>NC_133799.1:35219431-35551931 GCF_043250625.1 Sebastes fasciatus
GAACCTAGGAGGTAACAAATGTCCACAAACACAAAGCATGCATGAACATGTTGAGCATTTGAAAATAAGAAATTGTATAAACGCCTCAAATGGTCTAAAAGAGATGTGCGACGATGCCCTCAATGACTCCTCCAGATTTAAATAAAGGTTGAATGAATGAATGTTGTTGTTGACCTGTTTCAGTCATGGAATACAGACTCTTGGTTATGTATTGGGAAGATACAATTACTATGACTCGTAGTTATGACGTAGTCAAATAAACCAAAACGATGAAGTCTTCTGGATGAACACTGAAGAGGAAATCAGTGTAATGTCTTGTATTATGTGAACTGATTTATGTTACCTATGGTTCAGGTGCTGACGCTATAGAATGGATCAGTAAGGCCTTCACTGATGAGTCTGCCCTGCTGAAGCATGAGCTGGCTTACTGCCTCGGACAGATGCAGGACCGACGGGCCATACCCGCTTTGACTGCAGTACTGAAAGATACACGGCAGGAACCGATGGTCAGACATGAAGCAGGTAAACATGCACATGCTTTCATTCATTAATTAATTTCTACTTTTAATTTATGACTAGAAAAACTTGTCACATCGTGCTGAGCTGCATATCAAATGAATCTTCAGGTCCCCAGCTTTTCATATCATGTATACACACTGTTTTATACCCGGTTCAGACTACACAATATCAGCCCGATTTATAGATCGGGAACAATAAATGAGTGTCGTGTGCGAAAATCGATCGTTTTATCTCGTGTTTGATTTTTTTTTGTTGCTTTCCACGACGCGTTCCGTCACGGCCGTGAATTTGACCGGCTGAGGGTAGACGCCCGCAGCTGTAAACAGAAGCACATGGCTACTTATTATGCAGAATGATGTCATCGGACCTTCCGGACTTTGCTGTAGGATATTCAATCCAGGTTGTGTCGAAGTCAAAATACTGTGCAGTGTGAAAATGAACCGGATGCGTCATCTGGTGAACCCGGTGAGCTCCAGCCACCGGTGACACGGAGGGAAGCCGTCATTCATTTTCACATACCACCCACACTGCAACGATAAAAAGCCGGTTGAAAATCAACAACGTTTCCCTTTAAGCCCATAAATGTCTGTGTGGTGTACAGTATGTGGAAAATGCAGCACTTTCAGTGGACTTTTAATGAGTACTGCGTATAGTAGCTGCCACCGGTGTTTTCCGAACTAGCCCGTCTACGTCTACTGAGAACGTCGGGCCTGTGCAATCAATGCAATTCTTAAAGGTCCCATATTGTAAAAAGTGTGATTTTTTGTCTTTTATAGTATAAAGCAGGTTTAAGTGCAATATAAATACTGTGAAAGTATCAAAACACTCAATCAAGGGAGAAATACACACAGCCCGTATTCAGAAATTGTGTGTTTGAAACAAGCCGTTAGGATTTCTGTCCATTTGTGATCTACTATCTACAATATTTAGACCATTTCAGAGTTTTTAAACGTAAACATACTAAATGTGTCCCAGTTTATTTCCTGTTGCAGTGTATGTGAATGACATCAGCTGACAGGAAGTAAACATGGACCCAAGCTGTTTCCTAGCAACGCAATTTCGTTGCCATTCCGTTGAAATGCGTTAAAACGCGTTAAAACGGAGTGTTTCAGACAGAGCATGAATACAGGTATATTCAGGCAGACAGCATGAGAAAAATGTGTTTTCTGAACATTAAAGTAAGCAAACATGTTCTAGTAGAAACCCAAAATACAAGTATAGACCTGAAAATGAGCACGATATGGGACCTTTAATGTTTTTTGACATCAATTATTTTGTTCTGAAGATGATTCTTCGTTCTCTACTCGGTAGGACACAACCTCAGCTGAGCGTGTGCACATGCACACACACATACAGCATGTGGGGGTGGGACTGATTCATACCAATAGGCATGTTTCTCTGTCATCATGCTCACATTGTTTTGAAGCGGAGGCCAGTGGTCATAAAATGTGCACACATAGCGAATCACAACTTTTGAATCAAATCAAATTATTAAAATCAAAAAATGAATATAATAAAGTAGCCGGCTGGAAATGTGTAGTCGGCTGTTTGGCCAGCAGCAAACACTTTTTAAGGAAAGCTCTGCTGTAATGTTCCTCAGATTAATACACATACTAACACGCACATACTAATAGTATACACATGTATGTGCACTTTTAGTATGTGCGTTTTGTAGTGAGCTGACCCTTCACCCTTGTACGCACCCTCAAATCACTTTACTGGCACAAGCCAGGCAGTAGAAAATGTTCAGAAGATTATAGTATGCAGAAACTGTGTGTTGGTGTAACAGCATCTCATCACATAACACATGGATTTACTACTCTTTACTACTTAATACTATTTACTAGTGATACACAGGATACAAATACTGCATGAGAACTAGAAGCTGTAGAACAGTGCTGTAGATGTGTGTTTCTGTCACTCTGACTGTGTGTGTGTGTGTCTGTTTGTAGGGGAGGCTCTGGGAGCAATTGGTGATCCTGTGGTTCTGGACCTACTGAAAGAGTACAGTCAGGATCCTGTCATAGAGGTAGGACCAGAACACTCAGGCTTCGTCCACCCTGGGAACGTCAGCCGCGCTCCTGACGGCATAATGGCCATTTCATTTCATTATAAATGTCATTTATATTTATTTTAGACAGAGAAAGGTTAAGAAACGTGTGTAAATAATAGTAATAATCCACAATTAAAACCCCGTACTATATTCATTCATGGAGCCCTGCAAGTCACTGCATGTTCTACAACACTATCCGGCATGTATATTTCAGAATAAAAGCCTTGTGTTAACAAATGAAGGAATTCTGTCCATGGAAAAAACGCTTGATGGCTTTTATTTTTAAATGAAAGCAGGACGAGTTGATTTAAAGATAAGTCTTTATTTATAGTCTTTTCATCTCCATAACATTTTCTACTGATAGAGACATTGAAACTGTAGTATTGTTACTGATATGATGTTAATATACAGTCAATAGATCACTTTCACTGTCTATTGTTGCTGTGAACTGCGCAGCTCGCGTCAAAAATCGCCACGCACTCCGCCACGCACTCCTGAGAGGTCCCTGGTGTGAACGAGGCTTTAGCTTGTACCTAGGGTGCGCTGGTATGTCTAAATTTACACAGAAACACTACATTGACAAGGATTTAAGATGGTACTTAAAAGACACATGAAATCACAGGAATGCAAGTATAAGCTGCTGTATATTACACACCCAGTTTATTCTTCAACCATTTAATTTTTGCGCAATGATGCTGTTTTAATTACCTTTTGTCCACTCTGCAAGGCAAGAGCCTGGAAGACATTCAAATCAGGAAAGCCCCCTTAAAGGGACTGTTTGTAAGAATCAGAAATTGCTTGTTAACAGCGACACCTGTGGCCGTTAAGTCAACAAAAGTCAGCGTCCTGTTGCTCGCGCTTGTGCTCGCTCTACATAGACATGAACGAGCATCGCTCAAAACAGTGAGGCGACACACGTCAGCTAAAACCACAATATCACTCTATATTTCACCTGCTTGGCAGTAATGTTAGCTGACCAGACGAAGGTCTCTCCATGAATCAATGCTGATCCTAGTGTTGGCTTTTCCTGCTTCAGCCTCCCGACCGCGGTCAGAGGGAACAGGGGAGACACCGGAGTTTTGGTCGCTCACGCGAGCACGCATGAGGCACTGACCCGCAATGATTTATACGTGTAAGAAGTTACAAACAGTCCCTTTAGTGCCTGGGCCATGAAGAAAGTAAAAAAATATATTTGAAATAATTGGAACCTTTTAAAAGGAGCTAGTATGACACGGTTGGTACTGATGGATTCATTAGGTTTACTATGATACCAGTATCTTCACTCTTGCTTTAAGCTGAGCCCGCTACAACCTAAAAATTGCAAGTTGTGTTAATGTTTTAAAGAAATTGGTGGCATTAAAACTAATTTGCGTTATTACCGCGGTAACTTTGACCGCCCTATTAAGTATACTGAATGAGATTTATTTATGAGACTACATTTATTGGCTATCATTTTCTCATTGTTTCAAAGAGTGGTACGCCGAGGATGATTTAATGTAAATAAAATCATATTATTCGATCCAGTTAATAATTATTTTTGATCATTATTAATTCATTTTGATAACCATTTTAATACTGGTTTGAGCTTATTTGGGTTTTTTTTGTTGTGACTTTGCTTCAGTCTTGGGTCCCCGTGTCACGTCTGAGAAATGCAAACAAAACTGTATATTGCATAAAACCTGTTGTAAATAAATGTCATGTCCCCCCCCCTTGCCTTCCTGCAGGTTGCAGAGACGTGTCAGTTGGCTGTTCGTCGTCTGGAGTGGCTGCAGACCGGAGGAGAGAAGCAGCTGGATGATGGAAGTACAGATAAGAACCCGTACTGCTCCGTAGACCCGGCCCCTCCAGCAGTGAGGAGAAGCGTGTCGGAGCTGCGTTCCATCCTGTTGGATGAGAAGCTTCCACTCTTTGAACGCTACCGCGCCATGTTTGCCTTGCGTAACCTGGGCGACGAGGAGGCTGTGCTGGCACTGGGAGACGGTAGGATACAACAGTGTAGCTTACTTTTTTATCTATATAACGCACCGCTTAAAACCACACAAATGTAACTTTAGATCTGATAACTTTCAATGCGAATTGTGGGGGGAAAAAACAGTGGGTCATTTGCACTGCCTTTTAGAGAGATTTTAGTTTTTTTGTTACAACAGTGACAACAATTAATCCCTTCATACTGCGCATTATTGTCCCTGATCACTTTTTTCTGTCCTTTCAAAGTAAGACGACTGCTCAGCAATCCGAGACAGTAATATTTAACAATTTTTCTACTACTGAAAACACCATAGAGAGGGTAACCTTTAAACTTTTTCTCATGAATGAGACCCAGGACCTTGATCAATAGTCATCCAGGGGCCCATTTCACAAAAAAACATTAGTTAGCACTAGGGATGTTAATAATTAACCGTTAACCGACATTAAGCATTTTAACCGATTAACGCTATCAGTTAAAACGGTTAAAAGAAATATTAATAATGAATTAAAAAGCTGAGAAAAATTCAGAGGAGCGGCTTGTCTCTTTAAGGAGAAAAGCTGGTCCACCTTAAGAGGCGGAGCCGGAGTTGCAGGATACAGAATATTGGCTCCCGTCTATAGCTCGCTTAAGCGGAGGAGTTGTAGCCTCGTAGCATTTATCCACAGACAAATAAACTGTACACACACTGTCTGCTACAGCTACGTTCACAGCTATAACGCCACCGACAAACCCACACTCCTCGCCGCCACACACACACACACACGGTCTGTCGTACACTCGCAAAAGTTACGCTGCAATGACAGCGGCGGCGATCACAAAGCTACCAGAAGAGCTACAGCTGCTAAAGTAGCACTAAAACACACTCCGTTTGTCGGACAATCGCTATCGTTAATCTGGGCAGACAAAGTATAGTTGCGCCAGGCAGACACACAGCGGACAAGCTGCTAAACTAAACTAAATGTGCGGTGGAGACTTTTACTGGGAAAGTGGCTGCATGTCCGCGACACTACACGCAGCACCATGGCTGCTAGTAGCTCTCCTGATGGTGAACTGGGGACTCCGTTGTCTGTTGTGCTCATACACTGCAGCTGGCGCATCGCTGCATGCGAGACACAAATCTTGTCGGTTAATAATCGGTTAACAAGGGTCGGTTATCAGTTAATAATCGGTTAACGAGGGTCGGTTATCGGTTAAGAATTTTTTAAGAATGCTCGTGAATGCTGACAGTTGAAATTAATTGCAAATCGCTGCTGAAAATACAGAAATCTTACAGCGAAAATGCATTGCAGTGCTAAATTATTAAAGGTCCCATATCGTGCTCATTTTCAGGTTCATACTTGTATTTTATGTTTCTACTAGAACATGTTTACATGCTGTAATGTTCATATAAAAAAAAAATAATGTTTTATTTAATGTTTAAAACCGTGTAATGGTCTAAATATTGTATATTTGTGACATCACAAATGGACAGAAATCCTAACGGCTTGTTTCAAACGCACAGTTTCTGAATACGGGCTGTGTGTATTTCTCCGTGTATTGAGTGTTTTGATAGGTTTAAGTGCTTTATACTGTTAAACTGTTTTATAATATAAAAGACCTGAAAATCGTACCTTTTACAATATGGGACCTTTCAGACCAGAGTATTGATATGCTCCGACGTTATCGGTTCTTTTATCAGTACTTTTTAACGCTTTGGTGTAATTTAATATCTGCAGCAGGTATCTCCACTGCTATCTGTGTCGGGGCTGAGCTCCTCCAACTACACACACACACACACACACACACACACACACACACACACACACACACACACACACACACAGCAGCCCTGTAACGATAAGAGCAGGGTTTGTCTTGCTCGAGTGCCTTAACCTCTCTTGCTGTATTTTTCTCTCCAGGCCTGCAGTGTTCCAGCGCTCTGTTCCGTCACGAGATCGGCTACGTCCTGGGTCAGATGCAGCATCCGGCAGCGGTCCCGGCCCTGTGCGCAGCCCTGGAGCGTTCCAGCGAGAACCCCATGGTCCGACACGAGGCGGCGGAGGCCCTCGGGTCCATCGGCAAAGAGGAGTGCCTGGCCGTGCTTCAGCGTTACCGCGGAGACGGAGAGCGCGTCGTCAAGGAGAGCTGCGAGGTCGCGCTGGACATGCTGGAGTACGAGAACAGCGAGCAGTTCCAGTACGCGGACGGACTGGTCAGGTTACAGGGTTAAAGGTCTACGTTGACACCCGAAGGTGCTTCCCCTCAAATCGCTTCTTTAACTTCTTTAACTCTGAGCTATCGTATTACCTTAGACAGCAGAGACAGCTGCTGTGGAACTATTGGATCCTGTTGGATGAAGCTTGATGAATTGTATGTATGCTTGTAGGAAGGAAACTCAGCACATAAGCAATCACAAATGGAACTCTGAAAGCCCACATGAACTTGTATGGTTTGTGAGTTGGTGAGCTCATAGCTGTGGGAGACAGGGACGAGAAGAGTCATTTGTTTTCTTTCCCCCCCTTCAAGATTTCACTCCATATACGTTTTCACTGTTATTATTTGGATTATAGTGGAAACTACAGGACCTCCACTTTACTCCCATACTCCGGTCATCTTTGGGCTGAAGGATGAAGTCATGATGGATTGATGTGATGATTGATATTAATGGCTTTTCTTCTGAAAGTGTGTTTCTTTCTTCTTATTTGTTTTGTGTGGGAGCATATAGGCGTAGTTTGAACTTTTAGGTTGGGGGTTAATAAAAAAAGAACTATAGGAAATGTAATGTGTACAACAGAGACTTCGTTTACACAAAAATGTATAATCCGGCACCAGAAGGTGCATTTTTATATCCCGACTAATATGCCCAATGAGTGATGGAATATTGCAAGAATGACCATAGAAACCCGCCAGTAAACCAACAGTAGGCTACCCGGTGAGTGTCAAATAGCATTATGTTAAAGGTCCCATATTATAAAAAAGTAAGATTTTCATGTTTTCTTTATTATAAAGCAGGCTTAAGTCCTATAGAAATACTGTGAAAGTATCGAAACGCTCAATCCACAGGGAAATACTCACAGCCCGTATTCAGAAACTATGCATTTGAAACAAGCTGTCAGGTCCGTTTGTGATGTCACAAATATACAATATTTAGACCCTTTACACAGATTTAAACGCAAACATTCTAAATGTGTCCCAGTTTATTCCTGGTTGTAGTGTATGTGAATGTCATCAGCTGACAGGAAGTACACATGGACCCAAGCTGTTGCCTAGCAACGCAATTCTGTTGCAATTTCGTTGCAATTCCATCGAAATGCGCTAAAACGGAGCGTTTCAGACAGAGGGTAAATACAGGCATATTCAGGCTGACTGTATGAAGAAAATAAAGTTGTTTTTTTTAACATTAAAGCATGTAAACCTGTTCTAGTAGAAACACAAAATACAAGTATGAACCTGAAAATGAGCACGATATGGGACCTTTAAAGGTCACATATTATACTCCATTTAAACTAGTTATTATAGGTCTCAGACACCTCCAAACCATGTCTCTGAAGTGTTTTTTTCAAAAAAACAATCAGATCATGCATTCCAGCATGTCTCTATAACCTCTGTTTCAGCCCATTTCCAAAAGTGCTGATTTCTGTGTCTGTAGCTCTGTAGGTCTCATATTATGCTCATTTCCAGGTTCATAGATGTATTTTAATGTTGCACTAGAACATGTTTACATGCTGCAATGTTCAAAAAACCCTTTATTCTTCTCATACTGCAGCCTGAGTCTGCCTGCCTCAGAGCCTAATTCAGCCTCTGTCTGAAAACCCCTGATTCACAGCCTGTCTCCTCCCACTCTGCTCTGATTGGTCAGCGTTTTCTGTCAATCAAACGTCCTCAACAACAGCGTCACCCTCCCCCTCCCTCCCGGAGAAGCTCTCTCTCTCTCTCTCTCTCTCTCTCTCTCTCTCTCTCGAGAGAGAGAGAGAGAGAGAGAGAGAGAGAGAGAGAGAGAGAGAGAGAGAGAGAGAGAGAGAGAGAGAGAGAGAGAGAGAGAGAGAGAGACGAGTGGAGAGATAGCAGCTAGAATAAAGTTTATAAACCACTTTAAAGTTTATAAACCAGAAACTTCACCCAGCGCACGTTACCGGAGGAATCTGATCAGAAATCGGCGACACATGATGAACATCTGCGGTCCAGATTCCAGGTTTTCCTGACGGTTTCTCTCAGGTAAATAATGCTGTTTATATCTCTGTTAGTTAGCTCAGTGTTTACCTCATGCATCAACTCTGTAAACCGTAAACATACACTCTGTTTTACGTTTGTCTTTACAGATCCATCTGTGAGAAATGACCGACAGAATCATCCCAGAGGAGAGCAGACAGCTGAGAGCAGATGGCTCTGTTTACATGGAGATACAGAGCTAACCCGGTAGCATGTAGCTAACCCGTTAGCATGTAGCTACTTGCTAACGGGTTAGCTACATGCTACCGCTATGACACGGTGTGTAAACACAGCGACCATCAGGGTGGAAAATAGAAGATGTGAAACAGTAGTCAGTTCATTATTTCTGCTAAAAGATAAATGTATGGAAGATCAGAGTAATGGTATATTATTTACAGTAGTAGCTGTCTCTGTGTTACCATGACTACAGACCACCGGAGCTTAGCTTATCATAGTTTACCAGAGCTGAAGACTTTCTCCTGTACCATGTTAACATAACTGCAGGTGAGATGATTACAAATGCTGTGAATAATTAATATTGTCATCTGTCAACTCAAATAAAGTTTGACTGTGAAACAGAAATGTGTTGTGTTGCTTACAAGTCACTATTTACTACCTGTAATCTGCTACATGCATGACATCAAATATATATAATATATAAATATCATCTGTTTAAACAGTGTAATTACATAAAGCCTTTGTGAAAGAACATGTTATATTATATTTCTCTCCTTAGCTTTCTGTGGTCCATGTTCAGTGTGGTATACACACCATGACACCAAACAGCACAGTGACTACTTTTCACCCTTTAAATAGGCAGACTGACTGATTACAAGTTTGAAGATACCTGTGATGCTAATTACAGGACACACCTTAGTTTAATATGTCCCTATGGTCACATTATTTTACATCTTTTCTAGGGGTACCATAATTTTTTGTCCAGGTCAGTTTCATTAGTTTGTTTTTTAAAATGATTCTGCTGAACCACAATTCAAAAACAATGTCTGATTTGCATTAGTTCATTTTCAGTAAATTTTTATTTATTATTACTTTTGTCAGTTTCAAGTTATTTCAGTGACCATTGTGGGTTTTTCTCTCTTTAACGGAAGGGTACCAACAACTTTGCCTACGTCTGTATTTGCCCTGTTTTTCAAAATCCCAAGAGAAGCTCTGATTTCAACTTGTAAAAAGTTGATGTGGGCAAGGTAATCCTTTCAGTAAGAACAGCTTATATTATTATTATTATTATTATTATTATTATTATTATCATTATTATTATTATCAATAACAAAAGAAACAATGTATAGATCATGACGGATAATCAAATCAAATCAAATCAATTTATTTTTGTATAGCGTCAAATCACAACAGAAGTTATCTCAAGACGCTTTATATGTAGAGCAGGTCTATGACCGTACACCATAGTTTTGAGACCCAACAGGATCCACCAAGCGCACTGTGGCCAGGAAAAACTCCCCGATTGCATAATAATAATGAATGCATAGACAAAGAATATTGAAGTGCTTTTTGTTTTTTTTAATGCTTTATTTCACAAGTTCAATACAATATAATTGCATGTTCAGATTTTTCATTACAATTCTGCAAAAATATTTTATGGTATAAAAATTATATAAAAATAAATTATAAACGATACACCAAATAAACTGTAAGGAAAGGAAAAGATTAATCAAAACAAAACAAAATAAAAATCATTCGGGGTCTGCTAAACAATTGGAATATATTTGAAATGTCTAAACAATTTAATAGTTTTAGTCAATTTATAATTTTTGAGTTTTAAGTTATCAATCATAGTCAAATATGTTTTAAAACCAGTATTTTTAAAAAATAAAAAGGAGGGTATTCTTTTAAGCCATATCATTTTATGTATGTAATATTTTGCTAGAATAATACTCATTCATTATGTAAATTATAAGAAAAAAACTGGGATTGTTGACAATGAGTATATCTCAATCTTTGTATGATATCTTTTTCGAAATGTTTTGAGAGATTCTTCTGTAAATGAAACCATGAAAACAATCTACGGAAACATGTTTAATAGTTTCCCCTTCACCACTGCAAAAGGTGCATCTATTGTTACCAGTTAAAGAATACTGAAGTTCTTTAGTTATAGATACCAACTTCCGGTTTTCTACCGGTAGTGCTCTCGCGAACCTAGCAACCACTATGTTACAGTAACCATAGCAACCGGTGTTTAACTCCCCGCGGCACCGTTAATGCATTGTGAATGCTAGCTAGCTAGAAGTTTTGAACTGCGTTGACGGTCTTGTAGCTCCCGTTAGTCGGTCTGTATCTGAAACTGAGGTGAAGAGCGATGGATGGAAACCAGGAGAACAGCGAGCAGAGACTGCAGTCAGCTGCCTCGTTCAAGGCTTTCATGATGAAAAGCAGCACGGAGAGCAACCTGAACCTGTGAGGAACGTGTGGATGATATGTAGTGTTAGCTGTTATGTTGTTAGCCTAGCTCACTGCAGGGTCGAGCTAGCTAGCTTTCTCTGTGGGGTTGTTGCGCGTCCACTCAAGATATTACGGTACCGTTACTCTACGCTACCGTCTCTCTGTCTCTCTGTCTCTGTCTCTCTCTCTCTCATCACCTCTATGTTATGTATGGGGGCTCAGTGCTGCTTGATGTGCTCTCATGTTCCTAATTTTTATACATCATATAGGGGAGTTTATATGGGATTTAATTTTTTTATTCTGTACATTATTCAATCTGGAAAGCACTTTGCACTTCAGTTTGACAAGTGCTATATACAATTATTATTATTATTACTATTATTACTACACTAGTTGGCTGCTTATCTCTACTTTCGTATATAAAACGAAAAACTAAGCGGTAAAACAATATTGCTTACAAGATTATTTTTCACGATTAGTAGCAGCAGCAGCAGTTGTAGTCATAGTAGTAGCAACAGTTTTTGCAGCAGTAGTAGCAGAAGAAGCTGATATATAATGTTTACATACTCTTGAAAATGCCTACATTTGAGAGGACATGAAAAGAGCAACAGAGGCCCTGTTCAGACCTGGCATTAACATGCGTCCTGAGTGATCCGAACATAAGTGGACAGTTTTAAGTACGTCTGTTCACACCTGGTATTAGAATGCATCTCCACATGCGTCTCCAGTGACCACCTGTGATCCGATCTATATCCCCCGCGCTATATGCAAATAAACACGTAGTAAGCACACGGCTAATACAGCAGAAGTTGTGACATTATATTACAGGAATGTCAGTAGTAATATCCTACATATTCGTGAATTCTGGTACATTTTATTAACATCTAAATAAAAGGTTATTGTACCGGTGGTCTCCGGGGACATCCACACGCCGCCAGCACCGCTGTCCATGCCAGGCAATAGCGGAGCACCCATGCGCAAGACCCATAAAATATATAATTTTTCACCACTTCTGATACATGTACAAAGTTTCATAAGTTTGGAACCTTTATAAAAGGTTCTACCAGGAACCGAAAATGGTTCTCCTATGGGGACAAGCCAAAGAACCCTAAATGGTTCTAGATAGCACCTTTATTTCTAAGACTGTAGGTATGTGCTTAGATACATGTGAATAACGTTTCTGGGTGATCATTCTCTAAAATGCCGCTCAGGAAGCCTTCACTGATGTCTTTCTCTAATGTTCCAGCTATGACCACCTCACCTCGGTGCTGATAAAGGTGATGGATGAACGTCCACAGAATGTGGTGGATGTGATTGAAGATATGAGCCTTGATTTGAAGCGGGGTTTATTTAAAGACAAGCAGAGCACCCTGAGAGACCTTCCACAGACTACAGCTGCCGAGCTGCTGGCTCAGCGGCAACGCTTGCTGTTTGCTCGGCCAGAAGAGGCTGACCAGGAGGAGGAACTGGTATTGGCAACGTACACCTACACTGTACATTTGTCTTGGTGATTTCAGGGTTTAACATTTGATTGAAAACTGAATGTTTTTTTAGATATGCAATGAAGCCGGGATACGTATCACTGTTCTTTCAACAGCATGTAAAAACCTTAGTGAAAAAGTACTGACAGCTGTCATAGAATGTCTGGTCAGATTCATCATCTTGTTTACTTGTTCTTTGAAGAGATAGGTCCCGATTTAGGTCAAAATTGACATTTTTAGACTGCATTTTATTTAGGCAAGATTCTTGTGTGGCTGCTTATAAGAACAGATCATGACACATAGAGTCCCTGGGACTTATATGTAGCGACAAACCCCCCAAACCACATGTGATTCTTTTGTTCGTCTTCAGTTTCTGAAATGGAATTAATGTCTTATAAACGTCAATAGCACTATAGCATGACTTTGTGAGCTTTAAGTACATTGACAGCTAGGGTTGGGTGATATTGAAATTCCCCTACTGACAATATTGCTTTAAAAAAAATATATATATTTATACATATATATATATACGTATGTATGTCACATGTGTACCAGAATCCTTTAAAACCTGCCACAAATGGAAAATGAACCATTATAATGTTGCCTACATTCCTTATTACCTGAAAACATATGAAACCAATATTTTGTGAGTATTATTTATCTAGTATAGGGAGTTGAATTTGCATAATTTAACACCATTTATTGGTCTTCATCAGATGGAAACACCTCTCCCTAATGTGAGTGAGATTTGCTTCTACATGGAGCAGGCGGGAGTGGGTCTGGGCCGAGAGGAGATGCAGAGGATCCTCCTTGCACTGAAGCAGCTCGTCGAGGCCCAGGTGCTGCTGCGCTGCAGAATGTGGGGCAAAATTCTGGGAACAGAGAGCAGCTATATCGTTGCTGAAGCTGAGGAAGACGAGAGAGAGACAGAGAATCAAGAGGATGAGGTGAGGAAGTGGAAAGTTCTCAATCAATGTATTAGAGGTGGAAATAACAAAAATGAACTGATAAAAATGGAGGTCATGAAGATCCATGTGAATTGAAAAATGGAGCCGTAAAAATTGATGTGAAATGAAAAATGGAGTGATAAATTATCACGTGATTTGATTAATTTAACCCCCGACGGCAAATTACTCTAGTTACTATTTTTAGAATATCTCTAGAACGCTGCGGTGTAGAGACTTACTTTAACTTGCAGCTGCTTCGTCACCACTGTAGCTTTCTAATGCAGTTAATTCCTTTCAGACGGTTTGTAATCCAGCTTGGAACAACAGTGTTTTTTCAGAGACTTCATAAAAGTAATAAATCCAACAATGAAAGTAGTCTGTGAGCTATCTTTTTTGTAGAAAATTGGACAGAAAAACGCCAGGACTTCTCTGTAAAAAATGTAAACATCTTTTGATGAGTGTTGGTTAGAATGATCTTTTTTTTTCCCCTGATTCCCAGGACGTGGAAGAACATTTTTCAAGAGCCCAAAACCTTGCTCCTTATTGTTCTCTGTGTAATTTGAATACATGTCTGTGAGATTCAATTTCCGTTTTGTTTTTTCTCTTGTCTTTACGGTCATTTTAATGATTTATACAGTCATGTGACATCACTGCAGCCTACATAATCTGATAGCCCAGTTTGTCCTGAAAAAAAATATGTGTATGTCATGATTGTGCATTATAGTGTTGAGATTCTAGAGGACATTTTTACAAAAGGAGACCAGGCAGACCAAAAAGAGCAAAAAAATGGCTTAGACCCTAGAGGGTTAAAGCTGATTTTAGTAAAACGTTTGTGATATGATGAAAACAGAGCCATGTTTCATGATTTTTCCGGTCTTACATTCATCATTCACAACACAAAATTGCCATTTAAGTGGCCTCATAGGGTGGAAGTAACAAAAAATAATTGAAGAAAAGGAAAGTGATGAAAATGCGTCTGAATTAATAATGGAAGTGATGAAAATGTATGTGAAAATAGAGTGATACATTTTCAACTGATTTGATGATGCTCTGATAAACTGTCGACCGTTCATCATTCACAACACCCAGCTGACATTTATCGTTTACAGCACGTCATTTAAGTTACTTCTACCCTATCAAAAATAAAAAAAAGAGCACACCCGCTCAGCGAACCGCAACAGTGTTTCAAATAAAATGTCAATCAAGTTCATCAAATCAATTGAAAATATATCACTCTATTTTTCAATTCACATACATCTTCATCACTTCCTTTTTTTTCTTTTTATTATTATTTTTTGTTACTTCCACCCTTGAGGCCACTTTCCTTAAATGATACATATCAGTTTTGTGTTATGAATGATGAATGATGAATGTAAGACAGGAAAATTATGAAAGATGGCTCTGTTTTCATCATATCATAACCGTTTTAGTCAAATCAGCTTTAAATGAATCAAATCACTTGATAATTTATTACGCCATTTTTCATTTCACCATCCATTTTCATGGCTCCATTTTTCAATTTCCATGCATCTTCATGACCTCCATTTTTATCAATTAATTTTTGTTACTTCCACCCCTCATATCAATGTACCAGATAATCTTCATTCTTTCTCAAATTGTGGCAGGCCTCTTCAGATCCTCTTGAGACCGAAGCACATTTCATGGAAATAGGAGAGGTAAATCAAATATTGTTTATCTATTGTATTTTACACTATGATAATCATATATTTTCTTGTTTATTAACCATTAAGTCAGGAATGATATATTTAGTTCTGAAAGCCGTTAAATGATTTGTCTTTTGAAATAATAGCCCTTTTATGAATGTCAATTGTAGTGGACTCCAAGACCATGATAATGTTCTTAAAGGTCCCATACCATGCTCATTTTCAGGTTCATTTTGTGTTTCTACTAGAACATGTTTACATGCTGTAATGTAAAAAAAACAAAACTTTATTTTCCTGATATTGTCTTCCTGAATATACCTGTATTTACCCTCTGTCTGAAACGCTGTGTGTTTTAGCTCATTTCAATGGAATTGCAACGGAACTGCAACAGAATTGCGTTGCTAGGCAACAGTTTGGGTCCATGTTTACTTCCTGTCAGCTGATGTTATTTACATCCACTGCAACAGGAAATAAAATGGGACACATTTAGAATGTTTACATTTAAAACAGTGTAATGGTCTAAATATTGTAGATTTGTGACATCACAAATGGACAGAAATCCTAACGGCTTGTTTCAAACGCACAATTTTTTACACCTCTTGAGGACTACAGAGAGAGAGGGTGATAGTGACATCATCAATGTGTGCAAAAACGTGAAATGTAACAGATTGATACATGTTTTTGGGATACAGTGTAAATATAGTACACACAGCATTTTTAGCTTTATAAAATGTTTAACTATGTTGTATGCATGGAGCTGTAATGTATGCAAACACATACAGACAACATACAGATTTACAGCATCTATTCATCAACATTAACCTTTTTTCCTCTGTCTATCTACAGCACCCATAATCTCATATATTAGACAGCATTGTGCTATCTAATATGATATTATAGGCTACATTTACAAACGGATTACAGAATCTTATGAAGACTGAAATGTAAATTTCACTCATGCCACCATCCCAGCAAAGATTTGCTTCACATAGTAGGGCTACTTAAAGGTCCCATATTGTAAAAAGGGACATTTTCATGGCTTTTATATTATAAAGCAGGTTTAAGTTCTATATAAATACTGTGAAAGTATCGAAATGCTTAATCCACAGAGAAACACACACAGCCCGTATTCAGAAACTGAGCTTTTGAAACAAGCCGTCAGGATTTCTGTCCATTTGTGATGTTACAAATCTACAATATTTAGACCATTTCAAAGTTTTAAACGTAAACATTCTAAATGTGTCCCAGTTTATTTCCTGTTGCAGTGGATGTGAATGACATCAGCTGACAGGACGTAAACATGGACCCAAGCTGTTGCCTAGCAATGCAATTCTGTTGCAATTCCATTGAAATGCCAAGAAGTGAAATGAAATGACAGAGGGTGAATACAGGTATATTCAGGCAGACTGTACGAGGAAAATAAAAAAATGTTTTAAACATTAAAGCATGTAAACATGTTCTAGTAGAAACCGAAAATACAAGTAAGAACCTGAAAATGAGCATGATACGGGACCTTTAGTTTTTTCTTCTGGGCATGTGGCAACTGTGAACTTGTCTAAATGTGATAAAATTAGTCCATATTTCATGTAGTTTGCTAATTGCTCAATAACATAATGAACAGGGACTGAGTTTGTTACTTTATAACAGATGGAACAGGCGACAGATGGATCTTTTTGAAGGTTTATTTGAAAAATTAAAAAAGTTTAAAATGGTAACGTTACAAATAGCAGATGTGCAAACACGCTTTTAAAACAGATGTGCTCACAGCTGGCGGTACCGTGAGGTGGTCGGCTTATTATTAACACAGCGCTTTTTTCTTCCTCACCACGGACGGCCAGCACCTCCCGCACCTCTGTGTCTCGTCATATATGCGTGTTGTCTTTGAGTCCGTGTGTCTGAAAACATTCCTGCTTGCACCGTTTGTTTATGAGCTACGGCGACTTGTGACAATTGCGTCACGACTCTGCCCCCCCCTCCCAATTTGCAACCAAATAGATTTATCCCGCCCCATTTTTTAGCTACCCTGGTGCGTGCCATTCACATCAAAATCGACCCTGGTCCGACCCACATCTCGACCCGGGTCGCGATGCTTAGTCAGTTAACGCGGGTTAACCCTTTCAGACACACAATCAACCCTGGTTGAATCCTCGGTGTGAAATGAATTGTTTGTGAGTCGTTTTTTTCTGGTTTTGTGGTGGCTTTGCTTTCAGACGGATCCGCTTCCTAAGTCGACTTATAGACCCCTACCAGCGGTGCCGAAGGAGTTCCTAGGAACCGGTGCTAACAAGTTTGTTTATTATGTGTGCAAAGAGCCCGGTCTTCCTTGGGTTAAGCTCCCTTCAGTCAGTCCTGAACAGATCACAGCTGCTCGCCACATACGTAAATTCTTCACCGGGATGCTGGACACCCCGATCGTCAGCTACCCGCCTTTCCCCGGGAATGAAACCAACTACCTGAGAGCACAGATCGCTCGGATCTCTGCCGGCACACAGGTCAGCCCCCAGGGCTTCTTCCAGGCTGGGGAGGAGGAAGGCGACGAGGAAGACGAGGCACCCCGAGACAGCTACGAAGTGAATCCTGACTTCGAGGGCATTCCTGTTGCCGAGATGGTGATGTCTTTGTCCACCTGGGTGCATCATGTTCAGAACATCCTGACGCAGGTACTGAGTCTGATCGAAGCAGGTGCATCATGGACCATCTTCTCAGCTGATGGATGCGCTTATTTAATGTGTAATATGGACTGCTTTAGGGCCGCTGTACTTGGGTGAACGTGGCTGTGAAACCAGGAGAAGACTCTAATGAGGAAGGAGAAGCTGAGGAGAAGGAAGAGGAACTGGATGAGCCTGAGCCAGAAGTTGGACCCCCTCTGCTTACCCCCCTCTCCCAAGATACAGGTCAGTCTTTGTCTTTTCACGTTTTTCTGCCAAACCAGTAATGGGTTCAAAACGTAACCACTGATTTCATTTTCCACTTGGGATCGGGTGACTTGTTGCCTTCACTTAATCCAAAATCTCACACTTTTTCTCCGGTTTTTCTCCAGATTTAGGCCATATCTTTATGTTACTCTTTTAGATTTTAGTCACTTTAACCACATCTTTTAACTGGAAAATGGATTTTAGGCATCGGACGTGCATTTTAAAGTTGTTTTAAGTACTCGTATTATGCTGCACTCACAGAAGAGCGAGACCACACGTCTGCAAAAACCTGGTTTTAATGCCCCTCTTTTACAGATCGTGGGATTACGTTTATCTTGGTTTTAAGTTTAGCGATAGTGTTGTTTTATGCAACAACATAACCCCGCCCCCCCAAAATGAAGAAACAAGCATCATTAATGTTTAGCTTGGCCGCGCCTCCCCTTTTTTTTTAACTCTGGGGTTCCCACCCCCCAGTTTGGTAACCACTGCGCTAGCCTGTTGGACTGAATTGGTGGACATCCGCCGCCTGAGCTTCGGAATAAGGATCAGCTAATTGAGAGCTTTGCCTCTGTAGCTGCTACCCAAGCAAAGCATATTTCCTATATGTGGTCCCCTAATCTTGCTGTCCCGGTGTCCCAATCGCGGATGGTCTCAGATTCTGCGACCAACCTTCCCTGGCTGGCCTCGATGGATGCCGGCTCTGTGCCGGTTCAACGGCTGCAAACTCTCAAGGCTCCATTTTGGCCCCTATCCTTTTTTCATTGTAAATGCTGCCCTAGGGGTCCATTTTTAAAGGTCCTATATTGTAAAAAGTGAGATTGTCATGTCCGTTATAGTATAAAACAGGTTTAAGTGCTTTATAAATACTGTGAAAGTATTGAAATGTTGAATATACGGAGAAATACGCACAGGCCGTATTCAGAAATTGTGCGTTTCAAACAAGCCGTCAGGATTTCTGTCCATTTGTGATGTCACAAATATACAATATTTAGACCATTACACAGTTTTAAACGTAAACCTTCTTAATGTGTCCCAGTTTATTTCCTGTTGCAGTGTATGTAAATAACATCAGCTGACAGGAAGTAAACATGGACCCAAACTGTTGCCTAGCAACGCAGTTCCGTTGCAATGCACTAAAACGGAGCGTTTCTGATAGAGGGTGAATACAGGTATATTCAGGCAGACAGTATGAGGAAAATAATGTGTTGTTTTTTAACATTACAGCATGTAAACATGTTCTAGTAGAAACACAAAATACAAGTATGAACCTGGAAATGAGCACGATATGGGACCTTTAAGGAATCACAATAACAGGAAAGGCCTGATAACCAATTTCGCCATAATGCATCATTTGCTATATTGTTATGAATGTCTATTTTTTTTGGTTGACTAACTTGATGACTTCATATCATTGTGTCTCCACTTCTAAAACCAAACCTATGTCTTTAAAGGCAGCTAGTACTTAATACTTAATATTTGTGTCTCAGAAATATTCAACACTCCTCCCTGGACCCCCAAAGTGTCCTCCATTCTGACCTCTCAGCACGCAGTAGCTGTGCAGCGTTCTAACCTCTGGCCAGGGGCATGCGCATATGCTTGTGGAAAGTAAGTGAATACTCTGACTTCCTATGTTTGATATCTGACAGTATCCAGATGTTGTAGTTCACAAACAACCGTGTGCTGTCTCTTAATTTAGGAAGTTTGAGAACATATATGTCGGATGGGGTCTGAAGTGTACAGGGGAAGGGTACAGCCCACCCGTCCCCCCGCTACCACAGAATGAATATCCCAGCGGACCAGAAATCACAGAGGCCCTGGACCCATCACTGGAGGAGGAGCAGGTGTTGAAAGAAGCTTTAGAGGAGCAGGAAGCTGCCCAGGAAGAGCTGGAGGACACAGACGAAGAGGACGAAGATGGAGACTGAGAAAACAGTTACAAATTTTAAAATGTTTGTGTTTTATCTATCAGGTATTTATTTGTAAGTCAATGGCCAAATAAATCAGTTCACTCAGCAACATGGCTTGATCTTGTAAATTCAGGTAACTGAAGTTGAACATGTGAACGGGGCAGTGGTGTAAAGATGAGGCAGTGCTGGTCGTGGCAATGTGCCCTATGGAACAATGTTTTTTTTTGTGGGTCTCAGTTTGGTTTGTTCTTGTGCACATGCACGAGGATGCACATGCACACGCACATGTACCACTGGTTTCACACTGTTTCACTGAGCTACAGGTGGTGTTCACGTGCCAAGAAATGCAGCAGTGCGTCAATATAGGCATTGAAGACGAGGTATGGCGTCAGAATCAACGCACAGTCCATGACTCCGAGCTGAAGCAGCCACCTCCCAACACGACCCTGATCCATAACGGAGCTTCCCTTTTCACTAATTTGTAGGGCGTCGCCGTCCAGGGTTAGGGTTAGGGGTTAGGTTATTGAAAGATATCTCGATGACTCCCCCCACCTTGTCCGTCGACTGGGCAGTTGAACTGGGGAGCCAAAGGCAAGGCACTGGCCGACGCACGTCGTCCGCAACTCTCCATACCTGTATTACCCGTACTGCATTGTTTTAGTGCAGGGGTCTCTGACCTTTTTTCCTCTGAGAGCCAATTTGACAAAAAGAAAGCGGCCTAGAGCTACTCATCGCACCAAGTTGTACATCGCCAATAGCAGACATAATGTCTGTCTTACTTTTATGGTTCTTTACAATCCCGCCATAGGCAAAGGGCTTTTTGTGTTTTTGTTAGGATGTGCGCCGCTTTAAACGAAGTCTCTGTTGCTTCGTTGGCCTTCTTCGTCAGTTTGGTAAACAGAGACTGTTACCGTTATTTTCAGCTCCTTTACTTCTCTGTTCGTAGATTGCTAACAGCCGGAAAGTCCCATGAAAAGTTGCCGTGGACTTTGGTGAAGTGATGCTCGGCGTTACATCTTTTACCGACTGACACGCTCGTAACGCAAATGAGACATTTGTCATTCACATTCGTGAAAATAGTGTATTTTTTGCCTTTTATTGGCCTGGCAATTTTCTGCGGTCATTGTCAAATCTGGTGCTTGCTAGTCTGCTAATATCACCTAATGTTACGGCATCACTGCAGCGTAACTCGTTTAATTGACAGCCGATTGGCAAATAATCATTTTGTGGCAGAAGGGGGCGGATCGAAATTTAAACAGGTTTACAAAGTGACTTTGCGTTATCACATTTATGTACATATTCTTTGAACCTTTGGCGAGCCACTCAGAAACGGGTAGCGGGCTTCTGGTAGCTCGCGAGCTACTTGTTGGAGACCGCTGTTTTAGTGTCTTATTGTACAGTTGTACAGATTTTTAACTTCTGACTTTTGACTTCAAGGTTCTCTTTCCCAGGTTAAGGTCAGGGTTAAGGTAGGATCAGATTTGGTAAGATGGATAGATAGATTGATTGATTGACTTTATTGATCCCCAAAAGGGGAAATTACGGTGTTAGAGCAGCAATTTACATTAAAAAAAACGTGCATCACTCGAACAAAAAGACCCAAGTTAGACATTATGTGTATAAGAAAGCCAACTCGCTGGAATTTTCAAACGACTCTCATATGCTAGAGATGTTTTTTATGGACCAAAAAGGGCGAAAGCACTTTATATCTAAGTTTTATTCAGAAATATTAAGTTTGAACTTGGTGTACATTACTCAAATGTGTGATGGATAATGATGTGTGGGATAAGATCTTGCAGTTGCCTTCCAGAATTTCAATCTGTAATAGATATAAACAGTTACAATTTAATATCCTACATAATATTTATATATCACTGTACATTTATAGTAAGTATAAGGCTGAAATATCACCATATTGTTTAAAATGTAAAACTCATAGGTAGGTACTAGGCTGCATTGCTTGTGGGAATGCAACAAAATTCAGTTTTTCTGGAAGGCAATCTGCGCTGACATTAGTGCGGCAACAGGTCAACAGGCGTCAGGGAACCCACTTCTGTGTCCCTGACTCTGAAACAATATGAGGAAGTGGTTCAATCGCTTCTAACGCTGGCGAGGAAGGCCATTATGGTGAAGTGGGTCAGGGACGACCATCCTTCTATTTCCATCTGGAAATCTCTGATATCCGAGGTTGTGACTGGAAAAAATAAGACATTGTATCGATGGAAGGACTCGTCTTTTCCTGCAGAAATGGAAGAACCCACTGGAGTCTCTTGGAGTTCAATATAATCTGGATTTAAATGGATAATAACTGGACAAATGTTTGAATCTGGGACATTAGGCATGAATCAGATCCACATACACAATTATTGACTTCTTTCATCATTTAATTTCACCATACTTTCTTCTATATAAGTGCACTGCCTCAATTTTATTTATGCTTTATCTTTTTTTTTTTTAAATGTATTTATTATTTTTCTTTCTTCTTTCTCTTATGGACCAGTCTTGTAACGTTATTGTATCATTGTATTGTGGTTTGTATGTTTGTTTGTGTTTAAAATAAAAAGTAAAAAAACAAAAACAAAGTTAAGTACGAAAAACACTGTATTTACAAATCTCTATATAAATGTACATACCAACTACTTTAAACTAGATAATAAAAAATAAAATAGAGTCAGTAGCGCAATGGGTCCCCCTACAGGGCTAAAGGATAACTGCAGCTCTGTGTTTTATCCCGAGGAGTCTATGAGGAGAAGTTCAGTAGAACATTTTTAGATTATTTTTTTACTCATTTTGGGGTCGTAGTTCTCTGGATTTGAGTCTGATTTTAGAATTTTCTTTCAGTATTTGAATTGCATCTGAACTAAAGGACACATCATCAGTAGTGGACCACAGGATCATACTCTTCCTATATATACTGTATATATACCAGCGTACCAGCTGCTACCTCCAGAGCTCAAGGGGGACTTGGGCCTTGGTTTCAGACGTCGAGGGGCGTGACAAAGTGCCTGTATTTGACAACCAGAACGGGCTGCACACCCTGCCTGCTGTTATGGGCTGGGTGTTACACCCCCATGTGAGGCCCAAAGGTTGTTTGCTGACACCCAGAAATGTCCAGAACAAATAAACAGAAGAGAAAATCCAGGCAGAGGGCTGCAGGGTCTCTGCAGAAACAGACACTCCTAGGGGGTCATAAGTGATGATTGAGAGGGATTATTTTTGTATCAGCCTATTCATTGTTTGTAGAAAATTCCTGCATATTATATACTTTAAAATAATTACGTACACAGTCTTGTACCTTTGCCTTTTTTTCTATTTTGCTTTGTTGCTCTGAATCAAATGTTTTATGGTCACGATTCATCTCGTAGTTGGTTGGCTTGGTTCCATGCTTAAAGGTCCCATATCGTGCTCGTTTTCAGGTTCATACTTGTTTTTTTGTGTTTCTACTAGAACATGTTTACATGCTGTAATGTTAAAAAAAAACTTTATTTTCCTCATACTGTCGGCCTGAATATACCTGTACCACCCTCTGTCTGAAACGCTCCGTTTTAGCGCATTTTGACGAAATTGCGACAAAACTGCGACAGCATTGTGTTGCTAGGCAACAGGTTGGGTCCATGTGTACTTCCTGTCAGCTGATGACATTCACATACGCTGCAACCAGGAATAAACTGGGACACATTTAGAATGTTTACGTTTAAATCTGTGTAAAGGGTCTAAATATTGTATATTTGTGACATCACAAACGGACAGAAATCCTGACAGCTTGTTTCAAATGCAGAGTTTGTGAATACGGGCTGTGTGTATTTCCCTGTGGATTGAGTGTTTCAATACTTTCACAGTATTTATATAGGACTTAAGCTTGCTTTATAATAAAAAAAAACATGAAAATCTTTTTTTATAATATGGGACCTTTTTTTCCTTTCTGGAACATCAATGGAGTGAATGAATGGGAATTTCACTTCTGGAACTGGACTGAACACTGATATATGGAGAGATTGAATAGCATCTGCAACATCTGCTCATTGGATCAAGGTAGGCATATGTTCTATATGCATAAACAAACAAAACTCAATGACTGCTATTTGATAAATGTTACTAAATAAAATACTATAACATTATAATATTATTGTAGTTAATACATATATTTCAGAATACTGTGCTCATTGAGACAAAAAGCAAAATTTAATCAGTGAAATGTAATTTTTAACATGTTGTTCCTGATCGTGTTGCAACTGTCCCCATGGTTGGGATCAGTTGCAACATGACTTCTTCCATTCAAATAAATATTGTGATGTCATATATAATCATCTTTAAATTGTATGAGTAATTGGCAGCTGGATGTAAGTTTAACATATAAAAACAATAGTTGGTCTAGTCCAAATAGTCTCTAAGTAACTGAGAGAAATGCAAGAAGGTGTTTGAAGGTGTTGCACCTCCAGCCTCCTCTACGTTCTAAACGAGCGATAAGTGGTACGTAACGCAGGAGCCCTGTGTGCGCATGTGTGTGCGGCGTTGCCCCTGGTGACGCGTCTCTATCCAGCGTAGTCCCGCCCACGCTTCTCATCCTCGGCCTGTGATTGGCTTTCAGGAGCTAACCCCTCTGCCGCTGACTGGCTGGGACAGCTGTCTGTCAGTTAGCTGGATATATTTAGCTGATTGCATTATCGGATCAGATTTAACCTGCAGCCCAACAATATAGAGTTAAGAACACACAGTTGATGCTGCTTTCATGCGAGCATTAGCCGGGAGACTAGTTAGCTGACTAGTGAAGCTAACATCAACAGCAGATCCTGGATTGTCTGTGAAGCAGCGAACAACAGACGACTAAAGACATGTCTTCAGACGAAGACAGGGCCAAGGACATACTGAAGGGCTTCAAACTGTATCCTTTCTACTGGTGTTAGTTAGACCCGGAGTAACGTGCTCTCTGTGTGTCCGGTTTGTTACCAGATACCGTTACCTAGCGATAGCATGATGCTAGTAGCATGTATTACAGTAACAGTGAGGTTAGCTAGCTGAGGCTAACCTGTCAGCTCCACCTCTCACTGGAGGACCTGGAGCTACACAGCCGATGTCTTCATGTTGTGGGACTAAATGGAAATGCTCTGTTAGTTAGGAACCAGCTAGATAGTTGGCCTGCCATATAAAATGAGTTTTTTGGGGCTAATTAGCCGGCTAACTGCTAACTGCTAAGTGGTGAATACCCTAACAACGAACCGTTACGTCCTGTAGCAACGGAGACATGCGATGGAGACAATGCTCACATTGACAGAGGTGATATAAATACCCATTGTCAAACTTATAGTTACTATTTAGCTCTATAGCTGACATGTTCCTAGCGTATTATAGTATAACGGTACAGCGTGTTTGCTGTGTGACAGCTCCGTGAACGTTACATACTGTATGAGGAGATGTCAGACCCAGGTGTTGTGGTTGTTGTGGTATGGTAGTGATGCCAAACTTCATTACAAATCAGCCAAGTTTTAATGTTTCACTGCTTAACAGCCATATTTAGTGTATGTTATGTGTGTTATCCCATTTCCCCCCAGAAGTCACGTAGACTGTCTGATACTTCGGCTCATTTCCCAAGTGTTTTTGGGGATCTTGAATGTTTTTGTTTGTGTCACAGTGACAAGACTTGTGCTCTTCCTCACTGTCACAGTTGCTGTTTAGTGATGCAGTGAGTTTTCAGATCAGTCTACAGCTATATGAAAATAGTCTCTTGTTTTATGAGGACTTTCAAAACAAGAGAAATTACTTTGGAAACAAACAAGTGAGTTAATGTCAGCCCATTGGCACACCTGTATATTCTCCAACACACACATACAGACACTTTTTAATTATGTTTTTGGTATTTGCCTTGTAAAGATGTCAACAGGAAGCACAGGAATCAAACCTGCAAGTTGCGTTCACGTGTCCAGAACTCTGTCGTATTTTTTTTACTATGCTGTTAGGTGGTATGCTGATATTCTCCCACTTTACTGCTCTTTATTAATGTTGTAGCACTCATTTGACTTGTCTGGTTGTGTTTGACTTACAGTACGTTGCGTAGGGTAAGATCATCTACCGAATACCTACAGTACGTATGCACTCACGCGTTGTTGAACATGAATCTTTTCTCTGTTTCGTTAGTAATTATTAGGATGCACGTAGAGAAATGTGATGTTGCAAATTGGTAGATTTGCATTTTAAATTGCGTTCACGGTCAGATAAGAGTGATGTGACAAAACATGTCGGCTACTCCTCACAGTGTTAGTTAAGGGCTTTCCAAACACTAGCTGCCACCCTCAATAGCAGCCACTCAAGCTCTGGCTGTAAATCAGTTGAATACCAAAAAAAAAAATGGAAAAACACAACATAAAATTCCAAAGAAAAAAGTGGAGACTGAAGCTACTTATTTGGCCGAGCATCAGAATGGGGAAGAAAGGGGATTTAAGTGACTTTGAAGTGGCATGGTTGTTGGTGCCAGACGGGCTGGTTTGAGTATTTCAAAAACTGCTGATATACTGGGATTTTCACGCACAACCATCTCTAGGGTTTACAGAGAATGGTCCGAAAAAGAGAAAATATCCAGTGAGCGGCAGTTGTGTGGACAAAAATGCCTTGTTGTGATGTCAAAGGTCGGAGGAGAATGGGCAGAGTGGTTCGAGATGATAGAAAGGCAACAGTAACTCAAATAACCACTCGTTACAACCAAGGTATGCAGAATACCATCTCTGAACGCACAACACGTCCAACCTTAAAGCAGATGGGCTACAGCAGCAGAAGACCACCCGATACTAGCACCGGCCTTTTTATTAGGTACACCTTGCACCTAATAAAGTGGCTGGTGAGTGTATAGTCCATGTCCAAAATGTATGAACCATATGTGCCGACAAACATGAACACCTGCAGTAAGGTAGTATAAGCAGAACCACGTCCGCGTCCTTTTCGGACCTAAGCAGAACAGGAAGACAGGAGGATGATACATGTATGATGGTATTAAACCTTTATTCATTTACATCAGGTAATTTTTCAGTCTACCTAAGGCAGATAGACACATAAGCTTTCCTTGCTGGAAATATAATCCCACGGCAAAAAGTAGTTCTAAGAGCTTGAGGTATCATTGGCTAAGTTGCAATGTTTGCACATTTTCACGTCCCCACTGCTACTCCAAGTCCCAAGTTTGTTGAGTTTTTGTGTTTTTTTTTCTTTTCTTTTTTTTTTACTAAAGCAAACTGTATCTAGGATGTGAGGGTGTGTGGGTGGGTGGAGCCAACATGACAAATTCGATCTCTCCATATTACTGGCCGGACTGTGTCTTCATGCGACTGACCATGTAGGACCGAATTAGCCTCAGTAATACCTTCTAGAATAAGCAGCAGAGCACTGCAGCATGCTACACTTTACTTACCCACTGGTGCTCTCCTTCCAGTCAGTTAACACATGACCATACAACTTTAGTTAGTTTAGTTATTTCAATATGTATAAAACATGTCCCCCTTTTATTATATTATACCTATCCCAGTCTATACCAAAGCTCAAGGCGTGAGTTAATGTGTGTGTCTTGGTAAGGTCAGGCGTCTTGCTGCACTGTGGTAATGCCTAAATCCGTGATTTAGTGGGACAGGGATTTACTACCTCCTGTCCATGCTGCCTTATAGAGCTCAACAGTGAGGTTCCGGAAGTGAAAATCCCATCGAGGAAGCCAACGCAGAGACTAAACGGCACGTTGTTTTCTTATTTTCTTCACTAGACTGTAAAGGCAACATTGCTGCCATCATGTGTGTTATCCAAAATATTTATGAATAGAAATATAAAACTAGAAGATAACAGACCGTCTAGCGGTGAAATTCTCTCACTTGGTTGGTTAGTGTTTTTTAAGAACAGCACATAGACTAAGATGCTCACACAAGCAGTAGCACTTGTTGTAGTCAGTTATTGGTAGTCTCACATATTCATACCCATAGTCTGACTGAATTTATTGTTATTCTGAGATAGTTAAAAAAAAAAAGTTTCCTCTGTAGTTTGCCATAGACTGTATATAAGAAGTGGACGTAATCACTGTGATGGCTTCCATCGGTTTAAGGACTGCGGTTTTGAAGCCTTGAGTTCGGCATTTAGGCCGTCACCATCTTGTTTTTTTTGCCGTCGCTGTCTTGTTTTTTTGCAACCAGAAGTGACACGAGAGGGTGGAGCTTAGCACGACCGAACTCTGAATAAGACATTTTTTAGGCGACCAAAATGTAACGATTAACTTTGACGAACTGAAAACACACTGTGAAAGGGTTAAAGCTGTAAGACGAAAACACGGACAACTCCCAGACCGGACAACGCCGTGGTAGCGACCTGTCAATCACAAGGTAGCCCCGCCCTAAAGCATATCATGCTTTATGGTCTATCTGACTCTAAATGGGAACATAATTTCCTAAATGAACATCATGCTGTATTGAAGAAGACTTGAAACTAGCGATTGAGACCATAAAATCATGTTTACTATGTTTACTGAGGTAATAAATCAAGTGAGAAGTAGGCTCATTTTCTCATAGACTTCTATACAATCAGACTTCTTTTTGCAACCAGAGGAGTCGCCCCCTGCTGGCTGTTAGAAATGCAAATAGGCTGGACATGAATGTCCATAGTTAATCGCGATTAATCACAAATGAATCACACATTTCTTTTATTTGTTCAAAATGTACCGTAAAGAGAAATTTGTCAATTATTTAATCCTCTTATCAACATGGCAGTGGACAAATATGCTGCTTTATGCAAATGTATGTAGATATTTATTATTGGAAATAAATTAACAACACAAAACAATGACAAACATTGTCCAGGAACCCTCACAGGTACTGCATTTGGCATTGAAAATATGCTCAAATCATAACATGGTAAACTGCAGCCCAACAGACAACAACAGCTGTCAGTGTGTCAGTGTGCTGACTTGACTATGACTTGCCCCAAACTGCATGTGATTATCATAAAGTGGGCATGTCTGTAAAGGGGAGACTCGTGGGTACCCATAGAACCCATTTACATTCACATATCTTGCAAGCTGCGTTAATGCGTAAAAAAGAAATTAGTGGCGTTAAAAATAATTTGCGTTAACGCGTTATTATTGCGTTTACTATGACAGCCCTAAATGCGAGTTTAAGGCACTTCCACTTTGGCTTCACTTTTCAGACCCGGAGTTGTTCACTGGAGAAAATACATTTCCCCTTGAAACGTTGAATGATTTCATATCCTTGTATAATGAATACTGTGATCATTAGTCATTTTTTTTCCCATTTGATAGACTGAACAATTGAAAAATAGTCAATAGACAAATTGATAAGAAAACTTTGATTTAAAAAAAAAAAAAGCAGTTTGTTAATTCACTGTTGTTGCAGCCCAACATGAGGTACAGTAGTACTGACCACAGCCCTGTAAAGGTGGACACTGTGTGTGTTGGTGTCTGTCTGTAGTGTGGCACGGTTGGGCTCAGTTTGCTCTGTAGTTTACACGCCTCCTTTTGATCTGTGTAGCTCCATATTACAAATATTACTACAATATTAGAATGGTGAAGCTTTTGGAAAGCACAAGCATTGCCTTATAATGAATGAATGAATGGATGGCAAGAATATATCCCTGTGTGCTCATAGTGTTGCCGAGTTGTTGCCGTATGAATTGACTGGAGTGAAATGGTGCATCTGTTCAGTAGCGGTGCGTCGTAGAGGTCGGGGTTAGGAAGCCGCCTGTACTTTGAACAATTAAAGCGTCTTTAAAAATAAATGCAGACTAAACAGTGACAGCAGCTTTTCACTGGGGGCTCATTAGCTTGTGTGTGTTCTGACTGATTTGTGCATGCACCCTGGTGGTTTACACACGCACACGCGCCGCGTGCAGCATTCCCTGAGGACGCGGTGGTTCAACCTCATACGATGTTGTTGGAGCTTAAATCAATTGCTGTACAAGAGTGTCTTTAGTTTAGTTTGTGAGGAAGTGATTTGAGAGAGAATGAAGGGAACACATCATCTGATGTGAACAGTAAAATGTGGCTGATGGTTGCCCACTTCTTCCGTTGGCGTCACCGTCAGGCCGCTGTCATTATGACAACCTGCTGAAAACGATGCACACGTTCTCTTTTGTTTACAGGGACACGTTTAGAAATGAGATGTGGTGAAAGAGCGAGAAAGGCATCGCAGTGTGGTCTGGATTATTTTTGGAAGGTATGGAGGATGATGAGTTTGATGTAGGAGATTTAGTTAGACTTGAGAGGATTAGAGAAACCATTCAACTCAGCACACTTTACTAGAAAGCCAGAGGAAGAGGTGGGGGATGGTGGAGGCGGCACGGCTCTAATAGACCTTTAGACGGCGGATAGGGCTGGGTATCATTTAAAAAGATGACAATGCCAGTACCCTTAAAGTGATAACGATGCCAATAGAGTGCTTCATTCTATACCCATCATGTGAATGTGCTGTGTGTGTGTGTGTGTGTGTGTGTGTGTGTGTCCCACTGGCTTAAAGTTATTTTTATAAAACGGTCGCTATATCGTGACAGTAGTACATGAAACAGGTAACCTGAAAACAATCATGTGCCTCTGTGTCCTCCGTTGCTCCTAACGGCATCTGCAAGATTTTCACAGACCGGAGGAAAACAAGCAGTAAGAGCTGAGCCCAATGATGCCAAAAATATACTGCCTACTGCCACGTTACGTGTTGGCTCTCTATCAGCACTTGTTGCCGTTGTTAACGCTGTAAGCACCGTTAGCTGCAATTCCGGCCGTATGGGTTGCAGCTGCTGCCGACTGAGCCGATCACACGTCGCAATAAATCGAAGAACGCTTGTGGTGATTGGCTGCGAGCAAAACAGTCATCTTTTCCTAGATCTGGGCACAAAAAGGACCGATTGCAGTCATTGTTTGGCTGGAGAAATTTCGATACTACATGGCACTGGGTTGTTTCGGTTGATATCTTAAAGGTGTTATTGAGTAGCGATACCCAGCCCTAAAGGCGGTTACAGCTGATATCCATCACGGAAGCGTAGCACCCACCAGCCGGTTCCCCCTCACACTGTCAGCTCTGTTAGCACTGTTGTCGTTATTTTAACTGTTAGCACTGTTAGCACTGTTAGCACCAGCCGTCGCCATATTGAGAGCCGTGCGGAGGCAATAGAAATGCTCCCAATCTTGTATTTAGCACCTTATATAAAGTAAATCAAATATAAAATACTTAAAAAGCACAAAATTATGTTTAAACTTCCTTTTTTTTGATGGTTTATTCTTAAGCCCATATATGATCAGTCCACCCTGGCTGTTTCAGATTATTGGTATTATTATTATTATAATTTATGCCTGTCCCACTCTGAAGGCTATCTGCAGACATTTTAAGAAGACATTTCTAAGACCTGAAAAAATTAAAGGTCCTAATTGTTTGAGATAATCCAAACATGCATAAAAGACATTTTTAGAGACATGTATTGACGTAAGATGGCATTTTCTTTCTGTCGACATTGATGCAGATGGAAAGTCTTGCAGAGAGTAAGACAAATAAATCAAAGTAAAATAAACAAATCTAATTATTGTATATTATATGACATGCAGGTGAAGATGCTGGCCATCATTACAGTGGAACAAACCTTTCTTACACATACATATCCTGTGTCTTCGTCCTGACCAACTAGATTTTATGACAAGCTGTCAAGTAAGTGAGTTTGGGAAGAGTCCCTGAATGCAACAGAGAACCCTTCAAGTTACTGTGTGTGAGCTTTAGGAGCTGTCTGTTTGGAGGCAGTTAGGATGGAGGGCTTCACAGATGGTGTGGAGTCAAGTGTGTGTGTGACACTAAGTAGTATCTGAGTGTGACAGAGTGGAGAATCTTCTAGAACAGAGGGCTGTGGGACGGCGGTTCTTTACTGGTGTCCATCAGTCTGATTTCAAAAGATAAAACTGAAACAAACCAGCAACACACTGACCGACCTAGAGTCCCAGGCTGAACACAGCCTGATCATAAGCACAGCGCTGCACAGTGCACAGGCCCTGACATCGTCTCCATGGCCAGGCCCAAAGCCAATGTTTGAATGTCTAAATGCATGTAGCATATTAGTGAGGAGAAACCATGACAACAATATTAAGAGGGAAAAATGAAAATGAATGGACTTGGCATCACACAGGATAAAGTCTCTTTCCCACTCCTGCAGCAGCATCTCTGCTCAGTATAAAGTACATTACACGCCTCAGGGGAAATCACAAGTGACTTAAATGCTCCTTAAATTCTGTATAATTTGGACGTTTTCACAGTCAAGGCGGTGTGTGTGCATTGATAGATCAGTAGCAGTCATCTGATCATAGAAATGGAAGAGGAGTAGAACAGACATTCCCGTTCAAATCATAAACTGTATAGATGGATGACGCGTCCCCTCTTCCTCACACTGTACAGAAGTGAAACCAAAATATCCCGGATACGGGGAGCTGCCATCTTGTGCTTTTTGACGTCATTTGGAGCCAGAGTCTGTGATCCGGTGGTGGAGCAGCGGCATCGAGGTGCCGTCCACACACACACCCACCCATATGTATATACGCTCTATAGTTCAGATCAACATAGCAGAATGGTCCGAACGGTGGCCATTTTTAAGGTGTACGGTTGCCATTGCGACCGACCGATTTATGGCAAGTCGCAGACTCACTGAGGTGAGGTTTTGCATTAACAGCTAAAACGAGCAGTGGAGTAGTAACGTTAGGAAGCATAGAGAGCCAGAGGAAGGGAGTACAATGTAGGCTAACCGCTTAATGTTTCATCCACACACTCGTGTCACAGCGTAAGAAAGCACATCGCTATCGCCAGACGAGGGACTACTTTGTTCGGCTTATTTTCCGTAAGCAGCGTAGTATTAAAGCATGGTGGAATTAACAAGCTAGCTAGCTAACTAACTAATGGACGGCTGGCTAGTTAGTTTGCTTGCTACTTCCACCATGCTTTAATGCTACACCGGTTACAGAAAATGAGCTGAACAGCAGGCTGGTGGCCGGCGGGTCTAACGGTCCCTCCGCCTCACTCTCTGCCGCTCCGGAGAAGGACAAGCTACCTAGCAAACTAGCCAGCCGTCCGTCTCTAGAGCTGCGTCCGCCGTTTTCCCCGGAGAGCTGAGACCACACGTTATGGCTCACTGACATGTGTTGTCACCATAACAACTAACAACAATCACCATTTTCTGATTTACTGGTCAAATGACCAGTTCAATGTCCTGTTCTATTTCTATGCATTTGATGCATGCTTATGCATCGGTGCCCCCGCAGACTGTTGAAGTGATTGTAGAGACGCAGCATGAGAAGCGGTAAAGTACAGTGGAACCACTGACCGGGTCCTTCCCGGCTCTGTGATTGACGGCTGTATTGTGTTTATAGTGAATGTGGAGGTCAGGAACAGCTGACCAGCTGACAGACTGATGGGACAGCTAGCAGCCAACAATGTCCACACAAAGCTCTCTCTCTCTCTCTCTCTCTCTCTCTCTCTCTCTCTCTCACCTCCACACAGTTGCCTTTTGTCATTATGTTGTCATTTTTGGTAGTTCTTATCACGCTGATTCATGCTCAAGTGCTCATTTTTTTCTGGTAAGTTTGGTTCTAATTAGTTATTTGATGCTATAAAAAAGGGGTTTGAGACGTCATGATTGAAGTAGTAGCTGTGTGTTCATCTCATTGTCATCATCAGAAATGTAGTTATGGAGGTATTATGGTTAGTTGTTGTGTCTTACTACTTACTTACGCGGATCCAAATGACATTAAGGGTTCAATTGATAACATTCAGCCACTAGATGTCGCTTTCTCCCTCCCGTTTCATTGCATTTACTTCACAACAAGTCGTTGCCAGGCACTTACCGTCAATCTCAGCCATTTATTCTTTATTTTCCACACTATCTGACGACACAGAGACACCACGTGATACCAACGTTGTTATATTATTGGCTGACAAGCCTTGTTAGAAATGGAAACCGAATGATATATTCCACAGGAACAAAATCATTCATTTTGGACCCGCCAACATTTTTTAAATGACTAATTCACGATCATAATAATGCTTTTTAAGAAAAGCCATACTTTTATCCGGCATCTTTCTAAAAGCTCTGTGGATATATTATTATTTTATTTAATTTTTTTAAATATTTGTCTACATGAAAATGTTATCAATAACCTTTTAAAAGCGCTAGATGGCAGCTCCCGTATCTGGGATATTTTGGCTTTACGTTTGTACAGTTGGTGGAAGTGGAGATGCGTCGTCCATCTATACAGTCTATGGCGTAAACACGATATACATTTTTGAAGTGATACACCAACACCTCATATCACCCACGTTAAAAAGTAACTGTCCTTCTGAACTTAATGACTGGTTGCGGCACCTTTTAGCAACCAAAGGCGTCTGATAACTGGAGATCAGTTACACACATCGTTGTGGAGGAAGTTTGTTCCACTCTTTTTTTCCAGAATTGCTTTAATTCAGCTACATCGGAGTGCTCATTTAAGGTCAGGCCACAGCATCTTTGGCAGGCAGTTGTGCCGTTGTTATTACGGGCAGCATGTTGTGACTGAACTTGATCTCTATCCTTTCCCGGTTAACCTGAGCAGAGGTGTGTACGTCTTCCATCTGAACCACTGATCTGATTTAATACTCCACTACAGTTCCCAGGTCCCATGCTTCCCTCAGACAGCGCTAGCCTATCTTCACTACACATTCTGTTTTGTTTGAAGGTCCATATCTGAATAGAATCATTTTTATAGGAGAAATAAAAGCAACTTTCCAGATTGGAATCTTTTCAAAGATTGTTCAGACTGCGGTAAAAGGTTTTAAAGTATATAGTATATAAGTCTAATGCAGTGAGGGCCAAAGAGCAAATGTACTACGGAGTATTAGGGCCACATTGAGGGAAAGAAATCAGAGATTTCCAGAATAAAGTCATAACTTAACGAGAAAAATAACTCGTAATATTACAAGAATTAAGTCATAACTTAACGAGAAAAAAATAAAATAACACGTAAAATTACTACTTTATAATATGACTTTATCCTCATAATTTTACGACTTTTTTCTTGTAAACCCTTGACTTTATTATCGTAATATTACAACTTTTTTTCTCGTAAACCTATGAATTTATTCTCATAATATTATGACTTTATTCTCGAAATCTCAGATGTATTTATTTTTCCTCGATGTGGCCCTAATAATCCGTCGTACCATAGACCTACAACAATGATAAATAAAAATTAAAATGTAAACAAAAAACAGTTATTCATTTCCATTTTAAAAGCCACTGGAGAGGAGCTAAAGAGCTGCAGGTTTCTGACCCCTGCTTTAGTCTGTTCTTCAGTTTGGTTGTTGCCACTTTAACTTTTTCCTGACAGAAACTGGATGAATCTTCGAGATGCAGAGACGGGCAAAGTGCTGTGGCAGGGAACCGAGGACCTCTCTGTACCAGGAGTAGAACATGAAGGTACATTAGACGGTATATATGTATCATAACACAACATGGGCTATTTTGGGGCTATTTTTTGTAGGGCTGGTTGTCTTGATTGGTGGCGTTCTCCAGTGCCTTTGGCCGGCCTGTGGGTGATAAGCGAGCTACGATTTCTCTTTGAATCATCTCCTTTAATCATCACCAAATGTACACCCATCTAAAACAACCAACAAATAATATTGTGAAATGATTCTAATTTCAGAATACTGTACACTACAGCTTTATAAGCAACAGGATTTAGTACGAAGCAAAATAACCCCAAAATGTACAATAATTAACATTACACTTTAAATCTTTGTTTACACATGCAACAAGTCATCAGACAGGTTTCATGTTTTAGAGTCTTCGTCAGGTGTTATTATTACCCAAACCCTATTCGTTTGAACTTAAACCGGTTTTGTAAGATTTAAAGGACAGAAAGACAGAAAGGATTCACAGAGGACAATATGATGGACCGAGGATATATTGAGGTCCTGCATACAGTTTTACATGCATTTACAGTTGACTTTTTGAGTGCATGCACATCCTTTTGGTTTAGATAAACTGGATATGACTGTCAAACTCTTTGTGTGCATCAAACGTTGATGTGGTGAAGGAGAATACCAGTTTAGTATCATTAGTGAAATTGTGCAAATGATTTGACATAACAGAATGTATTATGGGAAGTTACCAGTGCCACACACTTGTCTTACTCTTATATAACAGAAGCCTACAAAGCTCAAAGGGGTCAAAGGTCACCTACAAACCTCTGCTACCCATACAGTAGCTCTCGGTTAATTCCAGCTTTGCTGTCTCCGCAGCTCGCGTCCCGAAGAAGATCCTGAAGTGTAAAGCGGTGTCCAGGGAACTGAACTTTTCCTCCTCGGAGAAACTGGAGAAGTTCAGGCTGGAGCAGAAAGTTTTCTTCAAAGGACAGTGTCTAGAAGGTAATCTGAACTGCTTAAAGGGACGAGAACCTGAAGGCCAGTCAGTCACAGGAACCCCGTGGATCCCGATGGTTTCACACTATTCCGCTGATCTCGTCCGTCTCCACCTGGGGCTGTGGCCGATTAGTCTTTGTTGCTTATTAGGAAGGTTCCTCACTGAGTGAAATGACCCGGAAGTACCTCAGTAGCAGCCATGATGAGAGCTGTTTGAATCCTCTAAATGCTGAGGAAAGGTGCTCCAATGCTTCCTTTATTATCTCCTTTAGCATAGGATACACTGGACCATCCTTTAGCAAAGGAAAAGAGAGAATGCCATCCCACAATTCCTTGCGGCCGCAACTTTTAAAGCGACGCACCGTTCGGCCGTTCATGATAACAAACGATATGCTTATCTTGCATATTATCTTCATACAGTCATATACTAACGGGATTCATGTTGATAAATATGAGTGGACAGTGGCAAGCATTTGTTTCACTTTGTATTTAATTATTTATTATTTCAAACATGTAACAAATACCTATACTGTGTATATATATATATATATAATTTATGTATATATACTATAATAACCCTAAACATATAGCAACCTGTCCATAAAGAAATATTACAAGTTCAAAAAGGAGCAGAAAGAAGTACAGCCTACTCATATGGTCCTACCCCTTCTCTATAACGCAAACAATTAAATCTATAGTTATCTTGTATTCCTTTTATCATTTCAATTCCAACCTATATAAAAGACGTAATTTTTTTAACTTTTAAACCGCAACCTTTGTAGCTTAGGAAGGTTCCTAACTGAGTGAAATGACCCGGACGTATCTGAGTGGCAGCCATGATGAGAGCTGGCCTGCAGTCGAATAGTAAAAAAACAAAAAAAGAAAGGGTTGTGGTCGACGTCTTTTCCTAACCACTTCTCCTTGACCTCGATGGTAAACGTCATGAGGTCAAGGAAAGATGAGAAGGAGTATTCAGAAGGACTTAGGAAAAGACAACCGTGGCGTTGGGAGAACCCGACTGCTCTTTCACTAGACTCCATCATTATGATGCGACGGCAGTGGATGTTAGTGACGTGTGTCACTTTAAATGTTGCTGCCGCAAGGAACTGTGGGACAGCGTTATCTCCTTTCCTTTCATAAAGGACGGTCCAGTATTTCCTATGCTAAAGGAGAAAAGTACGAGCAGGGGAGGCATCTGATTGGTTCTTTCCAAGCGGACTGCGAGGCAATGATCGGTAGACGTTTTTACAGGATTACAGCAGCTACAGATGACAGCTCTTTTCTGGTCCTTTTTTTTTTAGAGTGGGGGTGTAAAGACCATTTCAACCAATATAACAAATAGTGTAGCCTGGAGAACATTGTCAACCCTGCCTTTAATTAACCTGCATGTCTTTGAACTGTGGGAGGAACCCGGAGAACCCAGAGAAAACCCACGCTAACACTGGGAGAACATGTAAACTCCACACAGAAGGACCCCAAGCCGGATTGGAACCTGTGACCCTCTTTGGGTTTGAATCCAGCCAGTCAGATTTAAATCAAGATTAAAAAGATAAAGAGACTCGACTGATGAGAAATTGATAAATAAGTCTTGTATGAGCCTTTGGGGCAGGAGATTGCAACCTGCGCCTCCGGAGCCACATGCGGCTCTTTAGCTTCTCTCCATTGGCTCCCTGTGGATTTATAAAAATAGAAATGAATAACTGTTTTTTGTTTACATTTTAATTTTTATTCATCATTGTTGTAGGTCTATGGTACGACAATACAACGTAGTATTAGGGCCACATTGAGGGAAAAAAAAAAAATCTGAGATTTCGAAAATAAAGTCGTAATATCTTATTTTCTTTTTATCTCGTAAAGTTATGACTTTATTATCGTAATATTACGACTTTTTTTCTCGTAAAGTTATAACTTTATTCTCGTAATATTACAACTTTTTATTCTCGTAAAGTTATGACTTTATTCTGGAAATCTCAGATGTTTTTTCCCTCAATGTGGCCCTAATACTCCGTAGTACATTTTCACTTTGGCCTTCACTGCATTAGACTTATATACTATATACTTAGACTATAAACTGTGTTACCTTCATCACAATGCTCAAATGTTTTGTGGCTCCAGACAGATTTATTTATTTTGTTTTTGCCTAAAATGGCTCTTTTGATAATAAAGTTTGCTGACCCCTGCTCTGGGGTCTGGAGATGTTTAAAGATTTACCAGCCCTGTAAGCAAACGGCAAGCTTGGCTCCCTAACATGTGTCATAAGATACAGCAGTTGCTTTATAACATCCCTCACCATTACAGCATCGTCTCCAATCCGTCCAACAGACGGCTCCGTTAGCTGTTGTCACTTCCCTGTTACTGTGTGTTAGCGGTGCTGTCCCCCGGGGGCCCTGCTGTACAGAGGTGAGGTTATACAGAGCCCCAGGGGACAACACACTATCCACTCCAACATAACATGTTTATGTTGCTGCTCTCCAAGTCAGTGACAATGGCTGTAGGCTATTATTATGGTCCACTAACATAGTGTATTAACAGGATTCCTAGAAATGATATTGTATGTTAGTGAAGGCAGCGCTGAACTCTCTGTGTGTGTCTGTGTCTCTCTCTGTCCAGAGTGGTTCTTTGAGTTCGGCTTTGTTATCCCCAACTCCACCAACACATGGCAGTCTCTGATAGAAGCAGCTCCAGAGTCCCAGATGATGCCGGCCAATGTTTTAACGTGAGTCTCCACTTTCATCATCTTTATCTTGACACATGTTGCGGTAGATCTCATTTCTCACATCTACTATTTGACCCTTTAGTAGAGCTACGAGGTATCAAACCAACACACAGTGATGCAAAACAAGTGTACATGTGACCTCCTGGTCCGTGTTAACGTCATACACCAGTTTGCTGCGTTGTATTTAGATTTATAATGATCTGACATTATGATCATTTATTGTGTCAATATTTGGAGGATTTGGCTTACAAATGAGCAGGGGGACGTTTTAAAGAACGATTATTACAATGTGGGTCTCATGTTCATAGTTTAGTCCATCATTTTTATAAGTTCTGATGAGATTGTAGACATCGAGTTAATAGCTGAGATCTGGGAACACGGCAACATCACCACAGAGAAGTCTGAAACCCCTCAGGTTAGAGAAGAGGAAACCAAACATCACAGCATACTGACCCACTTCCTGCTTCAGCTTTGACCTTTCTGTTCTTGCCGTAGTGTTGTGCACCCATGTACTGTGTTAATGTGCAACAGCTCATAAACTGAAAGTGGTTTCCTGCCCGATCGTCTGCCTACTCGAGTTCCTCCCGTCAGATTTTATTCAAAGGTGCAGTGTGTAGGATCTGGCGGCGTCTAGCGGTGAGGTTGCAGATAGTAACCAACCAAAGCCTCTCCCTTGTGCCGAGCGCGTCGGAGAACTACGGCGGCCGACGCGAAAATATGATTACGCAAATGTCCCTCTCTAGAGTCAGTGTTGGGTTTGTCCGTTCTGGGCTACTGTAGAAACATGGCGGTCGGCTCTGTGAAGAGGACCCGCTCCTTATGTGCCAAAAATGCATATATCGCTAAGAAGTGAAAGCCAATCGTTCGTTCCATTGCAACATCAGGGCCCAGCAGCAGAGCTACGCCTCTGCCATTTTGGACTGACAACGCCAGTTAAACGTCTGCCTACAAAGTGCCGTAACAAAGTAAAACTAAATGATTTCTGTTCTATTGTCATAATTTCAATGTCTCTACTGACATGGCCTGTGTTCCATTTTAAAAATGCATAAAATTATCACTATTTATGTACTTATTTATTTATTAGACTTTTTTGCTTCCCAGAGGAGCGTAAAGTAAGCGATGGACATCAATGGAAGTTAGAAAAATCCAGCACACACATTTTGAGATCAATCTCAAACTTTTTCATGTCAAGGATCCAACATGGAGTCCAATAGACCACAGACCATGGATGTAGAAGAGGGTCCAACAGACCACAGACCATGAATGTAGAAGAGGGTCCAATAGACCACAAACCATGGATGTAGAAGAGGGTCCAACAGACCATGGATGTAGAAGAGGGTCCAATAGACCACAGACCATTGATGTAGAAGAGGGTCCAACAGACCACAGACCATGGATGTAGAAGAGGGTCCAATAGACCACAAACCATGGATGTAGAAGAGGGTCCAACAGACCACAGACCATGGATGTAGAAGAGTGTCCAACAGACCAGACCATGGATGTAGAAGAGGGTCCAACAGACCATTGATGTAGAAGAGGGTCCAACAGACCACAGACCATGGATGTAGAAGAGGGTCCAGTAGACCACAGACCGTGGATGTAGGAGAGGGTCCAATAGACCACAGACCGTGAATGTAGAAGAGGGTCCAATAGACCACAGACCATGAATGTAGAAGAGGGTCCAGTAGACAACAGACCATGGATGTAGAAGAGGGTCCAATAGACGACAGACCATGGATGTAGAAGAGGGTCCAGTAGACCACAAACCATGGATGTAGAAGAAGGTCCAATAGACCACAAACTATGGATGTAGAAGAGGGTCCAACAGACCACAGACCATGGATGTAGAAGAGGGTCCAATAGACCACAAACCATGGATGTAGAAGAGGGTCCAACAGACCATGGATGTAGAAGAGGGTCCAATAGACCACAGACCATTGATGTAGAAGAGGGTCCAACAGACCACAAACCATTGATGTAGAAGAGGGTCCAACAGACCACAGACCATGGATGTAGAAGAGGGTCCAACAGACCACAGACCATGGATGTAGAAGAGGGTCCAACAGACCACAGACCATTGATGTAGAAGAGGGTCCAACAGACCACAGACCATTGATGTAGAAGAGGGTCCAACAGACCACAGACCATGGATGTAGAAGAGGGTCCAATAGACCACAGACCATTGATGTAGAAGAGGGTCCAACAGACCACAGACCATGGATGTAGAAGAGGGTCCAATAGACCACAGACCATGGATGTAGAAGAGGGTCCAATAGACCACAGACCATTGATGTAGTAGAGGGTCCAATAGACCACAGACCGTGGATGTAGGAGAGGGTCCAATAGACCACAGACCATGAATGTAGAAGAGGGTCCAGTAGACAACAGACCATGGATGTAGAAGAGGGTCCAATAGACGACAGACCATGGATGTAGAAGAGGGTCCAATAGACCACAGACCATGGATGTAGAAGAGGGTCCAATAGACCACAGACCATGGATGTAGAAGAGGGTCCAATAGACCACAGACCATTGATGTAGTAGAGGGTCCAATAGACCACAGACCATGAATGTAGAAGAGGGTCCAGTAGACAACAGACCATGGATGTAGAAGAGGGTCCAATAGACGACAGACCATGGATGTAGAAGAGGGTCCAGTAGACCACAAACCATGGATGTAGAAGAAGGTCCAATAGACCACAAACTATGGATGTAGAAGAGGGTCCAATAGACCACAGACCATGGATGTAGAAGAGGGTCCAATAGACCACAGACCATGGATGAAGAAGAAGGTCCAATAGACCACAAACTATGGATGTAGAAGAGGGTCCAATAGACCACAGACCATGGATGTAGAAGAGGTTGTGTCCTGGTCTTTTGCCCTCCGTGTTAGTAAATAGCCTACAACTCCATTAAATTATGTTGATGTCATGCTACTAGCACTACTAGCTACTGGCCGATAGCCGGTTGTTATTATAAGATAATAAAAGTGATGAATTACAGCCAATATATCCATTATTACAGACGCGTACAGCGAGCAGGAAGCTGGCAGAACCAGATGTGTCATATGAGCGTGCAGGGCGGTGCAGTCTCGTTGGTCTGATGAGCGTTCATTAAGACGAGGAAAATAACTCTGGATTCAGCTGTTAGTGAACTTTACAACTTTTAGGATATAATGATTTAAATGAAGGATATTAGCATTTCTACTGGGATATTTATTTACCTAAAAAATAATGATCCTCTGATTTACAGACGTCTCTTTATACGACCTCTTTGCATCTATACTCTCTGCTATGTAGATATAAACCATGGATGTTTAAAGAGAACTGGATACAGCGTTGGAGGCTCCAGTTCATTCCTATGAGAGTTGCTCAGTGGAGCATGAAGCAAAAAAAAGCTCAACTTACCGAGTATAAAAGTTCCCGGATCTTCTGGCGATCTTCCGCATCCATTGGGCCCATAGAGCAGACGCTGTAGCGTTTCCTTTAACCCTGCCTCCTAGCCCTCGCTCCAGCCTCGGTCTGGGTCTTATTCACATGAACGGAGGAAGGGAAATAACTCTGGATTCAGCTATTAGTGCATTTTACAACTTTTAGGACCTAATGATTTAAATAAGGACTAGTAAAGTGTTCATACTGGGGAGTTGATTCATCTAAAAAAAAATTATATGCTGAGTTACAGACGTCTCTTTCCCAATGTAAGTCTATGGGGAAAAGTCCTTTTTGGGCCCAATGGCATCACGTGACGGACACGGACGTTGTAGTACCGTCGTTTGGCCACTACGAAAATTTTGCTTCAAATCCCGGCGCTCTTCCTGGGGGGGCTTGATATAAACCGCTCATTCTAAAGTAACGAAAACACAACGATTCTTATTTTCAGGTGATTATACACTAAAGAAAACATATTAATCTTATATTCCATCTCTGCCAATAGATCCCCCTAAATGCTACACACTGTCCCTTTAAGGTACATCACCAGACCTCTTTATTGTCTTGATGAGGAGCCTATAGTGCAGGGGTCAGCAACCTTTACTATCAAAGGAGCCATTTTAGGCAACAACAAAAAAAAAAAACTTGTCTGGAGCCACAAAACATTTAATCATTGTGATGAAGGTAACACAGTTTATAGTCTACGTATATAGTATATAAGTCTAATGCAGTGAGGGCCAAAGAGCAAATGTACTACGGAATATTAGGGCCACAATGAGGGGGGAAAAAATCAGAGATTTCCAGAATAAAGTCATATTACGAGAATAAAGTTGAAACTTTATGAGAAAAAAGAAAATAACACGTAGAATTACTACTTTATAATATTATGACTTTATTCTCATAATATTCCGACTTTATTCTCGAAATCTCAGATTTATTAATTTGTTTCGACAGCATTAAGATCCACGTTGTAATCAGCTGAAATGTTCCGTTAACTTGATTCTTGCAGTCACAACAGTGCACGTTCATGGATTCGTGCTGATGTTATATAGTGTGCACATGCCTCAGCTAATGTTGCTATGTGTGTCTTTGTCTTCCAGTGGTAATGTGATCATAGAGACCAAGTTCTACGACGACGACCTCCACGTCAGTACCTCCAGGGTACGGCTTTTCTACGTCTGACCTCTGACCCCCAACCCCTCACCCCCCCCCCCCACCCCCTGACTCTACCTTCCAAAATGCTGGTGTCCTGCCAAGGTCTATAAATTACCAAGGTTAGCTACAATTCGCAGCAGTAAACGTCTCGTCGCTGACTTGGGATCAGCCCGTTTGGATGAAACCCAGCAGCAGGTCCCAGAGTCAGCGAAGTGAGCTTTGTGTTTGGTTGTTCTCTTGTTTTGTGTCGACCTGAAAGCGTCCTCTAGACCTTGGGAGGAGAGGAGAGGAGAGAGGAGGAGAGAGCGCTCTGCTTGTTTCCTCTGTTCCAAGATCATCTCTCCCTCTCTGCATCACCCCCCCCCCCCCCCTCCTCCAGACTGTTCCACTGTAAATACACTACCACTGATATCTCCAGTCATCCAGGGGAGCCTGAAATGACACGGTTTGTGCTTTTTTAAAAAAAGAAAAATTCTGCCCTCTCTCACTCCAAGGTTGCGTTTACTCAGGAACAGAACATCAGACTCGTAACCTGTCTGATGTGATCTTCTCCTTTCTGTTTTGGAAACACTGCTCTCTCCCCGTGTGTCGCCGGTGTCGAGGAAAGGAGCTCTCTCCTGAGCTGCGTTCAAGAGGTCCTCATCATGAAACACTAGATAACATTTCCTCCAGCTGTGTCCCACTCCAGAGGCTTCCTCCTGTGAAGTTGTCCTGACAGAGTATATATCATCGTGGGTAAATGAGGCTCCGAAGTCCAAGTGAAATGCAGCCTCTTTTGTATACATTTGAAGAAAATGACGGGTATATTGTTCGTAGTCCTCAATCATACTTGCCAACCCTCCCGATTTTCCCGGGAGACTCCTGTTTTTCATCGCCCACTCCCGGTTTCCTCCCGGGGTCACAATTCTCCTGTATTTCTCCCGATTTATGACAAATGTTCACACCTTTTTTTTTTTTCCTTTTCATTATCTCAACATGTTCCTGGCTCTGTACAGCGTATACTGTATATACTATACTATAAAAGCCCTACCGAGAGTAGAGCAACACCAAATGTCATTTTCCCGGTGGAAGAGATGCCTGTGACCAGGGAATGAAATCAGCACCTGCGACCTGCCAAATACAGGATAAATGTTGGCTGTGGCAGGTTACCTGCCACCATGGCAGACAGATTTTTCCTTGTATTAAGAAATTAAAAAAGCAATTCTAAGCCTAAATTAAATATATGGTAACACTTCATTTTACAGGTCAGCAGATTTCATGGTAATAAGGTGATAATTAGCAAGTAACTTGTTTGAAATTTCTTTCGAATTACTGTCAAATTACCTCCAATATTGACCTATAAATTTATTGAAAAGGACTTTGTTATAAACATGATTTAATAATTATATTCCACTATTTCTCAATAGCTGGTAATTTATTTAATATGAAATCCTCCCTATTTTTGAGGTCTCAAGGTTGGCAAGTATGTCCTCGATATTCTAAAATCTTTTTGCACTGGTCAGTTCTGTCTATTATCAGAGAAATGGAAGTCATACAGATTAATTTCTGAAATGTCCACTTGTACGAGCTGACGAGGACAGCCTGAATGCATCGTTACCGCTGGTCTCTGTGAGGTCAAGTGTTGGATCTTGTGATGTAGCTTTTAGTCCTCTGAAGGACACACCCACGCAGGCAGCCTCTGAAGTGGGACACGGCTTCTACCGACCAAACCTTTCCTGTTTCCTGACCACATGACCCGGCATTAGAACAGCGGTTTCTCAGCGTGACGTGACGGAGGACCAAGCACCTGTTTTTTTAATTCCCGTCCATCACGAGAGCCGCTGCTTTATCTGGATCGCTTCTCGCCTGTTTTTATTTGGAATGAAAAGCTGCACACTGTTTGTCACGATGACACGTGTTTGAGGGACGTTCATCAGCACACAGGAGGGGTTTTATTATCACATCCACTTACATGCTAAATCATCATCAGGTTGTGGACCGAGATCTGCGTCATTTATTCTCCGTAGTTCAGATGTTAACGGCTGCTTAACTCGGCTCTTCTGTACATTCTGGCTTCCCATCCAGTTCACTGTGTTTGTTTTTTTTCTTAGCTGCTAACTGAGCTGTGTAAAATAGACTTGTGTTTTAATATGACAGGAGTTGTGGATTAAAGTCATCCAATGTTGTAATAACATGATGTGTGTGTGTGTGTGGTCTTTATTGTGTTGCTTTCAGAAAATGCATGTGTGAGTTGATCACGTTTGACCCCTTAAACAGAGACGGACACAAATAGCTGCTTTCTTATCACACGAGGGGGCTGTTGCTCAGTATGAAATGAATTCACCTAAACTGCCGTCTGCAGGAAGTTAAACCTAGTGGAACTGCAGTTGCACCGTTTACAGGGTTCCCGCGGGGTCTTAAAAAGCCTTATAGGGACTGTTTGTAAGAATCAGAAATTGCTTGTTAACAGCAGCACCTGTGTCCGTTAAGTCAACGAAAGTCAGCGTCCTGTTGCTCGCGCTTGTGCTCGCTCTACATAGGCATGAACGAGCGTCGGTGAAAACAGTGACGCTTAAAAATTCATTAACGTTACTTTCATTTAATAAAATAAATGCATTATCTTGCTTTTAAACGTTTCGTTTTTTGAGCACACCGTAACAAAACTATAAAACGGAACCAAAAGGTAACACCACTTTAGGAGCAACGGAAGTCAGACGGCAGCTGGCGGGACCACGGTTCAACATTCTACTACGGTGGCCTTCAGGTAACGTAAAAACGCAAAAAGCTCTCCAGAGCCAGAGTTGGGTTTGTCCGTTCTGGGCTACTGTAGAAACATGGCGGAGCAGCATGGAGGACTCCGTGAAGAGGACCCGCTCCCAAAGTAGATATGAAAAACACAACGATTCTTAGTTTGGGGTGGTTATACACTTAAGAAGACTTCGTTATGAATATCATATCCCATTTCTGCTAATAGAACCCCCGAAAAGTTACACACTGGTCCTTTAAGTTAAATCCAGATAGGAATGACATGAGAAAGTGTACTCATAATAAAAGTTTATAATTAACAGATAAATTAGGTTGCATTAACTTTCACCAACACTGGTCACAGCATTATTAGGTTTTACTGCATGACTCCACACACATCACCAAACATCTGTACCACCAGCTCCAGGTTGACATGTGGAGCCATGTCATCCCTGGGAGGACTGGCACTAGGGACAGTGCTGCGGTGATATCTCACTGCCTCGTTTGTCCTATCAGCTCCTCTTGACAGAAGACACCAATCTGCTAAATATTTTTGAAGTTCATTCTTATTCAAAGGAGACTCTCACAAGACTCGCATTCTACTGACATATCAGTCGGACATGTGCCCGTCCTTATGATTAGATTCTTGTACTTTTCTATTAGACAAACACATCTGTTACTGATTTGTTCACTGTGAAGTTGAAATGAGATCAATGTTTTGTTCCACTACAATCATTCATTGACAAACCTTGGGGTGATACAGGCCATTCCCTAAATTTAAAAGAAAAACTAAAAGAACCGTCTTCTCTCTTGTTGTCCACATTCACACTCGTCCAGATTCATAGATGGTGATTCTCTATGTGCAGATCAAGACGGTTCTGTGTGTCCTCTTCATCACTTCATTTGGCCCGCTGTCATGCTGAAAGACAACAGCACACTTCATTAACCAGCACAAGGTTACTGTAGCTGTACATGTACTTAAAGGTCCCCTATCATGCTCATTTTCAGGATCATACTTGTATTTTGTGTTTCTACTAGAACATGTTTACATGCTGTAATGATAAAAAAAACAACTTTATTTCCCTCATACAGTCAGCCTGAATATAACTGTATTTACCCTCTGTCTGAAACGCTCCGTTTTAGCGCATTTCGATGGAATTGCGACGAAATGCAACAGAATTGCGTTGCTAGCCAACAGCTTGGGTCCATGTGTACTTCCTGTCAGCTGATAACATTCACAAACACTACAACCAGGAATAAACTGGGACACATTTAGAATGTTTACGTTTAAAATTGTGTCTAGGGTCTAAATATTGTATATTTGTGACATCACAAATGGACAGAAATCCTGACAGCTTGTTTCAAATGCAGAGTTTCTGAATATGGGCTGTGTGTATTTCTCTGTGGATTGAGCGTTTCGATACTTTCACAGTATTTATATAGGACTTAAGCCTGTGTGTGTGTGTGTGCGTGCGTGCGTGCGTGCGCGTAAACCTACTTGTTAAGAAATGTCCGGTCTTGTAGGTTCAGGACCAAACTGTCAGCATTAAGGTACACCTTGTTCTGAGATGTTGACACCTGGAAGCAGACACAACAGCCATCATGACCACCACCACCACTATCACTAATGCTGGGACACAGTTACTTTGGTATCCTGTAATATTCACACAGAAGTTAAATCTGGTAGGTTTCATTGAAAATCACGTACAGTAAATCAGAGTGGAGCAGAGAGACGGAGTCACAGAGAGATAAACAACAGTACTGACCGTCTTTGCGATGGCCTGTGCCGCTCTGATCCTCCTCAGCTTCAGGTAACCTGGGTTCTTAGTCACTGCTAGGCCCAACTGACACACAAACACACACACACACACAGTTTTTGTTTAGTCAATACATTGCCTTTCATACATCATGACCAGAAATGTAATGCAAAGTAAACAACGGTACCGATTACTTTCCACAGTTTTCTTTAGATATCTAAAGTCCTCACGGTCAATAATAACACGCTGCAGGTTTGTTTCACTGTTTGACTCAAAGTTTACATCACAACACTCATTTTCTCAGTAGGATACGACTCGTGATGTGGAGCAATGCTGTTTCCATAGTAACAGTGAGAAGCAGGTTACCATTTTGGCAGCTTCAGCCTCTCCCTCAGCCTGGATGATCTTCTGTCTCTGATCCTGTTTGGCTTTCTCCACATAGAACTGGGCTCTCTGGGCCTCTTGGTGGGCTAAACACACACACAGACACACACAAACACACTATTACTGATAAAGTTCCTCTTTGTATAAATTCAATGAATTTATAGAACAGCAGACTCCAGATCAGCTCTCATTGGTTGTTTTCCTCCGGTCTGTGAAATCTTGCAGATGCCATTAGGAGCACCGGAGAACACAGAGGCACATGATTTTTTATAGATTACCTGTCTCATGTACTACTGTCACGATATAATGACCGTTTGTTAATCATATTTGCTCCATTTCTATCCACTGAAGCTTAACGCAATCGATCTTTTGGACGTTGTAGCAGGCTCCGTTTTAAAACTTGTCCAGTAGGAGGCTTAATAACGCTCCAAATTTACACTAAATTTTGGCGAGGAAAACTGTCGTGGCCATTTTCAAAGGGGTCACTTGACCTCTGACCTCCAGATCAGTGAATGTAAATGGGTTCTATGGGTACCCACGAGTCTCCCCTTTACAGACACGCCCACTTTATGATAATCACATGCAGTTTGGGGCAAGTCAGTCAAGTCAGCACACTGACACACTGACAGCTGTTGTTGCCTGTTGGGCTGCAGTTTGACATGTTATGATTGGAGCATATTTTTCATGCTACATACATTTGCATAAAGCAGCATATTTCTTTACTCCAATGTTGATAAGAGTAATAAATACTTGACAAATCTCCCTTTAAGGCACATTTTCAACTGATAAAACGTGTGATTAATCGTGATTAACTACGGATAATCATTATCATATTATAGTATGTCAAACAAAGTAATAAAAAGTCATCATATAGTATGTTGAAAAAGTCATAATATAGTGTGTTGGAAAAATATCATAAAAAATCATAAAAGTCATCATATAGTATGTCGAAAACAATCAGAAAAAAGTCATATAGTATGTCATAAAAAAGTCATAATATAATATGCCGAAAAAAGTCATAAAAAAGTCATAATATAGGATGTTAAAAAGTCCTAATTAGTATGTTGAAAAAAAATCATAAAAAAGTTTGTTGAAATAAGTCATAAAAAAGTCATAATATAATATGTTGAAAAAAGTCATAAAAAAGTCATAGTATGGTAGACAAGACAAACACATGTGATAATCTGTTAGCTCAATTAGACCGAAGCAACAACACTGAAACCCCAGACAGTGTAAAGCTCATCTGGGCATTAAACAAGAACCTTTCTACATTTGAGTCTGCTGTGGTGATAATCAGCAGATTTCCTCTATATTAACATTTGTGAAATGTTTAGCAGGAAACAGTCTGAGATGGTTGAGGCTATTGAGCTACATACAGTAAGCATGTTGACAGTGAGCTGCACCGAGCCTTACCGACTTGCTTGGCCTCCACGGCAGCAGTGTACTGGCTGCTGAAGCTCAGCTCGGTGATGGACACGTCATCCAGAATGATGTTGAAGTCTTTGGCTCTCTCATACAGCTCCCTGCGCACCAGCAAGGACACCTGGACCACAACACACACACCGACAACATCCAACTCTTCACTAACAATATCACACATGTAGATGGATTTTGAGGTGTTTGGTCACCTGACAGTCTTAAAGAAACTGAACTAATTGTAGCATTTAGCTCTGAAAGAGATGATTATTGCATTAGTATTACAGTTCATTTACTAGAACTATAGACTGGGATCCTCATTTGTCCCAGCAGAGTGGACAGATATGAGAGTACCTGTGCTCTCTGCGTGATGAGCTGCGAGGCGTTGAACTTCGCCACTACGGACTTGAGGACCTCGTTGACAATGGAGGGCAGGACTTTCTCATCGTAGTCCTTCCCCAGCTGTTGGTACATGATCGGCAGGTTGGACGCCAGCGGTCTGGACAACACCCGCACTGCTATGTTCACCATCTGCAGATCTTTACACAGATATTAGATACTACTGAGAGATCAGAAAATCAAGTTATTCTACACAGTTTAACTTGTTTGAATGAACACTGAGCTGCCTCGTCCTCCTGCTCTGGTTTGTTACTTTTACTATGTTCATTACTGAGTCATCTGTGTCACATGTGATTCACATGCTACCACCTGTGGTTTCTTTCGTCTTCACAAGTTAGCGCAGTCAGACTCCGTTGACAGTCGACCGGTCGTCGGTCACGGCCGATCAGCTGACAACCGGCTGGCTGACGATCCATCGGTGCATCTCTACTGCTCGTAGACCTGCTTTGGTGCGAGGTAACTTCAGGGTTAACCCTTCAGGGTTTTCCGACCTACGAAGGTGGATCACTTCTTACCGGGGTAGATCGCCATGGTAACTGATGCTGAACAGCTGACCTGCTCCGGAGCAGGTTATTTTCCAGATAAGAGATCAACTGGTATAAAAGCAACACCTACTGACCAATCAGAGCTTGGTGAGCGGACTGTATGATAATATTACACACATATGAAGAAGTTACAGTCTTAATCCAGACTAAAAACAACACAGTTTAAACTGACAGATGCAGGAAGGACAGCTGGCTGTATGCTGTGGATGTTTACCGCTTTGCATTGTTTTTATATTTATTTTTTTACTTGCTCTCAAGTCCGTTTCACACCGCCGGAGACGCAGCTGAAAGAAGGCTGAAATACTCACGCACGCCACCACATTGTCAAAGGCCATAATGGAGTGTAAATAACTCATCCATTACACTACTAAAAGCTATTTATAATATCACTGCCCCATCTAGATGTCTGTATCTGACTTTTGAGTATTCTGTTAAATTAATAAGTCTGTTAATTTACGCATTCACACATCTAGAATTTTGTTCTTTTGCCAGCTGTTCTTCCTGCATTTGGCAGCTTCAACTGTGTTCATTTTAGTCTGATTATGTGTTTAACATCTTCGTATTTGTCTAACATAGTTATAGCTCTTCCTTTGTAAAATGTGCTGCTCTGCCTGTCAGTCTGTAGACTTGTCCATGTCTGTGATTGGTCAGATGCTGCAAACACCGCCCCGTTCATGTGAACGCGCTGATAACCAGACTGAGAAATAATGGGTTGATTTACCGAGTTGATAACCAGCTTTGCAGGACCGCTTAGCGTGATCTCGATTGTTAGGGTTAGTGAAGCCAGATAACGAGAAGATACCCTCGGTGTGTTGAAGTCGCTTCGTAGTACAAGCCTCGACTCAACATGCCTTGATATCTGTAACAATAGGATTGTTTGTTCCTAGTTGATGTTGTTCCGGGGAACTGTTAGAGTGTGACACGGACCATAGTAATGCTAGCTAGAGCTGAGTTAACATGTGGACTGTCGTACTGAATAAAGTCACAAGTAAGCAAGTACAATGCTTTAACCGTCCATTCTGTATGATTTATGAAGAACGGAACAGATTGAAACAATATCCTGTCATATTACAACAAACAATGTGGACCTCCCTCCCTCTCCTTCTCTGTCTACCTACACCCGCCTCTCAAAACACTCACACAACCCTGCTTCAACCTCAGAAAAATCAAACTTGCTGTTCTCTTTTCTGCCACCAGGAGTCGCAAAGGTGCTCCCTCATCACTAACTCTATCTGTATGCAGCATCAACGCTCCCATCATACAGGGGCTGGATAAATATTCATAATCTGTTACACACAGGGCTGCAGATATTTAGTCAAAGATCTAAAAAACGTGTCTAACACAGAGGCACGAGCCACAGAAATATTATGTAAAGGTTAAGAAGACAACTTCTCTGTCATCTCTGTTTTAAATATCCATATAGCCGATCACAGAGCTGTTGTTTTTACCATGGCGCATTCAGATGAGTCTGCCCACACGGCAGTAGAACATCACTATTACAAATACTTCTATGCTGAGTCAGAGAGCTTGTGTGTGTGTTACCTTTGCTGCCAGTCAAAGAGGAGATCTTTCTGGGTTTGGCTCTGATATCAAAGATGATAGGGTACTGGAACCACGGGATCCTGCAACACAGACGCTAATGTCACGGCACAGGTAATACCGGTGAGATGATCGGTTTTAGGTCTAGTTCATTTTATTTCCACTGATCCTTGAGACTGCACCAGCTAGTAACGGGCCATAACATAACACGAAGGCCTGATGACTCCACCCGTCCTCCACACATGGTGGGCCCAGCCAACTCCGGTCTTCTTGTGACGCAGATTATGCACTAAGCTTGCATTTATGTCAACAAACAGACGCAGACAGACACTAAATCATGATACTTCAGGGATGTGGGTTATCGTTCGTTGTCCTTCACAGTCTCCGTCTGCAGCGTGTCACTGTCATGTGTTCCACTGCTCACTTTCTACCTGGCGTCTGCCCTCAGACTGATCTTTTTACTTAACCTTCTTGAGGTTGGCAATCAATCAAAAATGACAAATAATAACCTGCGAGTGTGCAAGCAAGCGAGTAAAGTCCAATTCTATAGCACCTTTCACAGACACCACTCACAAATGGCTTCGCAGTCAAAGAAATAGGTTAAAATATTAAATAAACACATGCTACCTAAATGCCTTATCTGCTTTTTAAAAGAGTTCAAAGACCTCAAGCCTACTGGGAGACTATTCCAGAGCTCAGGGGCTGTTGGATCCTCTATGGATGGGTAGAGGAACCCGAGAGCTCGGCTCGTGGTGTGGGGGTTCAGAAGGTAGGTGATATACTGTGGAGCCTGGTCATGTAGTGCTCTGTAGGTGGGCACCAAAAATGAATGAATTAAATGAATTCTAAAATGAACAGGAAGCCAGTTAAAATAGGTGTATTAATGGCAGCATTTTGGATGGTTTGTAAACGGTGTAAGAGGAGATTTATTAAGGCCGGTAATAAGAGAATTACAGTAGTCCAAACATGATGAGATAAAAGCATGTTTGGTTTCTTTAAACAAAGGTTGAACAAAAGAACGTGGTACAAACCCTGAAAATAAAAGGTGATAATATTGACTAGTATGCAGAGGCACATGAAGTCAAAAACCTTTAAAAAACAGAGAGGTTGGGAGGACATCTAGTGGACTTGAGGAGGATTTGCAGTGTGGTAGACAAGGCTTTAGCCTTTAAACCAGCTCTTAAAGCACTGGACAAAAAAAAGAACTCGTATCACTATTACAATATTATCGAAAAATACAACTTCGATTTTTTTGTTTATGTTATGTTTGTTTACCTTATAAGATACAGCAGGTTTAAACTATTTATTCTAAAAGCTCATAATGAAATAAGACAAACGGGATCATCAACGAGGGGAGACGGTGGAAATATAAAACATTGTTCAACAAACTTTACGTTACTCAAACTGCTTTTTCAGTTACAGAAACAAAACAGTGGACTGATCTCCCTCCAGATATTAGAGAGATGTTAAAAAGGGTCATGTTGTCTCAGCAGGAATCTCTCTGCTCCGTCAGAGGCTGCTCTTTCCCTCTCCTCTTCCCTCGTCACTCTGCTGCTCTGTATCCGGTCTGTGAGCGTCGCTGCCTGGCTGGCGAGCGATCTACGCCCGTGGGTGATTGTGGAGCTTTTCAACTCCAAAAAGGCAGATAAACACAGGTTCCTGTTAATTTATAATTTACATTTTTGTTGTGATAACTAAACAAAACTATCCGTCAACAAGGAACTAAAAGCCCCTCGTCTACAGACCGGTCTCTAGAGAGCTCCAGCCAGCTCATAGCGGTCTGTGAGCGTGACCGCCCGGCTGACGAGGTAGTGACCCCGGCAGGCGCTAGCTAGCTGTCACAGCAGTTTGTGGAGCTTCTAAACTCCGACAACGGTGAAGCAAATGTTCGGTTCGCCATCTAATATCGTAAAACTGTCAATATTCAAAATCTACACAGTTGATTTCTCGCCTCAAAAACTTTTAGAAGTGAATTTAGTGATGAAATAGATACGAAAAATTGCGGTCGTTGTTGTAACCGTAGCCTGTAAAGTTCCAGCGCTTTGCATTGTGGGATACAGTAGGTGAGGTAGACTGGTCCGACGCATACTGGAGATTTTGCCCGAATCAGTACGACATCCGGGCACTTTTGGCATACTGTAGATTTTGCTTTTGTTTGCATACTAAATACTACATGCTACATTTTGGCCAAATCAGTATCTACTACTAGTAGAGTATGAGGTTTCGAATACAGCCACAGAGTCTAGGATGGATGGATGGATGGATATGAGGAACCACTAGTGAATGGACTGGATGTTTGCCCCAACATTTACAACCTTATCTACTCTTACAGGTTTAGGATCTAGGGTTAAATGATGATCAACAATGTTTTGAAAAATAGTAAAAGGTTTTATAGTCATCAAAATGGTTCAGTATGTTCTCCAGTGTCACAGTAGTGAGTAAAAGCAACTTGCTCATTCTGCGTTTTGATGACTGTAAAACCTTTTACCATCATTCAAAATACTGATGATCATAATTCAACCCTAAACCCTAAGAGACTGTTAGAAAAAGATTTGTAAGTTAGGAGTGCTGGGAGAGACAATATAGTAGTGTGACACAAATTAAAGCCAGGACAGACAACAGACTCAAAGAGTTTAGAAGTAAAGAGGGGAAACTCTGGTTTCTTTTTGGACAACAGCCACTAGATGGCGCTGCGGTAGCGCTGCCAATATTTGGGACTGAAAATGCCAATGAGTCTTTGGCTGTGGATGTATAAAAAGACATCTGTAAATCAGAGGATCTTTTTTTTTTTTTAGGTAAATCAACTTCCCAGTAGGAACACTTAAATAACCCTCATTTAAATCAGTACGTCCTAAAAGTTGTAAAACTCACTAACAGCTGAATCCAGAGTTATTTTCCTCGTCATAATGAACGGTCATCAGACCCACGAGACTGCACCGCCCTGCACGCTCATATGACACATCCGGTTCTGCCAGCTTCCTGCTAGCTGTACGCGTCTGTAATAATGGATATATTGGCTGTAATTCATCATTTTATTATCTTTTAATACACCCATGGGCTGTATGCTGTCAGCCTGTACCGTGGTGGATGTATTAACGTCTCTGTTCCCAAACAACCGGCTATCGGCCAGTAGCTAGTAGTGCTAGTAGTATGACTAGAACAGAATTTGTAGGAGTTATTATATATTACAGAGTTGTAGGCTATTTCCTAACACGCAGGGCAAAAGCACAGGACACAACCTCTTCTACAGTATTTTCTGCATATTTATAATATATCTTTATTGTTCAACACAGGCCATTTCGGTAGAGACATTAAACATGACGGTAGAATAGAAATCATTTTGTTTTACTTTTGTACGCGCACGTTTTACTGGCTTCGCTATGGTAGTCGTCTCAATTACAGTCCAAAATGGCGGAGGCGTAGGTCTGCTGCTGGGCGCTGGCGTCGCAATGGACTTTCACTTCTTAACAATATACATTCTTTGACAGACTGGAACATCCTACCTGAAATGCAGACCCTCAGACAGAACAGTGTCCATCTGCATCCCTCCTATCCTGTTGAAGATGATGGCTCGGTGACCACCCTCCACTGTGCAAGCACACACACACACACACACACACACACACACACAGAATATATGATTAACTAACATGTTAAAGGTATAAGCAATGCTTCTTTGTATCAAATATTTTCTTACACCCCCTACAAACTACACTAGGATTAATGGCTACTGCAGCCCAACAGGTGAACCACATTCAACAGCCAGTGCATCTCCTCGTCATCCTAGAAACTCCTGCTAGTTTTTGTGGAGTATCACTGCCATCTGGGGGACAAGAACCGGTCTGCCTGCGTCTGTTACATTTTGAGAGCTCGGTACAAGTGTGTGTGTGCGTGTTTACCTGTGTATGTGGCTTCTTTAACGCCATATGCCAAAGCACCAGCTCCAAACAGCAGCTTCAGTCCTATTCCTGCCCCTCTGCCACCAGATGAAGACATCCGAGCGGCCAGATCCCTCAGGTGCTGGATGAGGCGCTAGAGTTGAGTGGATGAGCGTGTGACAGAGAGAAAAAATGGAAAGTAAGATAGATAGTCGTGTCCTTGCAGCAATGTGTGACTTTACAGTAGTGCTGAAATGATTAGTCAATTAATGGATTAATCAATTGTGTTTTGGGGTGCTTCTCATTTGCCATGTCTCCCCGCTCCTTGGGTGACAGAAATTAGACTGATCCGCCATAATGAAGATGTCTGAATAGCCTTATTTCTGTTGGGAGAAGTAAGGATCGACTCGGGTGTAATCTCACTAGCAAGTTTAGATTCTATTTGTGTTCTGACCATTTAGTTCCTATTAAAAGTCCTATATCATGCTGATTTTCCTCATACTGTCTGCCTGAATATACCTGTATTTAGCCTCTGTCTGAAACGCTCAGTTTTAGTGCATTTCAACGGAATTGCAACGGAATTGCGTTGTTAGGCAACAGTTTTGGTCCATGTTTACTTCCTGTCAGCTGATGGTATTTACATACACTGCAACAGGAATTAAACTGGGACACATTGAAAAATGTTTACTTTTAAAACCTTGTAATGGTCTAAATATTGTATATTTGTGACATCACAAATTGACAGAAATCCTGACAGCTTGTTTCAAATGACCTGGATGACCTGGATTTCATAACCTGGATTATTACATAGTAAATTAGAATATCAATAAATGCAGATGTGTTGCTGACTTTCAGTGTCTGTTGATAATATAAATACTGAAGAGTTGATTTTGAATGAATGTGCAGATGCTTGTCAAATATTTAAAGGGGAAACATGCAGAGATATTTCACATTCACTGGTGTGATGTTGTAGAGGACATCATCATGTCCTGGCTGTATAGGAACAGTGCAGCCTCATTATCAGGGCTAATAGAGGACTCAGGGCTGTCCCACTATGTCTTTACGGGCTCTGACTACCGGTGTGGACTAACCTTAGACCGGAGCGAGCTGAATAAGCAAAGGCCTACAGACCAGTCTCTGTTTATATCAGCATATGATGTTAGCATGCTAACAGCTAACGTCAGGTCTGACTGTAAACGGTTAACGGCGGCTGTCTCTGTGAGGTTTAGCGGTAACCGGAGCCGGTAAAACGGTCCCCTAACCTCCCGTTAAGGTGCTGACTGACGTGCTCCTCACTAACGTTACCGTTCAGCTTCAGTAACGTTAGTAGATAAACGTGTCTGTCAGCTGCGCATTAAACTCATTTAATCATGTAGTAATGTAGTTAACACTCACATTGGGCTCCTTGTTCGCCATGCTGCTGTACGTCAAACCCCAAGGTCGAGACAACCCCCTCCTTCCTCTGCGTCGACCGCAAAGTCTACTGGGACATGTAGTCCGACAGCATGGACAACCTATTACTGTAGAATAATCATCAATTATCCCACTTTGGTTATTGAAGGTTCTCTGACTTCTTACTGTATAAAGGTTTACTGTTCATACTGTAGGCTATATAAATGTTTACTGTTCATACTGTAGGCTATATAAAGGTTTACTGTATATACTCTAGGCTATATAAAGGTTTACTGTATATAAAGGTTTACTATACATACTGTAGGCTATATAAAGGTTTACTGTATTTAAAGGTTTACTACACATACTGTAGGCTATATAAAGGTTTACTGTATATACTGTAGGCTATATAAAGGTTTACTGTACACACTGTAGGCTATATAAAGGTTTACTGTATATAAAGGTTTACTGTATATACTCTAGGCTATATAAAGGTTTACTGTATATAAAGGTTTACTGTATATAATCTAGGCTATATAAAGGTTTACTGTACACACTGTAGGCTATATAAAGATTTACTGCATATAAAGGTTTACTGTACATACTCTAGGCTATATAAAGGTTTACTGTATATAAAGGTTTACTGTATATACTGTAGGCTATATAAAGGTTTACTGTATATACTGTAGGCTATATAAAGGTTTATTGTATATACTGTAGGCTATATAAAGGTTTACTGTATATAAAGGTTTACTGTATATACTGTAGGCTATATAAAGGTTTACTGTATATACTGCATATAAAGGTTGACTTTATATGCAGTATAGCCTACATATACTGTAGGCTATATAAAGGTTTACTGTATATAAAGGTTTACTGTGTATATACTGTAGGCTATATAAAGGTTTACTGTATATAAAGGATTACTGTACATACTGTAGGCTATATAAAGGTTTACTGTATATACTGTAGGCTATATAAAGGTTTACTGTATATAAAGGATTACTGTACATACTGTAGGCTATATAAAGGTTTACTGTATATACTGTAGGCTATATAAAGGTTTACTGTACACACTGTAGGCTATATAAAGGTTTAATGTATACACTGTAGGCTATATAAAGGTTTACTGTATATAAAGGATTACTGTACATACTGTAGGCTATATAAAGGTTTACTGTATATACTGTAGGCTATATAAAGGTTTACTGTACACACTGTAGGCTATATAAAGGTTTAATGTATACACTGTAGGCTATATAAAGGTTTACTGTATACTGCATATAAAGGTTTACTGTAGATAAAGGTTTACTATATATACTGTATATACAGTACAGGTTTACTGTATACACTGTATAAAAAGGTTTACATATTTAAAGCTTTACTGTGCATAATGTATATAAAGAATTACTGTACATACTGTATACAAAGTTTTACTGTATATAAAGGTTAACTGTACATACTGTAGGCTATATAAAGGTTTACTGTATATACTGTATATAACCTAAAAGTTTACTGCATATAAAGGTTTACTGCATATAGCCTAAAAGTTTACTATGTATAACGGTTTACAGTATATACTGTATATACAGGTTTACTGTACATACTGCATATAAACGTTTACTATAGATAAAGGTTTACTATATATACTGTATATACAGTACAGGTTTACTGTATACACTGTATACAAAGGTTTACATATATAAAGCTTTACTGTGCATAATGTATATAAAGAATGACTGTACATACTGTATACAAAATTTTACTGTATATAAAGGTTTACTGTACATACTGTATACAAAGGTTTACTGTAGATAAAGGTTTACTATAAAGGTTTACTGTATATAAAGGTTGACTGTATACAAAGGTTTACTATATATACTGTATATACAGTACAGGTTTACTGTATACACTGTATACAAAGGTTTACATATATAAAGCTTTACTGTGCATAATGTATATAAAGAATGACTGTACATACTGTATACAAAGTTTTACTGTATATGAAGGGTTTACTCTACATATTGTCTACAAGCAAGACCCCTCTGCTTCACATCGCCCTGTCAGGGTTTGTTTCACAACCAGGATCCCGTTAGCTGTACATTATCCCGCTTGTAACATCGCTACTTATTTAAGGAATCAATAATTTGACACAAAAACGGTCCCTTACGTGTTTTTATGTTCTGAGACAGATCATCGTGTGATATAAAATAGATGTTCACTGGTAATATTGGATAAAAGACTCCTGGTATAATGATACACTAGAGTTACCAGTCCACACAACCTACATCCCAAAACATGGGATAAATGATGTTTACTAAATATACACAATGTACTGATGGTGATAGTGAGCTGGTTCATTTGCAGAAAATTCATATACACGCTATAATAATAATATAATACAATGTATAATGTGCCAATACAGGACAGCAGATATTTAAAAAAACATTGCTGAGCACTTTCAGCTTCCAAAGAGGCATGACCTTCCCTCTAGCGCCCTCCTCAGGACAAACTATATATTTCAGCCTCACCACCTGGAAGGCTTTTAGAACCGTTCACCTGTCCAGCACTTTACATGTTGAGGGCTGTATTGAACCTTACAAGCTCCTACAGGTTTGAGACTTGAGTTGGTTTTTTTGCCAGTATGCCCTTGAGGATTTACAACCATGTATTACTTTTACAATTAAAGTGTAACCATGATGATGTATTTTTTAAATACACGACCATAGAAGTGCAGCATGAATTTAGTTCTTCAAGCACAAACGATGTGAATCTGCAGCTGAAACTGACATAAACGGATGACAAACAGGTGATTGCCGTTGACAGTTGATAAGAAGCCATGCCACGTCAGCACTGTCATAGAGTGATGTGCAGGCTGCAGCAGGCCGGCTTCACAAGAATTCAGCAGACATGTTGAAACATGCATCACCTTCTCACTATACATGTGAGTCACTCACTGAGCTACAAAGACATGCTTCTTCACTTCCATCCAGTTCTGCTGCTGGTAAAAGGAGGAGGCAGCAGAGAGATGATCACACAAAGCTAAATATATCTGCTTCTTGACAGATGACTGTAAGACTAAAAATTCATATTGTATACAAATGCTTTGATTGATTAGATGTTTAGATAAACTAACAAAATCAAACACTCAATTCAAGTGTTCTGAGAGATATCTAGACTTCCGCTCCTCCTCATGGCTCTGTTTTCAGGCTTTAAAAGATCTAGCCCGTGACGGGAGACTTTGACCAATCACAGGTCATTTCATTGAGAGAGCGTTCCAATTGGCTGTGACCGGAACTTGGCGTTCCTTTACCAGATTTTACAATGGCGGCGGCGTCACAAACTTTCTCATTTCACAGCTAAACCGTGCACTACAAGATGATTCTGAAAACATTTGAGGAGAGAAATAGGCATTAACGTAACATAATATTGATTAATATTTGATCAGCGCTGCCTAGTTTGACCGTTTGGTCGCAGTTTGCTAGGGATTGACAGCCGGCTCTCATAGACGGCAGATGGACAGCAGACCTCAAATCAGCTCTTACTGCTTGTTTTCCTCGGGTCTGGGATATATTGCAGATGCCGTTAGGAGCACCGGAGGACACAGAGGCACATGATTTTTTTCAGGTTATCTGTTTCATGTACTACTGTCACAATATAGTGACCGTTTTATAGAAGTAACTTTTTTTAATCATATTTGCTCCAATCTCACCTACTTCAGCTTTAAAGTTCAGTCCAAATTTGAATCCTTCAGATTTCAGTTCTGGTTAATACAAAAAAAACATCTCAAATAAAAACATGTCAGCCATAAATTGTATCAACGATGAGGTTTGATTGATTAAAGCAGCAGTGGGTAGAAATGGAGCAAATATGATTAATAAAAAGTTATTTATATAAAACGGTCAGTATATCCTGACAGTAGTACATGAAACAGGTAATCTGAAAAAAATGGTGCTAATGGCATCTGCAAGATTTCACAGACCGGAGGAAAACAACCAATTAGAGCCGAGCTGGAACCTTGCCGTCTCAGAGCAGCTGTCAATCACTCAAGAACTCCGACCAAACGGTCAAACTAGGCAGCGCTGATCAAATATGAATCAATATTATGTTACGTTAATGTCTATTTCTCTCCTCAAATGTTTTCAGAAACATCTTGTAGTGCACGGTTTAGCTGTAAAATGAGAAAGTTTGCTCCGGCTGGTGGGCGGTGCTTGGTATTTCCTCAAATGATCTCAACATGGCTGCCGGGTCAAAAACGTTCTCATCAGCGCAGCCTAGTTTGGCCATTTAATCGGAGTGATTGGTCAAAGTCTCCCGTCACGGGCTACATTTTTTAAAGCCTGAAAACAGTTCCATGAGGAGGTGCAGAACTCAGAGCACTTGAATTATAATATGCTGAAAAGTTATTATGGAATTTTTGCCCAATGATGCCAAAAATATTCTGCCTACTGCAGTGGAAGCTGATGACTCAAAAAATTGGGGACGACAGGAGGAAAACAAAGCCACGGTGTCACTTGCACCTCCATTTTATATGGGCTCAGTGCTATATACTGTATATATATATATATACATATATATATATATTAAGTTAACGCAATAATGACACAATAAAGACGCTTTAACGCAAATTTGTTTTAAAGACACAAATTTCTTTAAAGCAATCAATGTTTCAGAGGTTGTAGCAGCTTCAATTTTTAGAGCTAGAGTGAAGATATTAAAGTAAGTAATCCATTGGTACCAACCATGTCATACTAGCTTGTCACAAAGGGGGACTAGTAACGCTCCGAACTTGCGCAAAATTTTGGCGAGGAAAAACTGTCATGGCCGTTTTCAAAGGGGTGAAAATGTGTTCTATGGGTACCCACGAGTCTCCCCTTTACAGACATGCCCACTTTATGATAATAACATGCAGTTTTTTTCATGCAGTATAAATGTGTTATTGTCTCCTATTCTAAAAATAGTGTATTTGAATATTTCTGCATACTGGGGTCCCTAAAAAGTCTTGAATTACATAAATTGGGTATCACTGTAAAGCTGAGAGCCCAACTGTATTCATGTGTGATGATGTTAATCCCTATAGTAGCCATTTCATTGTAGTGAGAGCATTTTTTTTTTTTTTATTTGACCTTGCTGTATGAAAAATTGATCATAATCATTAAATTGTGTGTTTTTATGCAAATAACCACTATAGATGACAATAGCAAAGTACAGTACTGTGTACACTACCCTCCCTACCCCGAAAAATAGGGCTCTCTCAGAAGCTACGGTGTAATTCAAACTCTAGAATTTACCATGTATATAATGTTTTTTATGTAAAATATATTGAACATTGAATGACATTGAATCTAAAATGTTACTCCTTCATTTAGTGCAGAGATTTTCACTTCCTGCCACAGTGGCAGGAAGTGAAAAAAGTTCATTTCAGACCCTGGATGTGGCCAAAGATGGAGGTGCTACAACTCAACAATTCCAACGTTAAGATTAGAAGGTTTTGACTTTATTTAACCTGACTCTACTCTTTGGTCAGTCACCAAGTCCTCCTCTCTTCATAATATTGTCTTACCCAAATACATAATGCAATATTTGCATGCATAGACAGTGCATCAGGCTATGGGTATAAGACACACAGTGATCCGCAACAATAATTTAGATAACCCGATAGCAGTCCTTTTCAAACGGGCTAATCATCCAATCACAGCTTTCAGCTACTGTGGGGTCGAAAAAGTGGAATGTCACGACATGGAGGTGATCTTAAGGAAGATCTTCTTAAATGAGAAGCCTTTTGGATAACAGAGCTCCACACTTTTGGGACCCACTTTGGGCCCAATGATGAATTAGATTTGAGTGTATGTCTGTGAAATATAGAACTTCTACTTAATTGTAATGATGATAGCTTGGCATTTTGATCTTGTTGTTTGAGTTGCTGTAGTAAATTGACCAAGCAATGTTTTTAATGTGTAATATTGTATACTTATGATCGTGTGCCCTGATAATTTATGGTAAGATTATTATTGTTTTCCTTCAATAGTGATGTATGTTTGATGTTCTTTGTTTGACATGTATTTTTCTTCTCTTCTCTTCCCTGTTCTTTTCATGGTGCAATGGATATGGGATGATGTCACTTCCTCAACCAATAGGGATGGCAGACACTTCCAATCATCCAATCAGATTGATTTAGTGGTGTTTAAAAGAACACACACCACCATTTTATCTTCTTAATGTCCTGATGAAGGTCCTTGTTGACCCAAATGTTGACTATTTTTATAATTGTCATTTTTTATTTGAATAAGACACACAGTGAGTCAACAGCCCACTTCTGGCACCCATTTGCTGATCGTCCTTGGAGGTGGCCCTTCCGAGGTTTCTTCCTTCATCCTTCTAATGGTAGTTTTTCCTCCCTCTCAAAGAGGGTCTATAATGTCTGGGTCGGTGTCAGTTTAAAAAGAATAAATAAAGGGGTGACCTCTAGCTCACCCAGTAGAATGTGCGCCTCATGTAGGCTGAGTCCTTGGCAGCAGCAGCAGCATGTCATCCTCTCTCTCCCCTTTCCTGCCATTCACCAGCTGCCCTAACAAAAAAATAACAAATACATTTAACTTTCACTTGTTGGTTCATTATTATTGCTTTCAGAATCCACAGTATGAAAACCTTATAAAAAAGGGAAAGCCTCTGTAACCTTTGTGGATGGAATAGGTATTACAACCTCAGTCATTCAAATGCTGATGTGATACAAGCATATTATCTAACAGACATCTCAACAGCAGTGCTTGAAGTGGAAAAAAAGAAGTGCTGGTACTTCCCCTATACACATGTTGGCGTGTGTATCGGTCGGTATCAGCAATACAATTCCTATTTGTTCATTATTTCTTTAATGTGTGTGTTGTAACACGCAGCTGCAGCTGCTGACTGGACAGCTTTCATCAGAAGAAGAAGAAGTCAGTCCAGTTCCACTTTGCACTGCAGATCCTCTCTGGGTTTTCTCTGCAGCCACTCTGCTGTTGTCTCCAGTTCTCCTCCTCCTCTCCTCCTCTCCTCCGCCATTTCAACTAACAGCCGCCTGCAGTCTGCCCTGTATCATGGAGGAAGAGGAGAGCCGAGAAGGGAGAGGAGGGAGGGAGTGGGATAGATCAGACAGGAGGAGGAGGACGAGGAGGAGGGACCAGCTTTAGAGGAACACAAAGGAAAATCCAAAGTTTTCAGTCAAAGTAAAAGATGCAAATTTGGTGCAATTTAATTTTCATTTACAACATACAAAAAAACAAATCAAGTTTATCAATGTGAAATATTTTTATTGCTAGCTTTTGTTAAGCAGTCCCATTCATTTCTATTTTAAGATCAGCTGAAAAGTCAGAAATATGAAAGTATGAAGTTTTAAAAGAGGAAGTCATACAACAAATGTCTCTCAAATCCATTTTCCCAGAGATCAATAACATATTACATTAAATATAAGACACTAATTATTTTAAGCAAATATATTTAAGCCTGGTTTCCTGTAATACTTTGTGTCCTGAGCTTTGGAAAAGATTTCGACAGACGCTCTTCATCTCCGTCTCTATATCTGCAGCATGAAGTCGTGCAGTAAGCCCAATAGACACCTTTTCCACCATTAGCATGTAGCTTGTTAGCCACAGGTGACCTCTTGTCATTACTGTAACAAGGAGGTACAGCGGTCTGATGAGGAGCACAGACAACACCAAGCAGTGATTTATCACAATAAGGTTGCACTCCTCTCAGTATTGACAATAGTTTATCATTTGGACGTACAGTACGAATTATAACAGTGATTCTTGGTCCGTGGCACTCTGTCAGGAGATCTGCAAAATAATTTGCTATAAATTATAAAACTGTGCTGTATCATTGAAAAGTGCATATCTACAAATGGGGACAATTTGCATCAATATAACAAGCATATTGTGTCCGTTACTACCACCCACGTTAGCTTTGGGGCCAACAGAAACTCTGATATGATTGTGACACACAGCAATAGAGTGCTCCAAGGACGACGTATTTTTGTAGGCCAACCAGGACATTAGCATCGACCTTGACAAAATGACAAGATGACAAGAAAATCTCCACAAATAAACACCTCTTTATGATTTTTGAAGCGTGAATGCAATCGTCAGAAGTAAAAAGCAAACGTTAGGCTATAAACAAACTACACCACGGTCCTCATGACGACGTTTAGCGGTCCCACAGCCACTTGTTAGCAACCGCCTTTTTTAAAGGTTCCATATTATGCTCATTTTCAGGTTCATACTTGTATTTTGTGTTTCTACTAGAACATGTTTACATGCTATAATGTTCAAAAAAACCTTTATTTTCCTCATACTGTTGGCCTAAATATGCCTGTATTTACCCTCTGTCTGAAATTATCTGTTTTAGCGCATTTCGACAGACAAATTTGCAACAGAATAGCGTTGCTAGGCAACAGCTTGGGTTCATGTGTACTTCCTGTCCGCTGATGTCATTCACATACACTGCAACCAGGAATAAACCGGGACACATTTAGAATGTTTACGTTTAAATCTGTGTAAAAGGTCTAAATATTGTATATTTGTGACATCACAAATTGACAGAAATCCTGACAGCTTGTTTCAAATGCAGAGTTTCTGAATACGGGCTGTGTGTATTTCCCTGTGGATTGAGTGTTTCGATACTTTCACAGTATTTATATAGGACTTAAGCCTGCTTTATAATAAAAAAAAACATGAAAATCTCACTTTTTTATAATATGGGACCTTTAAGACACATAAAGGCTTCAAAATTCATGAGTGGGGTATTTATTGATGTATTTTATATCATAGAATAAAACGTTAAAATCTCTTCAGCTCGTGTTAACCACAGACCTTATTTCAGGCATCTAACTAAAAACTCATTGACTTCCCATTGATGAGGGAACTAAAAGTGTAGGAAAGTGTACTAAAAGTAGGACTCATTCCTGGAGCACTCTATAAGTTAATTCTTTTTAAATTGAAACACTTGCTGAAAGTCATCTTTAGACTGGTAAGTTTAAACATCTGGATTTATTACGACTATGCCAGTCTTGCTATTGTTCATTTTCTGACAGCTTTTAACATCAACTACTTGAAAAGTATAAATGCTGAGTCCAATAGTTGAGTTAATTGAGTTAAAAATGTATAAGTGGTATTTAAATTATTAAAATTGAAATGTGTTTCTGTTTATCACTATGAATCAGGTTTTCATCTTTCAATTTGATTGTAGCATTATCTGATATTAACCTACATGGTTATACTTGAAATGATACAGGCCTAAACTAGAATGGCACTCGGAGAGCACAGACCTCCGCCAAGGTGCGTGACTTTAAAAACAGATCACAGCTCACAGCTGGCAGTACCGTGAGGTGGTCGGCTTGTTATTAACACGGTGTGTTTCCGTGTAACGTATCGGCGGATGCCTTTCTCGTTCAGCAGCCTTGTTATGTCTGTATAACGTTACACTAAATTGTCTCTCATCTCGTCATCTACCGCTTTTTTCTTTCTCACCGTGGACGGCCAGCAGCTCCCGCACCTTGAAGTCTCGCCACACATCCACACAAGTATCTCTCTGCTCTCAGAAGGAGGCGGGGCCACGCGTCATCCCCGTGTCATTAGCTACACTGCGCATGGGTTATACTCTGTGCTCTTAATGCTCAGGCTGATCGGAATCCTTCAAAAAATATTCACTGTGCTACACTCCAACCCTCCAAAAAATGTCATTCAAATCCTTTGCGAACTTTTGGAGTAATCCTGCTAACAGACTAACAAACCAACAAACCAACGCCGGTGAAAACATAACCTCCTTCCTAAGCCTTTGGCCTTGGCGGAGGTAAATATGCTTCTTACTGTACACCAATGAAGTGTGACGTACTTTTTCAATGAACAAGATGGAAAGGGGTGGTTTAAAATAGGTTCAATATTCATTTATTATTATCAATCTACAACACAGGCTTGCACAACCAAACACAACTTGTAGTTCCAAATTTATTGCTACACGTGCAAAACATTTTTTATGATGGATACTTCTGTATCACTTGCCGGACGACAGCAGAGTGAACAGGCTGTTGCTGGGGTGGGTTTTGTCTTTCAGTATCCTTTGGGCTCTGCGCAGGCACCTCACCTCACCGATATCACTGATGCTTGGTAGATGGCCTGCCTTGAGTGTCACTAAAGGGGGTGTGGGATGAAGTTGTGACTCTAACCATGACCTTTGAGACCTGTCCGGCTATAGTGGAGGGCAGTAGTATAGTGGAGTTTTATCACATCCACACTCATCCAGTTATAGGCATCTTTCAGATAAAAAAAGTAACGATTACAAACTGATCTACCAGGAAATGGTGTTTGCGCATATTTAATTTGTCAACACAGATGACCGTGGGGCGGTATTGCTTATCTTATCTTATCTTATCTTATCTTATCTTATCTTATCTTATCTTATCTTAAAGCAGACCAGAGATGTTTCAGCCCTACTTTGAAACAGCCAGTCCAGTCCGTGATTCGCTCCTGCCGTTACCTGCAGCCAAACAGCCCACCCACTTCCATAACCCCGCTCTGGCTGATTGACAGCTGCAACAGCCACTCGTGGGGCGCAAAGCGTCAGCTTTGTGTTCACTCGAGTTCACCGACCAATCAGTTGAGTTGTTCAACAATCGCAACGCCATACGTTCTCTACGGGCCGCCATGTTTGTGAGGTAGACCAAAGACCATGGCGTTGTCTGCACTCCTTCAGCTGCCACTGGATCCACAGAGACTCCCTGATGAACCGCCTTCATCACTGTTATAGTTTTTTCCTTGTTCAAATAGCTTGTTGATGTTGATTATTAATTTGTATGTTCTGTGTTATTATCAGTGTCTTAATGGCATTACTAATTTGTTTATTTGCATTGAAGAATGTGGATAATATGCGATGAAAATGACATTAAGAACAGTAAATTAATAAATCAAACTCTGCCGTGACTGCTGATTTAAATATCTTTCCACACACACCTCCTTCTCGACCCCTCCCGTCTGTGTCTCCTCCTTTCTCTGTCTCCTCCTCTTCCCCCTCTCCATCCTTCCTCCCTTGCCCATCACCCACCCCCCCATCTCCCTCCCTGCTCCCCCTTCTCTCTCCCTCTCTCTCCATCCATCTCTTGTGCTCTCTCTCGTCCTTCTCCTTCTCTCTCTCCATCCATCTCTTGCGCTCTCTCCCCTCCTCCTTCTCTCTCTCCCCTCCTTCTCTCTCTCTCTCTCCATCCATCTCTTGTGCTCTCTACCCTCCTTCTCCTTCTCTCTCTCCATCCATCTCTTGTGCTCTCCCCTCCTTCTCCTTCTCTTTCTCTTTCTCCCCTCCTTCTCTCTCTCTCTCCATCCATCTCCTGTGCTCTCTACCCTCCTTCTCCTTCTCTCTCTCCATCCATCTCTTCTGCTCTCCCCTCCTTCTCCTTCTCTCTCTCCCCTCCTTCTCCTTCTCTCTCTCCATCCATCTCTTGTGCTCTCTCCCCTCCTCCTTCTCTCTGTCCCTCTCTGTCTCATTCTAAGTGCTGTAATAAAAGGAACACCAGTAGAAAAAGACAGTAAGACCAATGAGGAATGTAGTGGTACAATCAATACAATGTATATCAATTTAAGTACCAGCAGGCTTGAAATAATGTAATGGGTACTATGGCTACTACTTACTGTTTGTACTTCATTAAAATACTTTGCAGTCAAGTACAATAGGCTACTTACATACAGTCATTTTTGAAGTACTTGCCCTTTTGAGTAATTCCACTTTTTATTAATCCATGGACTCAACTAATTTCAGGGGAAAACATTTTTGCTTATCCGATGACTGATAGTGTTACTAGATAACAAAGACTCAGATAAAGACTCCACACTTTGCCTAAAGAACACGATAAACCAGGTGATTGAATGTGATAATTGGTAGATCCAGGTATCCAACACCTGGACCAGTGACTACATTAACATGTGGTATGGTTAATGATTCCTCACAGTCTGAAAGGAGTTTATTGAAATAGGGTACATTTTTGAATGCATGCATGACTGTTACTGGTAAGTAACGGTGTATTTTACATTACAGTACTTCCACCACTGTAGGCCTACAACTTACCCTCGACACAGAACTCCACACATGTAAGAGAGACAAAAAACAAAGTAAATGATATGTAAGGGGTAATGTCCACAGAGCCCGTCATTGTCGGGGATTCTTTCACAACAATGACCCGCTGGCTGTAAAGTATCCTGCTTATTACATGGCTACTTACTGAAGAAATCTATATTTTGACACAAAAACGGTCCGCTGGAGTCCGACATCAGAACTGCACCCATAGCAGCGGTCTGCTATACATAGCAACGGTCTGCTATACATAGTAACGGTCTACTATAAAGAAATAACAGACCGCAGAACGCCGTGATTAACCAATCAGAATCGAGTATTCAACACACCCGTGTAATAAATGTGATATGACACATACATACATACATATACACATACTGTATATACACATACACATATACATTTATACATATACATATGCACATATACATATATACACATAAAAAAGGAAAATAAAACGGGTAATCAGACATAATGATGGGATAATGGTATCGTACACACTAAGACCTACATGTATGCATAAATGTACCTCAAGATCTCAGTCCATGCTAGTCCATATAGAGACCACTCCAAAGAGCCTGGTGCCCCGTCTTCTCCAATATAGACCAGAAAGGGGTCCCAGATTAAAAAGGTTCGTCCTTGAGCCAGAAGCTTATAGCTTCTAAAGGGATCCGAATCCAATGTGAAACCGTAGGGACAGCGTCTGAAATCCAGTGAAGAAGAACACATCTCCTTGGACTAAAAATAAGCCCATGAAGCAGCTTCAGTGAAGAGGAGGCTATAATGTTCAACGCTGCTGATTGTAAACCAAGAATACAGAATATATAGGTTGCAGGGACATTTTTTTTTTGCTGGAGCTGTTGCCCCCGCGACCCGACCCCGGATAAGCGGTTGAAGATGGATGGATGGACATTTGTTTTTCTTAAATATAATGTCAGTTTCTTTACCCACTTTGACCCAGAAGCCATTAACAAGAGGGCATTTGAAAAACACAGCGGAAATATGAACCTTCAGTAATTTTACACTTGTGTATTTTGAAAGCAAAGGATTTATCTCATTGGGTTTCACTGGAGTGATTTAAAAGCCGGTGTATAACCCTGAATTGCAACATCCTGGCTTAAAGACTGAAAACTTGTGCAGACAAAAATTTGCTCTACATCGAGGTCACACACAAACACACACACACACACACACACACACGCACGCACGCACGCACGCACGCACACACACACACACACACACACACACACACACACACACACACACACACACACACACACACACACACGCACACACACACGCACACAAAGGGAGGGCTGTCTATTGTTTCCCCTCTGGCCAATTGCAGGCTACATATTTTCAAAGCGAATCGACCAATCAGGTGCTTGCTTGCAGACAGCTCACCCCGCCCCCCTGGTGTATAAAGGCGGGAGCTCGGCGGGTGTACGCGCCGCTGGCAGCACCGGACAGACTGACAGACAGACAGACTGAGGACTTACAGGCTTCACAGTCATTATCTGGAAGAAAAGCTCTACGCTCTAGTTTTTAAATCAATATTCTGACTGGATATTAATTTCCTTTTCTATCTCGAACATGGCGGACAGTAAAGTGAAGAGCAGCGCAGAAGTGAGCACCAAGGTGAGGTTACTAGAGGAGAAGAGACACAATGGTTTATAACTCCGTGTGTGTAACTGTATTACTCATTTGTCTATTTTAAGCGCAGCGGCGACATGAGAGAAGACTCGGTTTGTCAGCCTGCTATCTAAATATCATTAGTTTATAAATGTACTCTATGTTAAAGTCTGTACACTAGTGTTGTAGTGTTGAAGTGTTGGAGGTGAAGCAGCAGCTGTGTGAGTGATGATGAGGAGCGAAGCTTCCTCTGTGGTTTAAAAACCAAACCACCACTTCTCTGTTTAACACGGACTGACACAGTTTACAGCCCAGCATGCCTTTCTGTGAGACTACATTATAAACTACTCCATCCAGGTAGCTTCCTCTCTGACGGTGTCGACAAAACTCAGTGAAGTTACGCATCTTTATGAAGCTTTCTGAAGCTTTCTGAAGCGTTTAGTAGCTCTCAAAGCTGAATTAAAGACAGTCGTCACCGCCCACCGCCGCTCAGTGTTTCCATGCTGGGGGAATAACAGAGGCTAATAATAATAATAATAAAAAAAAAAAGAAACATGCTGTTTGCTCTGTTTTTGAATATTATCCCACATACAGTACATGGTGTTTCAGAACTGGTTTTGTGTCACAGTTTATGATGTGTAGGCGGTTTTTCTAGTGGACATGCGGAGTTTATTCATCGCATATTAATCTGATATTCAGATCGGAGTTTCTACTGCGGAGATATACTTCTACACATGGATAATAATAATATAATAACTATAGGTCTCGCCAGGCGGTATAACTCCTATCTATCTATCTATCTATCTATCTATCTATCTATCGGTGACGTTACTGATGGCACTAATAGTTTATTCATCTCGAGCTCTGGTTAATCGTTGTGAGCGCGCACCACGGTGTCGTGTTTATTTATATAGTACATCACTATCATTGTTATCATACTGTAGCCCAGTCTGCATGTAGCACCAGATACTGATTATTTTTATTGTTTTATTTAAAAAAATAAATGGAAATGATAATGGATAATAGGTTCCCTAATATATAACCATACAGCTCGCGCTCTCATCCGGTCTCTTCACCTCAAGCAGCTAATGTGCGCGAGGGACGGGGTCGTGCCTGTTTGAGCCGCGCGTGCAGTATAATCTACCGCTCGGTTTGACTGCGAGCCACAGGAGGGCGCGAGGCAAACACACTACTTTGCTAAAAACAGAGGCACCAGGATGTGAGACAGACAGACAGACAGACAGAGCAATGCATGCTCTAGTAGTTAGAAAAGTGTGTGCAGACAGTGAAGACATGAGACACTGAGGTGATGTGGAAGCCTAATTAATACTACTAGAGATACATGGTGTTGTCTCGCTTGCACCCGGGTTAACATATTGAAGTGAAATCCAGCCCCACTAGGGTTGTTTGAGGAGCTTTGTCAGGAGAAAAAAAAACATTTGTTTGCTTTGGCTCTGATTAGCTGACTAGAGAATAATCAGCTGCTGCGCTGTGCTGCTGGGAGTTGTAGTCTTTGCACTGGTGTGTGTGTGTGTGTGGTTTCCACCACCAGGCTGCAGCAGCAGTGACAGATGGTGTCAGGTTTCAGCCAGCCCCAGTGGGAGGTGGGAGGGACTTAGAAAGAACTGACCAATACGAATAGGAGATGTGAGATTCAAAGCACCACCTGTCTGTAAACGGGCAACTTGCAGCCCAGCTCCATGAAGGGGAGGAGGATGGGAGGAGGATGGGGGGTGGGGGGTTTCCCTCCTCTTTCAGAATCAATCAAATTTTATTTATATAGCCCATTTCATCCGACAGGCGTGGACTCAATGTGCTTCAAATAAAATAAAAAACAAAACAGGCAAAGATCATATATGATGAAAAAAACATAAAATATATAAAACATAACCTATAAGAATGTAGTACATATAAAACCTATAGCATAAGAAGGTATTACAGTAAAAGGGGAATAAGATAAGAAGGTATTAAATTATTATTATTATTAAAAATGGAATAATAACAATAATTCGTTTTACCCATTAACCACACACCAAACACAACAAAAAGCTTGCTTGTATTGAGTCTGCTTTTAAAAGAAGGCACTGTTGTAGAAGACCTCAGTTCAAGTGGCAGATTATTCCAGAGATTAGGACCATAACGACTGAATAGAATAACTAACTAGAATAATAAATTTGGCATAATATATGGAGACTACTTAATGAAAATGCATTTATTCCCTGCCGTACACAGAAGATGAGTAGAATGAAGCCACAGAAGAACATGAAACAGAAAGAATACACAAAGACAATACGAACCACGGAAGGGTGTCACATTTTGCAAAGTATTTTGACTCAAAGAGTTGATGTTGACCTTTCACATTCATTAATAAAGTTCATCTGAAAAGACTGTCATGCATTCATTGTCATATTAGGTCATTAGGTCATTTCACCTTGTGTTATTTACACAACGAGATACGTTCATAAAAGTGGATATGTCTAAGACCATGTTTGCTTTCAGGAGTTGAAGAAGAAGAGACAGACTGAAGAGGCAGAGAATGGAGATGATGCCGCCGCAAATGGCAAGACTGTAAGGAGAGCTCCTACGGTTCCTTTCTCAAGTGTGTAGAGCATGAATGATCCCTCCCCGTCCCTCTGGTGACCGATGTAACTGTGTCTCACCCTTGGCAGGACGAGGAGAACGGCGAGCAGGAGAAAGAGGTGGAGGACGACGACGATGACGTGGGAGAAGAGGACGAGGAGGAGGATGGAGAGGGTAGGTGTCTTCATACCATGTTGAACAACGGAAAGTGGAAAAGGTCATTATGAATGTTTCTTTGGGATATATCTAATCTCTATAAACAGATATCTGCATATGATTGCCGAATCTGTAGGTAACACGACAAGGTTTTGGTATCGAAAGCGTTCTGGTGTCTGTTTGTAGTCCGTTTGTGGTCCAATCGATCACAAAAACAAATAAAAAAAGTCAGCTGTCAAGTCGGCCCCACCTCCAGAGGACCACTGTCAGCATCCACAGCGGATGTGAGAAGAACCCCGCTGAGAGTGAATGTGAGTAAAGCTGCTGGGCCTGATAACATCCCTGGTCGTGTACTAAGAACACCAGCTAGTTGGTGTCATTGGTGACATTTTAGTTTTTTGATTTCAGCTCAGTATTCAATACAATTCTCCCCCATGAAACTGATTAAACTGGATAAATTTAGCACTCTGGGCTTAAGCAACACTGTGCAGGTGGATAGTGGACTTCCTCACAAACAGACACCAGTCAGTTCGGATCGGTGGTCACACCTCCTCCACTGAAGCCCCCCCCGCAGGGCTGTGTGCTCAGCCCGCCTCCTGTTCACGCGGTACACGCACGACTGCAACGGAGAGAACTCTGTTGTGGAGTTTGCAGATGACGCCGCCATCAGCGATTACAAACAACGACGAGACTTAATATCGGGAGGAAATCATCATCGGTCTTGCGTAAAAAACACTCCTGAAAACTGTACATCAATGGTCTGATGATGGAGAGGAGGAGCTCAGAGATTGTTTTGAAACCACAGACTGGCACTTGTTTTTTGACGCATGCCCTGATCCGCACGAACTGACAGACACAATCACAAGCTATATTAAGTTCTGTGAGGACACTGTTATCACAACTAAGACAGTTAAGGTGTTCAGCAATAACAAGCCAGACAGAGCTGTGAGTGAACTCTCCATCAGAATATTCACAAACCTACTTCAGAATATTTATGTGCACAAACTAGATGCACTACCTTTTTGTGCTGTTGTAATGTAAGCAGGTGAAAACAGTGCAGTTACAGAAACAGATAGCTAAGCCCACTAATTTCACTGTAGTCCTTATTGATTCAATAGAAGGGTTGGTCTGCCACCTGGTGGCCAGACTGTGCAACTGCAGGATGCACTCTAGACTTCACTGACATCAGTATACTTGCGTTAAACCCAAGTGAGTTCATTTAAATGTAATTAAATTAAGATTGGGAAGATATTCTGAAAATAATAATTTTTTGAAATATAAACTAAAGACAAAGGGTGAATACAGGTATATTCAGACAGACAGTATGAGAGAAATAAAGTGTTTTTTGAACATTAAAGCATGTAAACATGTTCTAGTAGAAACCTCAAATACAAGTATGATCCTGGAAATGAGCATGATCTGTCCCCTTTAAAGGCTAGTGTTCATATATTTTTTTCCATTTCTCAACAAATTCCTTGAAAAGACCCAAACCAACAACGTCACTCTAGTTTTTAACAGACGTTACTCAAATATAGTGCATTTGTTGAGGGCTAATTTAAATGGCAGATTAATACACATTAGGTTTTCTTCTGTATTGTAAGTTACTGCACAGCCCATAAACTTTAACTTGTGTATCAGTTTAGATCTCACACACCCACACATAAAGCCACGTTACACACCCGAGAACCAGACCTGACAGATACTGTACAACTGAAAGCTGTCCACATCCTCGTGTGTAATGCAGTCACATAAACTCTACAGTCATGTTCAAGTATCTCAGAATGAGGAGAACAGAAGTGATGGATACGTGGAGCGAGTGATATTTACTGTACGGTCTGTATAATAACTCAGCAGAGTCACTGTGTCGGTCTAACAGCCTGTGATTATCTCTGTGTATTCAGGTGACGAAGACGATGACGAAGACGATGACCTTGACAGGCCAAGGGGGAAGAGAGCAGCTGATGAGGATGATGATGATGATGATGATGATGATGATGAAGAGGTGAGGAAGAGTTGCCATGAAACATGCTCTGTTACAGATGGGTATCGCTTAAAAAGCCACTAGATGGCGCTGCTGCCATTCTGGACTGAAAACGCCAATGAGTCTGTGGCCATGAACGTATAAAGAGACATCTGTAAATCAGGAACACTTAAATAACTCTCATTTAAATCATTATGTCCTAAAAGTTGTAAAGTTCACAAACAGCTGAATCCAGAGTCATTTTCCTCGGCATAATGAACGTGCATCAGACTCACAGGACTGCACCGCCGTGCACGCTCATATGACACATCCGGTTCTGCCAGCTTCCTGCTAGCTGTATGCTGCTGTAATAATGGATATATTGGCTGTAATTCATCACTTTTATTATCTTATAAATCACCCATGGGCTGTATGCTGTAAGCCTGTACCGTGGTGGATGTATTAAAGCTCAAGTAGGCGAGATTGGAGCAAATATTAACCTTGAGGGGATGCATCCTATTTCTCCCTGATATTGTGACACTGTGAACAACAAACCTGTGTTTAAATCAACAGGAGGAGAGTTAGTAACGTTAGCTGTTAGCAGCTGGTGGGCAGCACAGTCCTGCTTAGTTAAACAGCGGAGCTACTAATGTTAACGGAGGTGCCATTCAGTTATTATTATGAAGCGTTCAAAGTCGGCTCAGGAAAAAGGACTATTGGGTGAAGGTAAATTACAACGTTAGCATGATGCGTTCAAATGTAATCTCGTAAAATTACGTTTTTGGCGAGAAACTTGAATAACTCCAGTTGTTTGAAGGAGATGTTTTCACATCAATATAAAATAGATATTAGAGAGAGAATTATGACCTGTTTAACTTCCTAACAACTCACCAAGATTTTTTTAATCAGAGCAAATATTTAAATATCCATAATAATTTGAATTGTGTTGTTTTATGCAAATAACCACTATAGATATGTTTTTTATGTAAAGTATATCGAACATTGAATGACATCAGATCTAAAATGTTATTTCTTCATTTAGCTCAGAGATTCCAAAAGTGACAGATAACATTTCTGAGTGGCAGACAAAAAAAAATACTTGTCTGCTACAGTGGCAGGAAGTAAAAAAAAGTTCATTTCCGACCCTGGCTACAGCCGCCCAGCACCTCTGGCTTTAAAACAAGTGAAAGGTGCGGTTACTAGACATGTTGTTTCTTTCCTGAGTCGTTCTCGTTTGTTTCCAGGATGTAGTTGAAACCAAGAAACAGAAGACAGACAAGTAGAGTTTGCAGCGCCCCTGTCGCTGTCTGGAGGACGCCACCATCGAGAGACAGACCAGCCAACCTTCAACACCTCAGTCCTCCCTTCTTCTCAAGAATACTTTTAAAAAGAGAATTTGTTTGTATTTTTATTTACATTTTATATTTTTGTAAATACTGTAAGGAGGTCGGCCATTTTGCAAAAGTGATCTTTCCGGGTATCGAGTGGTGCTTTGGAGATTTTTAGATCCAGACTCGCCGTCCATCATCAGCCGTCCACATTCTGTATGAACTGACCGGAAGCATCCAGCCTATGATTCCATCCACACACACACACACTGCACCACGTCCTGCACTTCTCAGAGTGCCGAGTGTGTATTAGTGGTAGTTTGTGTGAGATTCCAAGGCTGTAGTTTCTGCTGTCTCCATCTGTCTCCATCTGTCTGTCAGGGGCCAGATCTGAATGTTTTTTCTGTCTGTGCTGTTTTGTTGAAAAATAGACGGCCATTTGATTGTTTGTTTGTAACTGTTAGTTTCTACCTGTCCAGACGTCGTGTCTACCTGCAGTAAAAAAAGAAAGAAGAGAATCAGCTGTCAGTCGTGTGTGATCTTTTCAACAGGGGACATGTGCTCAGATGTGCATGTCCACACTTTCAAAATAAAAATCAGATCACAGCTGTGCTTGTGGATTTTGTTTTTTAGATAACTGGTTAATATGGTTGAGGATTGTAAAACAAAAAACTGACACATAAACTGTTGAGACTCCCGTCGTACTTTCCTTTTGACGGGTTGCGCCTGTCCTGGATGACAGTTTCAATAAAGTTTATTCAAACAGTCAGTGCAAATGTATTTCATACCATCTACTGTATGTATCCTCTCACACGACACCATCCAACATGTTCGGCAGTGAGGCTGCAGAAGAAGTGACTGTCATATAGGCCTCTTCACCTTCTACATGTCTGAGCCAGTGTTTGTTTTTGTCCCTTCTGGGCTACTGTAGAAACATGGAGGACTCCGTGAGGACCGGCTCCCTATGTAGATATAAACAGCTCATTCTAAGCTAACGAAAACACACAACGGTTCTTATTTTCAGGTGAATATACACTAATGAAAGCACATTTATGAATATTTTATTCCATTTCTGCAAATAAATCTCCCTAAATCCTACACACTGTTCCTTTAATCTCTCAATAAAAGTGCTGAACTGGTCAAACAAAATGATGGCTGTGTTAGGAAATCGGGTCTCAGGTTTAATTTGCCAACTGCCACGTGTCCTTTCAAAGTGTTGTTGTGCAATAGGCAAAGCTTGTATATGTGTAGAGATATTAACTAGCAGAAGAAAAAGTGAATAAAATCATTCTCGTTTACACCGATTCCAGTTTCTAATAGTTTTGATATGGATTGCTCCAGAAGGGGCTTTCACAAGCATGCTTCATTTCCATCCATCAATCTATACCTGTTTCACAGACCGGAGGAAAACACTATTCTAAAAAAACAACAACACTATTCTACAATTCACACCACTCCTTAGCAACAACTTTATTAAAAGAAGTGTCGTTTGTCATGTTGTTTTTTTTTCAGTCACACATGTAGGCATCAGTTTGAATCTGATTGTCCAGAAATATCCATCACATCCATCTCAACTTCAGAGGGAAACTTTGGCAACGGTCTGCTTCTCAAAGCAGACTGTATGGTGAATTCCCTATTTTACACGCACACACAAACAGCTGTGGATGTTGAGTTGCAGACTTGTGTAGCATAAAGATAAAAGAACAAACAGATTGTTGGTTGATGCATTTAAATGTTGATTAAAAAAAAAACAAGAAAGGATCTGTGAGCATGGAGGTGGAGCTGTCCGAGCTGAGGTCAGGGCTCATGTAGGTATGCGGCTGCGGAGGTACTCCATCACTGCATCCGTTCCTTTGGCCACGATGGCTGCTCTTGGTGAACGGAAAGGATTCCCCTCCAGACTGAGACACCTGAGGGACAGTACAGATTTTACATTGATTGATTTTGGAGTCCATTTTTCACCAGTTTTAAAAAAAAAAAAAACCTCAAAATAAACACAATTTCCTGTTTTTCTTTTTTTTAAAAGGTGCAGTGTGTAGGATTTGGCGGAATCTAGCGGTGAGGTTGCAGATTGCAACCAACTGAAACTTCTCCCGTGTGCAAAGCGTGTAGGAGAACTACGGTGGCCGACGCGAAAACGTGAATGTCCCTCTCTAGAGCCGGTGTTTAGTTTGTCCGTTTGGGGCTACTGTAGAAACATGGAGGACTCTGTGAAGAGGACCTGCGCCCTATGAAGATATAAACGGCTCATTCTAAACTGACGAAAACACAATTCTTATTTTCAAATGATTATAAACTAAAGAAAACATTACTATTATTAGGGCTGTCAGTTGATTCAAATATTTAATCGCGATTATCGCACACTAAACGCAATTTTTTTTTTAATCTATTTATAAAATGTACCTTAAGGGAGATTTGTCAAGTATTAAATACTCTTATCAACATGGGAGTGGACAAATATGCTGCTTTATGTAAATATGATGCTGCTCAGAGTATCGCAGTGACTGACTCGTCTGCTGACAGCACGGAGCTAAAGAGCTCCGATAACGGAGGTTCCATTGTGTTACATTATGGTGCGTTCAAGCTCTACTCAGTAAATTCGTATTGGGCAATGGAAAATTATAACGCTATCATGATGCGTTCAAATGTAATCTTGTAAAATGTAGTTTTTGGCGAGAAACTATCTACTTCAAATAACTGGATTTATTTGGAGGAGATGTTTTTACACCGATATAATATTGATAATAGAGAGAGAATTATGACCTGTTTAACTTCCCAACACTAACTCTAAGTGGCTTATAATATATAATTAGAACTACTAATGCCAAGAGTTCTTTTTATCAAAGGAAATACTTAAATAAAAATTAGGGCTGTCAATCGATTAAAATATTTAATCGCAAATTAATCAAATTTTTTATCTGTTCAAAATGTAGCTTAAAGGGAGATTTGTCAAGTATTTAATACTCTTGTCAGATTATGATCACATCTCATGATCATAATCTGACTCCTACAGTGTGGCGGACATCACATAACGAAAAACACTGAACACCGGGGGTGTGAGCGGAGACGGCAGCCGGTGGTGAGCTGCAGTGACGGAGCTCAGAGACGACGTACGGGACCGTACCTGAGGCTGGTACACAGGCCCAGTTCAGGAGGGACGTTCATCAGGTCGTTGTTCGACAGATCCAGGGTTGATAGATGGTCCAACTTCATTAGACGACGAGGGTCCACCTCGCGCACCTGGTTGTTACCCAGCAACACCGTCTCCAAGGAAACTATCTGATAGAGGACTTCAGGGAAGGACTTGAACCTGTGATCAGTAAAAAGACTGAGTGGACAAACTGTAGGAGACATTGTAGCTGATTGATTCACTCTAGTTCCGCTAATACTGCTTCCACACATCCTCACTCCTCTGGCCCCCTCCGGTGCTCCTAACGGCATCTGCAAGATTTCACAGACCGGAGGAAAACAAGCAGTAAGAGCTGATCTGAGGTCTGCTGTCCATCTGCCGTCTATGAGAGCCGGCTGTCAATCACTCGCGAACTCCGACCAAACGATCAAACTAGGCAGCGCTGATCAAATATGAATCAATATTCTGTTACGTTAATGCCTATTTCTCTCCTCAAATGTTTTCAGAATCATCTTGTAGTGCACGGTTTAGCTGTAAAATTAGAAAGTTTGTGAGCCAGCCGCCATGTTGAGATCAGTTGAGGAAATACCAAGCACCGCCCACCGGCCGGAGCACAGCCAATAGGAACTCTCTCTCTCTCTGAAATGACCTGTGATTGGTCAAAGTCTCCCGTTATGGGCTAGATTTTATTAAAGTCTGAAAACAGAGCCATGAGGAGGTGCAGAAGTCTAGTTATCTCTCAGAACACTTGAATTACAATATGCTGAAAGGTTATTATGGAATTATTGCCCAATGATGACACAAATATACTGTCTACTGCAGCTTTAATATTCAAGGAAAATGCAGTAGCCTTTCCAAAAGCATGTCTCATTAGTTCTGTAATAAAAAAAATTTGTATTGCCCCTCATGTCTGTTCTGTTATTATTCTATATTAATCATCTATATGTCCCAATAGATCTATTATTGAAGGAGCAGTGTTACTGAATTATCCCTACACATTATGGGACTGTTGATATGCTGTATGTCCTCCATCAGTGTCTCTTCCTCTCATCCCCTTTAGCATAAAATCAATAAATGATTGGTGCTCTTTTTGAGACACCCATCAAATGAAACTGCGCTAGCTAACGTACATGATGAACTTCAGTTCAACTAAACAGGTTCGGAGTTGGACTGGTCCTGAATCAGTGAGTTACCTGTTTTGATTGAGGGTGATGGAGCACAGTTTGGTCAGGTTCTTCATTTCAGATGGTAAATCCGTCAGCTGGTTGTTCCTGAAAGAAAAAGAGGCAGGACAAAGATTATTAACCCCTTCGCTGGAGGCTCTATATCAAAATCCTGTTTCCACACATGTGACCTCTAACACTGCTGGATTATTCTGTCTGATAAAGTATTGGCTTTTTAATTGAATTCTCCGTCATGTCAATGTTTGGTAAAGGCTCCATTTAAAGCAGCAGTGGGTAGAAATGGAGCAAATATGATTAAGAAAAGTTATTTTTATAAAACGGTCACTATATCGTGACAGTAGTACATGAGACAGGTAACCTGAAAAAAAGTCATGTCCTCTGGTACTCCTAACGGCATCTGCAAGATTTCACACACCGGAGGAAAACAACCAATCAGAGCCGAGGTGGAGTCTGCCGTCCAGCTGCCGTCTCTGAGAGTCGGCTGTCAATCACTCACGAACTCCGACCAAACGGTCAAACTAGGCAGCGCTGATCAAATATGAATCAATATTCTGTTACGTTAATGCCTATTTCCCTCCTCAAATGTTTTCAGATTCATCTTGTAGTGCACGGTTTGGCTGTAAAATGAGAAAGTTTGTGACCCGGCAGCCATGTTGGGATCTGTTGAGGAAATACCGAGCACCGCTTGATTTTGATTGGATTTTTTAAAGCCTGAAAACAGAGCCATGAGAAGGTGCAGAAGACCCAATTTAAAGTTGATCTAATCAAATCTGTAGGAGGAGTTCATTAAAGTACACGGCCTATAAAATGCTAAAAATGGGGGGAAAAAAATCACATATTGAATTCAATGTGGCTGACTTCCTGTTGAGTTTTGGGTATACCTCCTAGAGGTTTTTTTGTGCCTCTCCACATGTTACATCTGTCTGCCAAATTTCATACATGTAGCCGAAACCAGAACGAGGGGCTCAATTTTTCCAACTTTCTAGGGGGCGCTAGCGAGCCATTTTGCAACACCCAAGTGCGAGACCATTAAAATATCATATTTTTCACCGCGTCCAAGTGTGCCAAATTTAACAACTTTTTGAGCATGTTAAGGCCCTCAAAAATGCGATTCATTTGAGATAAGAAAAATAATTCCTAGTTTCAATAGGGTCCTCGCGGCCCGACGTCGTCGGTGCTCGGGCCCTAATTACTTCCAATGTTAATACATTGTAAATGTGTGTGTGTGTGTGTGTGTGTGTGTGTACCTGAGGTTGATGTGTGCCAGCTGCAGGAACTTGCAGATGTCAGGAGAACAGCAGGTCAGTCTGTTGAAACCCAGATTGATGTCTGACACTGAGGGTAGGAACTCCACCAGTCTGCGCGCACACACGGGAGATTTTATTAGGGTCGACAAATAAATTTGCAGAATTTCTACCTTATTCTTTTATTTAACATTTTTATCTGCAGTACACCTTTGAGCCACATGAGGGAGCCTGAATGTTCGTATTGTTCTGATAACTGTAGCCTACTAATAACTCTGAAGCTAATATGAAAGGCTAGCGTACATTCTGTTTGTTTAACTGATGAGAGGAAATGAAAAGAATGAGATAGCCTGTTAAAGCTGAAGTAGGCGAGAATGGAGCAAATATGATTAAAAAAAAAGTTATTTCTATAAAACGGTCACTATATTGTGACAGTAGTACATGAAACAGGTAACCTGAAAAAAATCATGTCCCTCTGTGTCCTCCGGTGCTCCTAACGGCATCTGCAAGATTTCACAGACCGGAGGAAAACAAGCAGTAAGAGCTGATCTGAGGTCTGCTGTCCATCTGCCGTCTGCGAGAGCCGGCTGTCAATCACTCATGAACTCCGACCAAACGGTCAAACTAGGCAGCGCTGATCAAATATGAATCAATATTCTGTTACGTTAATGCCTATTTCTCTCCTCAAATGTTTTCAGAATCATCTTGTAGTGCACGGTTTAGCTGTAAAATGAGAAAGTTTGTGACGCAGCCGCCATTGTGAAATCTGGTGAAGGAATGCCAAGTTCTGGTCACATGACCGGAGCACAGCCAATAGGAACGCTCTCTCAATGAAATGACCTGTGATTGGTCAAAGTCTCCCGTCACAGGCTAAAGCCTGAAAACAGAGCCATGAAGAGGAGCAGAAGTCTAGTTTTCTCTCAGAACACTTGAATTACAATATACTGAAAGCATGCCCACTGAATACGCGCAACAGTGTTTCTCCTGTTTGCCCCGCCCGCAAGTTCCCGCTCGGCCGATAGACTCTCAAGGAAAGTTTTACAAATTTAAAACCTCCATGGACCTCACCTGCGCTGTGTGTGTGTGTGTGTGTGTGTGTGTGTGTACCTGGGGGGTATGGCGATCAGCTGGTTCTTGCTGAAGTTAACGGTGGTAACACTCTGATCCGCTGCAGCATCAAACACCTCATCTGGAATATCAGCTGCCTGCTTCTCACTAAACACAAACACACACACACACAAAGTTACTCTGAAATGTATTAATATATACGATATGCAACTTTAAAGTATCATTCCGGTTTGCTACCATTATATTAAGTCCAAGTACAAACAGTAACTGACAAGTATGCATATAATCACCATGCTCTGATGAAGGCGTGTCCCCTAAAGGTTAACACATGAGTGCATCACTAACCTGTAGTCCAATAACTTGAGAGTTTTAATGCTGTGTACATTAACCCTGGCCTGGCTGGGTAACGTCATAGCTGTCGGTCCTTCATCTGCTCTCTCAGGATCCTCTGCAACACACACACACACACATGGAAAATAAAGTTCATTTGGAAACGTTGGGGTTTCATTCTGTTTTGCTGTTCATTTGGTTAATTGGGTGCAAAATGCAGTTACTAAATACAATAGAATCTCTTCATTCTGCAAAACTCTGTTTTACTTAACAATATTGTCTATACATAATCCCTATAATTAATCTGCAATGTTTGATGAATTGTAGAAATGTAATGAATCTTGAAGATTTCTATCCAGGTGGATGAGCAGCATTGAGCACATCACACATAAGGCTGTAAAAGTTAATGAGATAATAACGCGTTAACACAAATTAATTTTAATGCCACTAATTTCTTTAACGCATTGACACAATCGGTCATTCGGAGTGAAGATACTGGCATCATATGAAACTAGAAAACCTCAGGAATCCATTGGTACCAACCATGCCATTGTAACGAGGCTGAATAACGCTCCAAATTTGCGCAAAATGTTGGCGAAGAAAAACTGTCACGGCCATTTCCAAAGGGGTCTCTTGACCTCTGACCTCTGGATATGTGAATGTAAATGGCTTCTATGGGTACCCACGAGTCTCCCCTTTACAGACATGCCCACTTTATGATAATCACATGCAGTTGGGGGCAAGTCATAGTCAAGTCAGCACACTGACACACGACAGCTGTTGTTGCCTGTTGGGCTGCAGTTTGCCATGTTATGATTTGAGCATATTGTTTTTGCTAAATGCAGTACCTGTGAGGGTTTCTGGACAATATCTGTCATTGTTTTGTATTGTTAATTGATTTCCAGTAATAAATACATACATACATTTGCATAAAGCAGCATATTTGTCCACTCCCATGTTGATAAGAGTATTTAATACTTGCCAAATCTCCCTTTAAGGTACATTTTGAACAGATAAAAAATGTGATATGTCTTCAGTGCGAGATAGCAGGTCAATAGTAGATGTCACATAGAAGTGGTGTACATCATCTGAAAGCTGGGAACCTGAAGATTAATTTGAATTGAATAAATTAATAATTGAATAAAATGAATTGTAAAAGTGTATAAGGGTTTAGAACATTATGATATAAGTATATGATGACCATCCTCATGCTCTATTATGTCTCATTAATTGTTGCAGCAATTTTTGTGTCGATACCATTTGTTACACAGATTTAGTGCTAAATTTAACCATTTTTTACTACTCGAGAATTGGTAAAAACAACAATAATCCCTCCAAAATACCACATTAAAACACCAAGACCTTGAGGAACACCGTAGAAAAAGCAATGCTGTGATTTGGGATCAAAAACTTTTGACATTTTGGAGATGCATTTTTCGGCGATTGGATTGTTAATCTACCAAGGAAAGCCATCCATACTCTGAATGCTCTAGGTCTCTAGTTTGTGACTGTAAAGTTTCATGATGCTGTGATTATCCTAGAGGTCACCACAGGCCACAACGTAGTCAATTAGAATCAGAATCAGAAAAAAGGTTGTTGTCCATGGCATGGCAAGGCAACGGAAATGGGTCTGACACGTCTCATGAACAGGTTACAGAGTTTTGATGGAACCGTTTCAGCCCTTTTTAGTTTCAGTGGTGAAAACGTGTTTCAAGTCATCACAAAAAGTGAAGCGTACCTGTAATTCTTCCTCTTAGATATTCCAGAAGCTCATTGGTTCCTTTCTGTGATGAGGACAACAGAAGGAGTGCAAGCAGTTATAAGGCACTACATTACCAACTGATACCACACACACACACACACACACACCTCTAAGTTTAAAATCACTGTAAATCTCTAACACTGTGATTTCAGAGAGTGTTCGTAATGGCTGAACTACCACTGCGTTATCTCCTCTGTGTGTCAGTGTGTCACCTACAGCGAGCAGGTCTCTCCTGATTCCTCTCAGAGGGTTTCCCTCCAACAGCAACACGTTCAGTTTGGGCAGCAGGCTGAGAGAAGCTGGAAGACTGACAGAGAAAGATCCCATTCACATGAAATACCTGAAACTCAGGTGACAACGATGTACTGACAGCAGGGCTGCACGATTCTGGCCAAAATGCTAATCCCGATTATTTTTTTTATCAATATTGAGCTCACGATTATTTATCACGATTACTCAGATTTTAGGGACAAAATATTTTTATTGCAATTTCGCATTTAAAAAAACAGAGCTCTGCTTTCACTTCCATGTTGTGCTACATTCCAACCGTGTTGTTATTATGTTATGTAAGGGATAATGTACAGCGAGCCGGTCACTGTTGTGAAAGAATCCCTGACAAGGCGATGCGAGGGGTGCAGCATCGCCCTGAAGGGGATTCTTTCACAACAATGTCCCACCAGCTTTACATTATCCTGCTTATTACACAGCTGCTTACTGAAGAAATCAATATTTTGACACAAAAATGGTCCGCCAGAGTCCGACAACAGAGCTGCGCCCATAGCAACGGTCTGTTATACAGAAATTACAGACCACAGAATGCTCTGATTGACCAATCAGAATCGAGTATTCAACACAGCCGTGTAATAAAATATTATGATTTTACTTTGGTATAGTCATCTATAGTAGTTATTTGCATAAAAACACACAATTCAAATGATTAGGAAATAAATGATTGTATTTTTATTAGGGCTGTCAGCGTTAACGTAAATTTGTTTTAACGGCACTATTTTCTTTAACGCATTAACGCAATTGATCTTTCGGAGATTGTAGCGGGCACAGAAAACCTAAGGAATCCATTGGTACCAGGTTAAATAACGCACCGAAAGTTTGGCGAGGAAAAACTGTCATGGTCATTTTCAAAGGGGTCCCTTGACCTCTGACCTCCAGATATGTGAATGTAAATGGGTTCTATGGGTACCCACGAGTCTCCCCTTTACAAACACTTTATGATAATCACATGCAGTTTGGGGCAAGTCATAGTCAAGTCAGCACACTGACACATTGACAGCTGTTGTTGCCTGTTGGGCTGCAGTTTGCCATGTTATGATTTGAGCATATTGTTTTATGCTAAATGCAGTACCTGTGAGGGTTTCTGGACAATATCCGTCATTGTTTTGTGTTGTTAATTGATTTCCAATAATAAATATATACATATATATTTGCATAAAGCAGCATATTTGCCCACTCCCATGTTGATAAGAGTATTAAATACTTGACAAATCACCCTTTAAGGTACATTTTGATCAGATAAAAAATGTGATTAATTTGCAATTATTCGCGATTTACTACAGACAATCATGCGTTTAATCGCGATTCAATATTTGAATCGATTGACAGCACTAATATTCATTTAAGTATTTGCTTTGATAAAAAGAAATATTGGCATTAGTAGTTCTAATTATATATTATAAGCTGCTTAGAGTTAGTGTTAGGAAGTTAAACAGGTCATAATTCTCTCTCTATCATCTATTTTATATTGCTTAACTTCTTCAAATAAATCCAGTTGTCCCCTTCAAACAACTGGATTTATTCAAGTTTCTCGCCAAAAACATAATTTTACAAGATTACATTTGAACGCATCATGATAGCGTTATAATTTACCATTGCCCAAAACACATTTTACTGAGTAGAGCTTGAACGCACCACAGTGTAACACAACGGAACCTCCGTTAACGGAGCTTTGTAGCTCCGCGCTGTCAGCAGACGAGTCGGTCACTGTGATACTCTGAGCAGCATCATGGGAATGAATTACAATATAATAAGTCTCTGATTATGTTAGTTGTTCCAGATGTTTTTAAGGTTGTTCCTCCACGGCTTATTTTGGACTTACAGTTGTGACAAATTGCAGCTTTATGTCTTCTTCACTCACACTGAAGAACTTCCACACCGACGACATGTTGTGCGTGTCTGTGACGTTACTGACTTTGCCGCTGTGTGACAACGTAAAACCGTCATGTGGCGGCTGCACACGTGTGTGTGTGTGTGTGACCGGCAAAAATATGTGGACAGATATACGAGACTGCTGAAAACCGGCCGGCTTCAATCGGCTGCTGATTGACGGTTCATCTCTAGCTGTTACTTTAAGAAGCGCTTGATTTATGCAGCAGTTTTCTATGAGCTGAGCACGCGTTTTAAACGTCAATATCGCAGTCGATCGTGTTCATTTAATTGTGGGAAGCCAAAATCGTGATCACGATTAACATTTGATTAATTGTGCAGCCCTGATTGACAGCGTCTATTGATTATATCACTCAACATCCAGAATTTGAATATAGTGCAGGAGTGTGTAAATGTATTCTGATGGCAGAGATTGAGTGTTAGTTAGATTTGTTACAGACTGGATACTTCAATCATGTGTTGAGTTTGGCTCATGGGCAAAAACAGTTAACCGGTGTCACAACGCCGTTGACCTACGTGGTGACATCATTGTTGGTGAGGTCGAGGCGTGTGAGCGTGCTCAGTAAGGTGATCTGTTCAGGGAGGGTTTTGATCTTGTTGTCTCGGAGTTCTAGAAGAGAGATGGCTTTCAGGCACGCCAGCTGCTCCGTCTCCAGTTGCTCAATGCGGTTGTTCCCCACATACAACTCCTACACACACACACACACACACACACACACACAATTAGAATATATTAACATAATTTAAAGGGGAACAACGACCAACATTATTATTAGGGCTGGCAATCGATTAAAATATTTAATCCCAATCAATCACAAATTAATTGCACATTTTTTATCCATTGAAAATGTACCTTAAAGGGAGATTTGTGAAGTATTTCATACTCTTATCAACATGAGAGTGGACAAATATGCTGCTTTATGCATATGTATGTATATATTTATTACTGGAATTCAATTAACAACACAAAACAATGACAGATATTGTCCAGAAACCCTCACAGGTACTGCATTTAGCATAAAACAATATGCTCAAATCATAACATGGCAAAGTGCAGCCCAACAGGCAACAACAGCTGTCAGTGTGTCAGTGTGATGACTTGACTATGACTTGCCCCAAACTGTATGCGATTATCATAAAGTGGGCATGTCTGTACAGGGGAGACTCGTGGGTACCCATAGAACCCATTTACATTCACATATCTTGAGGTCAGAGGTCAAAGGTCCCTAAAATTTAGCCTAACTTTGGAGCGTTATTTAACGTCCTTCGCGACAAGCTAGCATGACATGGTTGATAGCAGTGGATTCCTCAGGTTTTCTAGTTTCATATGATGCCACTCCAGCTTTAAAATTGAGCCCGCTACAACCTCCGAAAGATCAATTGCGTTAATGAAATTAGTGGCGTAAAAACAAATTTGCGTTTATGCGTTATTATCGCGTTAACTTTGACAGCCCTAGTTAATATAATTCTGGAGGCTATATAACATGATGAAAAAAACACTGTAACTTGCTCATGCAGGCGTATATTGCGAGAGCACGCCGGGAAACCACAAGGTGGCAGCGTCATCACGGTAAACAGTTACTGCCTGTCAGCGGTGATATGAATGGAGTAATGGATCGCTCCTTTCCAGTGGACAGCACTTGCATAAACTACAACTACTGGAAAACGAAAGAAGTCAGAAAGGTATGACTCAGTCTGTGTTTATTGTTAACATAAAATAGATTCAGAAAGTGACAGCATGTTTATTCATATTCTATACTCCATTCATATCACCGCTGACGGGCAGTTACTGTTTACCATGATAGCGTTGCCACCTTGGGGTGGCACCGATCAGTCATAACATTATGACCACCTGCCTAATATTGAGTTTGTCCCCCTTTTGCCTGCCAAAACAGCCCTGACCCGTCGAGGCATGGACTCCACTAGACCTCTGAAGGTCTGCTGTGGTATCTGGCACCAAGCCGTCAGTAGCAGATCCTTTAAGTCCTGTAAGTTGCGAGGTGGGGCCTCCGTGGATCGGACTTGTTTGTCCAGCACATCCCACAGATGCTCCATTGGACTGAGATCTGGAGAATTTGGAGGCTGAGTTGACACCTCCAACTTGTTGCCATCCACATGATGTAAAAGAAAACGTGATTCATCAGAGCGGGCCACCTTCTTCCATTGCTCTGTGGTCCAGTTCTGATGCTCGCGACGTGCCCATTGTAGGCGCTTTTGGCGGTGGACAGCATGGTCACCCTGACTGGTCTGTGGCTACGCAGCTCCATACGCAACAAACTGCGATGCACTGTGTGTTCCGACACCTTTCTATCGGAACCAGCATTAACTTTTTCACCAATTTGAGCTGCAGTAGCTCTTCTATTGGATCGGACAAAACGGGCCAGCCTTCGCCACCCACGTGCATCAATGAGCCTCGGGTCTGACCCTGTTGCCGGTTCATCGGTTTTCCTTCTTTGGACCACTTTTGGTAGGTCCTGACCACTGCAGACCGGGAACATCCCACAAGAGCTGCATTTCTGGAGATGCTCTGACCCAGTCGTCTAGACATCACAATCTGGCCCTCGTCAAAGTCCCTCACATCCTTAAACGCTGGCCCATTTTTTCTGCTTCCAACACAAAGTTCAAAATGTTCACTTGCTGTCTAATATATCCCCCCCACTGCCAGGTGCCACGGTAACGAGATAATCAATGTTATTCAGTTCATCTGTCAGTGGTCATAATGTTATGGCTGATCAGTGTATAGCCTCCAGATTAATATTTTTTTTTTTTTTAAATGACTTGTTTCCCATTTTTTTACATAAATTAAACAAACTGAAGAATGTAATTTGAATCATATTTGCATGTAACTTTATTTATTAGACATTACCCATAATGCTCTCGCTCTTATGTAACAAATCTAGTGTAGCATTACAATCACAGCACAGCACAAGCTTTCCCTCTCTTCACTGTGGACGAGCACATTACACAATCCGGTAAATCGATCTAGCCATAGCAGTTCTTTCCTGCACTGTGACAAGAGTGTGTGGTTGAAGCATTAAGTTGTTTAATCTTATTTAGCAGCTGACTAGTAAGCTAGCTAGCTTGCTAAACAGTCAGCATTATCCACACCACGAACCAGCTTTACACCTGGGAGAAACTCATGTTGCTGTGGTTACCTTGAGCTCCGGTGCGAGGACCTTTGGGAGGAGGCGGAGCTGGTTGTGTCTGAGGTAGAGCTGCTCCAGAGCGACCATCTCTGATAGGCTGGCGGGAATGTCAGTCAGCTGGTTGTTGCTGCAGTCCAACAGCTTAACATCTGTGGAATGAAGTCAGAAGTCGGTCAAACAGATACTCTACAGGGCCGTCAGTGTTTCAGAGCTTCTCTGGTCTGGTACCTAACCCAAACCCTAACCCACATTCACACATGTTCTATTACACAGACTTGTGACGGCTATGGAAAGTTAAAGGTCCCATATCGTGCTCATTTTCAGGTTCATACTTGTATTTTGTGTTTCTAATAGAACATGTTTACATGCTGTAATGTTCAAAAAACACATTATTTTCCTCATTCTGTCTGCCTAAATATACCTGTATTTACCCTCTGTCTGAAACGCTCCGTTTGAAACGCTCTATATTAGGGCATTTCAACGAAATTGTGTTGCTAGGCAAGAGCTTGGGTCCATGTTTACTTCCTGTCAGCTGATGTTATTTACGTACACTGCAACAGGAAATAAACTGGGACACATTTAGAATGTTTACATTTAAAACCCTGTAATGATCTAAATATTGTATATTTGTGACATCACAAATGGACAGAAATCCTAACGGCTTGTTTCAAACGCACAATTTGTGCTGGGCTGTGTGTATTTCTCTGTATATTGAGCATTTTGCTAGTTTAACAGTATTTATATAGCACTTAAACCTGCTTAATAATATAAAAGACATGAAAATCTCCCTTTTTACAATATGGGACCTTTAAAGTTACTACTCCTCTTTTGTACAACTCCCAAGTCTCCGGCTCCGTGACTACTTCACTCAGAGCAGCTGTCAATCATGACGTCTCATCCCCTTTTTATAGCATCAAATTGCTAATTAAAACCAAACTTATCAGATGAATAAACACTTGAACAAACATCAGCGTGATAACACCGACCTAAAATGACAGAAACCATCTTTGGGAAAAATATATTTGGTGTGTACTTTGACTTTTTAGTTTGGCCCATGTCCCATCCGCTATCATGTAGGGGGAGGGGCGGCTTTATGAGCTATACTGCAGCCAGCCACAAGGGGGTGATCCAGATGCTTTGGCTGCATTTCTGGGCAGCTGTCATCTCGCCCATCTTTATATACAGTAGGGATGTGACAGTGAGGACATTTTCACACTGGCTGGTCTTACTTGTGAGCTGGGCCAGGCTGTCAGGCAGACAGCTGAGCTTGTTGTGACCCAGGTTCAGGGTCTGCAGACGGGTGAGACGGCCCAGGCTGGAGGGCAGGCCCTTCAGATGGTTGTTGGACAGGTCCTTCAACCAATCACAACAGACAGGACATCTCAGTCAGCCAATCACACAACACGGCAGAAAAAAGCCTGGTGGGAGAACGTAACACACTACAGTACATGCAGTATGTTGTTAGTTACCAGCTGTGTCAGCTTCTCCAGTTGTCCCAGTTCCTCTGGCAGGCTTTCCAGCAGGTTTTGCTGGAGTGAGATGCTACAGAGGTTCTTCAGAGTACACACCTCCACTGGCAGTGATGTCAGCTGGTTTTGACTGGCCACACAGGAGAACACACACATTAGATTTTAGTTATTGTTTGCCTCTCAGTGGTTAGTCCCACTAACACTCCGTCCACACTGGGAACGTCAGGAGCGCGTGGCGTCGCGTGGTGGCTGCGTCGCGTGGTGGCTGTGTCGCGTGGTGGCTGGGTCGCGTGGCAGCTGCGTGATTCACGCGTCGGGTGTTCAGACCAGCTGCGTGTCTGCTGCGTTTCTGCTGCTGCTGTCAGCCCCTTTCTTTCTACATAGTTTGCCTTTCATAATGGCCATTTAATTTCATTATAAATGTCATTTATATTTATTTTAGACAGAGAAAGGTTAAGAAACGTATGGTATTTTGCAAATAATAGTAATAATCCACAATTAAAACCCCGTACTATATTCATTCATGGAACCGTGCAAGTCACTGTATGTTGAACAACACTGTCCTGCCAATATTTCAGAATAAAAGCCTTGTATTAACAATTGAAGGAATTCTGTCCACAGAAAAAAAAACGCGAGGGCTTTTATTTTGAAATGAAAGCAGGAAGTGTTGATTTAAGAACAAGTTTTTACTTTTTTTCATCTATGTAACATATTCTACAGATACAGACATTGAAACTGTAGTAATGTTGCTGGTATGATGTCAATATACAGTCAATAGATCACTTTCACTCTCCGTTGTTGATGTGAACCGGGCAGCTTGCGTCAAAAATAGGCGAGATCTCGAATCAGGAATGATTGGAAGAAGTGCACTATGAAGTAACTCGTTCGAGATACCTAACTCGAGGGCACGACTTAATAAGAAATTCTCCTAGGGGTCTCGGGAGGCTCCGTACAATTCAAAAGCTTGGATACATCCAATATTAGGTCTGCACTGTGTGTGTGTGTGTGTGTGTGTGTGTGTGTGTGTGTGTGTGTGTGTGTGTGTGTGTGTGTGTGTGTGTGTGTGTGGGGGGGGGGGGTGTACTTGAGTCGCAGTTGCTGGAGCTCCTGCAGTTCTCCCAAAGCACTGGGTAAACTTCTCAGCTGGTTGTCATGGAGCTGCCAGAACAAAATGAACATTTGAGTTGAACAGATAGAGTTAATGCTACTGATGTCTCAAGTAACAATAGATGCTACTGTATGTATTTAGTGAGTTCAGTGAGTTAGTGTCTCAGTACATAGCAGGTTCTATAGTTAGAGAATTAAAGAGTGTAGGCCTTTACACGCCGGGGGTGGGTTTTTTCGTGCAATTAATTCGGATGTCAATATATTTTTTTGAACTCTTGTTTTTTTGTCATGAGTACAATGTGTATGTATTACTCAGTGGAGGAGTTCCTGAGTCAGGCTTCCCACTACTGACTGAGTTGGTGTCACTTACATCCAGCGTAGTGAGTGCAGGCAGTAGTCTGATGTCATCAGACAGTTGTGTGAGCTGATTGGATGAGAGCAGCAGTTTGGTGAGGTCAGCCTGTTCCCACCAGCGATCTGACGTTCCGAAGGACACGTTCTGGTGGGCCTCCTCTGGTGTGTCGACGTTAAGACGATACACGTCCTGAGGGACTGAGACACACACACACATTTAGCTGGTTAAAGAGGAACAATTCTGGTTTTCAGTATCATCTTTCTGTCACAGAGCTGCTTTGGTCCAGATCTAGATGGATCTCAACTGAAAGACAAATATGGCGTTCCAGCATCACATCTCTTTATGCATCTGCAGACAAGAAACTATGTCCAACTGAATATACAGAGTTTCGAAACATACCCACCCTTTTGTGATTTGCACACTCTCATGGAAAGTGCTCCTAGCTAAAAAAAACCCAAGTATCCCGATTTGTAGATCTATTTACATGGCATTATATATACACTATACAGCTGTACACCACAAATCATCTTAAAAAAACCTGAGAATCTCAGATGAGATGCAGAGTATACACTTCTGTTCTATCCATTCAAGGCACCAGCTAATGCAATAGGGATGCACCGATACCGATACCGCATCGGATCGGATCGGATATCAGGCCGATATACTGACTCAAGTAGCTGGATCGGGTATCGGTGACAATGGAGCCCATCAATTCAATTCTATGTTTATATACTATATACAGTATAGACTGGAATTTTAATTCCTTATTAAAAAGGCTTGCATTTCAATTGTGATCGCTGTTCATTTTGAAGATTTTTTTTACCAAGTTGCTGGTGTACAATTTATTATTTTAACAATAAAGAACAATTCAATAAATGTATATTTGTTAGGAAAGCAATGTTTAAGTCAAGCCTGATTTTGCTTTACATATAAAAGAATGATCCCAGTCACTTCCACACACTGAAAACGTTGGATCACTGCATCCTTATAATCCAATATAAGATAGTTTGCATAGACTACACTATTCCTACATCAAATTACATTCATTTATTTGACCATTCAGTGTCTTAAACCTGCCCTAAATGCAAATGTGCAGATGGATCCTCCCTAGCCCATCTATTCTGGCATTGCACAAAGAATAATAATATCTGGTGTGACATTTTTCATTTGCACTCAGAAGCATACAAATGTGATCTTTCCACTGACCAAGCAATAGCCATTCTAGGCTTAAACCATTGGCAGCTATAAGGGCATTACAATATAGCATCGCCAAAAAAAAACATTGTGAGCTTGTGGAACAATGATGCAGTACCTGTATTTAAAAGCTGGTTGGTGAACTTACTAGAATGCTTAAAGGTCCCATATCATGCTCATTTTCAGGTTCATACTTGTATTTTGTGTTTCTACTAGAACATGTTTACATGTTGTAATGTTAAAAAATATATATATATATATTTTCCTCTTACTGTCTGCCTGAATATGCCTGTATTCATACTCTGTCTGAAACGCTCAGTTTTAGTGCATTTCAACGGAATTGCATTGCTAGGCAACAGTTTGGGTGAATGTTTATTTCCTGTCAGCTGATGTTATTTACATCCACTGCAACAGGAAATAAACTGGGACACATTGAGAATGTTTACCTTTAAAACAGTGTAATGGTCTAAATACTGTATATTTGTGACATCACAAATAGACAGAAATCCTAATGGCTTGTTTCAAACGCACAATTTTTGAATATGGGCAGTAAGTGTTTCTCCGTATATTGAGCGTTTTGATAGTTTAACAGTATTTATATCTAACTTAAACCTGCTTTATGATATAAAAGACATGAAAATCTCACTTTTTACAATATGGGACCTTTAATATAGAAAAGGATCTGCTAGAATCTGACAGGGAAGCCCAATACTGTTATTAAGATCTGGAAACCCATTCTCACTTATCTTTATCCAAATGACAAAACCTTGGTGCCACCAGACTAGAGCATAAATGAACGTCACCCAGCAGGAGAGGAGGTATGGCCCTGAGGTGTGTGGTATGACAGTCACATTCATTTAATGTAGCATGCAGTACCCAACATCAGCTGATGTCAGTTATAGATCATGTACCATCATGTCTGATGTGGTGTGGCTGAAAGAAAACTGTTCCTAAGAGCATATCTGATCATCATTAGATCAATGTTATACTTCACTTCAATTAACATAACTTTCATAAATCATAAGCATAGCTTAGCTAGATTGGAGGAAAATAATGAAAAACAAGATGAATACACTTCATTCATTTGTCTGTCTCGAACTGTAAACACTGTCATACTCATTTAAATGAATGTCTTTTTCTTTTCGTATTTCACTCCAATCATTTTATCCACGTTTTAGCACTATTTGGACCTTTAATACTTTCAGTGTAACTATGTAACTTAAGCTAGCTAACTGGTGACTGTTACCTTGTGTTAGCCCTAACCCGGACAGGTTTAGCTGGGACTAGTTACCTTGTGTTAGCCCTAACCCGGACAGGTGGAGCTGGGGCTAGTTACCTTGTGTTAGCCCTACCCCGGACAGGTGGAGCTGGGACTAGTTAACTTGTGTTAGCCCTAACCCGGACAGGTGGAGCTGGGACTAGTTACCTTGTGTGAGCCCTCGGCCGGACAGGTTGAGCTGGCCGCTCTTCCTGGCTGCCTTCAGCAGACCGGAAGGGACGGTCGGCTCCGTCGTCGGCTCCGTCCTGAAGCCCGCCAGAGAGTCCACCGGACCCGCTCTTTTAAACCGAGACATTGTCCGTGTGTTCAGTAAAATTGGTCCAACTCTGCGAGTGTTTATCTCTTTACCTCCACACCCAAACTGTCTCCTGCCCGCCAGCAGCAACAACAACACTTCTTCCGCCCAGCATCCTTCAGAATAAAAGTGTTATCTCCTCAATCCAAACAGATTTGCCACAAAATTGCAAACAAATCACATATCTAAAATACTCCTTACGGGCATGCCTTTTACTGTGAATCAAGAAAAAACACGTAAACCCTTGAAATCAGTCACCCATCTACATTAATGGTGACGGATTATAAAATTGCATTTTGCTTGATTTTATTCTGAAGGGCATTTGAACATACCGGAAGTGGTAAACCGGAGTTAGGTCAAAGATCCCCAACAGTGTTATTTTACATTATACGGCATAATAATAATAATAATAATAATACATTTATGTATTTAGCACTTTTCAAAACATATGTTACAAAGTGCTTCACAAGACAAGGAAAGCAGATGAGGTAAAAGTAAAAACAATAAGGTAACTGTTAAAACAGAACATCACAGAACATATCAATAAAAAATTGTTGTAGGATTAACAACATTACATCATTCCTATCAATGCTGCAAAAATGTCAGACAGTGGTAAGGTTATAGCATCCAGCTGTCGGCCCCTGTTGACCCCTCATTTCTCCCATTCTAAGTGCATAGTGCACATGGGCTATGTTGTCTATGTTCTATTATATTGCATTACCCATCCCAGCAAGTTGGGATACTACCCTCTTCCCTTGCATCAGATAATCACACACAAGGACATTACGGGTACAAATGCAGGAGAACCCATCATTTTGGTGTATATTGTGCTTCAGCATATTACCAAACAAACCAAATAATACTGCACAAGGTTGCAATGAATCATATGATCACAAACTGTGGCATAATAAGTCTGGGGTCTTCTTGTGCTCCCTTCGCCCAGTCGGTAATCCGACCTTGTCCAGTATTATTTGCAGCCAAGTCATTTTTAAGTAGCCTAATTATCAAAATTGATGTAAGGAAAGGAAGAGTTGGATCGTGCAGCCCGAGTATTATAAATGTTAATCTTTCACATCTGTTTTGTAGTATATGAGTGTTTTTAGCAGTGTATGTGACCCCAGACCCTCAGTGGGTCAAAGCGTGGAAACTAGTTTGCCTAACCGTAATATGCACTGCTTGGTTTATACAGCCCACACCTGTGGTGTAATACAATGCTCCAGAGTTCAGGTGAACTTCTATGTGTGGTGCTGTGAATTAGAGAGTGTGAACGAACATGCATGCAGTATATGGAACTGGCTGATGAATAACACAGCAGATAACACACACACACACACCCAGATTGCAGATTGTGACAACCTCCCTCTGGACTGTGAACTTTGACTGTAAACTTTGACCACAATTAGAGTTAGGTATGTGTGTGTGTTTCTCAGCAGTCCAGTGGAGCTGAAGGTCCAGTTCTGGTGTACTGTGTTGAGTCAACACGTTCTGGTATATTCAGGATGAATCTGTCTTTTCTTGTGCTGTGTGTGCTACTGTCTGCCTCCAGCTGCTCAGCTAACAAAGGTACAACTTTTTCTATTCTGTTCCATCTCTTGATATATAAATATGGAATTATATGTGTCTGTGTTCCCCATTTAAGTAAGAAACAATGATGGCAGCTAAAATAATGTGTGTTGTTGATCTGGTGTATTAGTACCACTGTTGGCATAAAAAGTATTTTCGTCTCAAAACATTGTTTTCAAAATTATGTAATTTTTTTGTCACAACATTAGAATATGTTCTCGTGAAATGACAACTCCTCTCAAACATGACAGTTTTCCCCCTTTAAATATTTTGACTTCATTACTGTACACACCATTTCACTCAAAATCTGAGCTCATTCTAAAAGTGGCACAAGATCCAGATTCAGAAGAACTCACTGTCCATCGCAATGTGACAAAGGTTTGTCTTCAATGTGGCTCAAAAAAAGAAAAGAAATGCGCTCATCTCAAATATTGGCAGTGCAGTTGTTATTTGCTGTCATATAAATACTACACTATCAGCTCCCACTTTATTACACAGTAATCTATTTAAAATGACCAGTGTGTAGCATTTAGGGAGATCTATTGGCAGAGATGGAATATAATATTAATAAGTATGTTTTCCTTAGTGTATAATCACCCGAAGATAAGAATGGTTGTGTTTTTGTTAGCTTAGAATGAGCTGTTTATATCTACATAGGGAGCGGGTCCTCTTCACGTAGCCGGCCGCCATGTTTCTACAGTAGCCCAGAATGGACAAACCAAACACTGGCTTTAGCAAGAGCCTTTACGTTACCTGAAGGTCACTGTAATTCTTCAACACGGTTGTGAAACTGCGGTAACGTGAGCCACAGAGCGCTCAACTGTTGTACCGCTAGCCGCCGTCTGACTTCCTTTGCTCATAAAGTAGTGTTATTATGGTAAGGATTGCCTCAGAGCGAGGCGTACGGCGTTACCATGGTTTTGCACTCTGCGGCTCACGTTACCGCAGTCTTGGAAAGGGAGGAGTGAGCGGCGGGGTGCTCAGTTGGTTGCAGTCTGCAACCGCACCACTAGATGCCGAAAAATCCTACACACTGTACCTTTAAAGGACCAGTGTGTAGCATTTAGGGGGATCTATTTGCAGAAATCGAATATAATATTAACAAGTGTTTTTTCTTTAGTGTATAATTGCCTGAAAATAAGAATCGTTGTGTTTTCGTTAGCTTAGAATGAGCCGTTTATGTGTACATACGGACAAGTCCTGTTCATGGAGCCGGCCGCCATGTTCTACAGTAGCCCGGAACGGACAAACCAAACCCTGACTCTAGAGAGGGCCATGCACGTTTTCACGTCTTTGCGTCGGCCACCGTAGTTCTCCTACACGCTTGGCAAACGGGAGAAGTTTCAGTTGGTTGCAATCTGTAACCTCACTGCTAGTTGCCGCCAAATTCTACACACTGCACCTTTAAAGTGCAGCAGTCATAGCACCTATCATCACATTTTAGTCTCTTTTGGACTGTGACATGTATGTGTGTGTGTGTGTGTGTGTGTGTGTTTAGGTGTGCGGACTGGCACACGAGTAGCAGCAGGATCTCAGTCAGTGACTCTTCAGCCCTGGTTGGTGGGTTTGACAGCTGTAGTTGGTTTCCTCTTCATCGTCTTCACCATCCTCCTCATTCACAGACTACTGAGGAAGAACAGGTCAGCTACACACACACACACACACACACACACACACACACACACACACAGAGTCTCACACGCGTTCACGAAGGTCTGTGTGATGCAGTTAGTTCAGTTTCCACATTTCACACAGCCCATACTTAAACATAAAACATTGAAAACATCTAGTTGCTGATGTTCAAATCCATTCATTGTGTGGGAAAAAAAGAAAATGGGATGAGATCAGCTCTGATTTGTTGTTTTCCTCCGGTCTGTGAAATCTTGCAGACGCTATTGGGAGCACCGGAGGACACAGAGGCACATGATTTTTTTTCAGATTACCTGTCTCATGCACTACTGTCAGGATATAGTGACTGTTCTATGAAACTAACTTGTTTTAATCATATTTGCTCCAATTCTACGTACTGCAGCTTTAACTCCCTGATAACTGCAGGTAAACAGGTGAAAGGTAAATGACTAATCTGTCTGCTTGTTGTTGTCTTGTGTTGCAGGGAGGATGAAGAGGGCTTGGGTTTTGACAACAAGGCTCTAGAGATGGATGAAGGGGACACTAAACAAACCAGTCTGTAGAAACGCAACCCATCGATTCCAAGTCACCTGCTCAATAAGTGCTCTTTCCACTGAAGGATATGGCTGCTTTAAATTCACTGTTGTCATAAAGAGTTGAACAGGAGTCATTAACAATGTCTCTGTTGATCTTTGTTTTGTTTTTCTTTTAGAGACAGAAATTGAAAAATAAATAAATAGTTAATGCTTTTCATTTTCAATTTTTTAAGACAATTTAAAAAACGTACTTAGGTTTCAGCTGTCAGAAATTGCAAGACATGTCGAATATTTCCATTTCATGGAATGTTACAGTCATAAAATACTTGGAGTCTTGGGTTTGAATGTTTCAGTGCTCATTCAAGAACTGCTCTAGTTTTCTGTCACCACCAGAGGGGTCCATAGCACAGAAGAAGAAGAAGAAATGAAACTGCTCCAGTTACAGAACTGTAGTATTTACCATAATATTTTTTGTGTGTGTGTGTGTTGTGTCCCACTACCAAAACTCACCCCCATTATAAGCTTGTAGTTTTTTCCTCCCATAGATTTATTTGAAACAAGAAATCTATGACCAGATAGACATTTCATAAACAGACAAATTAAAGGAAAAATCGGAATAAATAAGTAACACAATGATGCTTCCATATCAATCAATCAATCAATCAATCAATCAATCAATCAATCAATCAATCAATCAATCAATCAATCACTCATTCAATCAATCAAACTTTATTTATATAGCACCTTTCAAATAAGTCAAATGCAATTCAAAGTGATGGACAGACGATTGACAAAAATGTAGAATGTTAAAAATGGATTTAGAGACTAATGCACACCAAAACAACCAAGATATAAGTTCATTGGATAAGAAAGCAATAAGAGATGGGTATTTAGGATAATAAAAGATAAATTAAATACAAGGAAATAATAATAACAATAAAAATAAAAATAGAAATAAAAGTTACGAAACTACACAAAATGAGCAGATTGTATTAAAATAATAAAATTGTAATAAAATAAAAAAGAATAAAAGAGATAATAACGATCAGCAATAAAATGTTGATTAAATAAAATAGAGTAAAATAAACACTATAATGATGATGCTAAATAAAATAAGTATTAACAATAAAAACCATAAAATTATAAAACTATAAAACACTACATAAAAGCCAGACTAAATAGATGGGTTTTTAGTTTACGTTTAAAAAATATCAATATTTTCAGTTCCTCTCAGTTCCTCTGGAACGTTGTTCCAGCGGCTGAAAGCAGCATCACCAAATACACCATACACATCTATGGAAATTAATGATGCTGTTTATATGACACTGGAGCTCCCTGAATGGTTTGATGAGTGTGAAAATAATGTGAATCATACGCTGTGGCCTCCATGGTCATCGATCTCAACCTAACTGAACACCTGTGGAGGGGATTTTGTGATGCAGTGCTCTCCACCACCATCACATCAGCAAATGAGGGCATAACCGTTGTCGATCCCTCCAGTAAAGCACCACAAAGAATCGATGACAAGAAACACTGAAGCTGTTCTGGAGGCTCACGGTGGAACAACACTTTGTCACTCATCTATTCACTGGCTTAGATTAGCCTACTGCTGCTCGTTGACGGACCGACAGTCATTGCAGCGTCCGCCACCTACCGTCACGGAGTAGCCTATAGATTACAACGCCATGTCTAGATGAACAAAGCAAAACAAAAAGATCTTTATATATGTAGCTTATGTATGCATTTATTTATTCAGCCTATTCATCCTCTAACCTCACCCTGTTCTCGCACAATATTATACACTTTTTAGGCCATTCTATCCTCTTGGCTTTTATCATGATGTATTTACTCTTACTTCCATGTCACCTGCAGTCTGCCTTTCTTCATTCTTCAATTTAAAAGGAAAAATGCAAGGAATTAACAAAAAAACAAAATTGGACCATTTTTGGAATTTGGTTTTCCATTTTTGGTTTAAATGAAAAAACGAACTGCCAGAACGTACACAGACCCCGGCCATATATCCCAAACCAATTAATGGGGAGTGGAAGTGGGTTATATAACCCTCCAACAGCAATTCTGCCTATACCCATGCTACCATATTATTTAGTATGCCAGAAAAAGATTTAGTATGTCTCAATACATAGTACAGATGTTGCTGGTTTCATTTAACAGAATTGCTGACGCGTTACGGTAAAGGGGGGGGAATTACAGGATTTTATGATACCCCCTTTGACAACAGTGTTGTCAGCAATGGCAGAGTGGCGCTGTCCTCCTCCACCTACCTATCCTCTCCCACTACTAAAACAGACACCGACACATATTATAGGCTCTTTTTAAATCTTGAAGCTAGGCTTCTGGTTCAACCAATCGGGGTGGAAGAACACCAAAATTGGAGGGAAAATACACATCTTCCCCTTTAAAGGTCTCCCTCCACCCTGAACCCAGCTTCCCCCCTTCTCCCTCTGAGGAAGCACCGGCTGGGTGCGAAACGTCAGGGATTCCTGACCCCGTCGGATTTACACACCCCTTTTTTATTCTGAAAAAATTGGTCCCAGGACCACGGTACAGGCCAGAACACCCACGGAGAATCGACAAGTCGAATCTTCCGGTGGGACCACAGTTTGGGCACAGGGTTGGAGGGTCTGAACACCGACGGGGTCGGGATAGGGGGAGAGCTGGCAGGTCGCCAGCTAGCCACACACCTAGAAATAGGCAAGAGCACATTAAACACACACAACCACACAGGTTACACAGATACACCCCCAGACACTCACCTTCACCCCCCAGACAGGCTTTGGATTCACAAACCCGACAAACTGCTAAGGCACACTTTAAACTCATCCAAGCCATTCACCACCGAGGAATCATTAGACTACACTGTAAAACCTTTTCCTGTAAAATTATAGTAACTTACTGGCGAAACTGCTATCAAACCCAAAATAGAAGTATGAACCTGAAAATGAGCACGATATGGGACCTTTAAAAAAACAGCACTGAAGTGAAAAGGGCATTAATTCATCTTTGTCCCTGTCTCTTAGAGGTGTCCAGTGTCAAAATCTAGTTTCAATACCTTTATTAGGCTAGATTTTTAGTTTTATATTAGGGGCTAATAGCACAGCTGACATGTGCCTCCTCAAATATATAACTACATGTTGTTGGGGCTACAGCAGCTATGGAGATACCAAGTGGAGACCACAAGAACTAGAAGTGGCTGCTTGTGTTTTCTCCTACAGGTTTCTGATGCAGGTAGATCATGTTGACAGTGACGACAAAGTTAAGGAAGTTGAAGAAACGTTGAACTCCTTTTCAGTAGCAAGCATTTAACGAAACCTTCTGATCATATGTCTCAATTAGGGGTGTAACGATTCACCAACTACAACGTTGTATCGATTTATATTCCTACGATCCAAGTACATCGATAGGTACTCGGCAAGTTGTCCTTCAAGGGAGACGTATATCGATATAAAATCGATTTGAAACGCAAAAATCTATGGTATCGATACTAAGGATTTTCACCTTGTATTTAAGGACGACAAACGTTCTATGAAAGTGTTTTTTAGCACTTTTATTAGTAAAGAAATGTTAAACGTTACTCCAGTTCACTCTCCAGACACAGTTGATGATGATATATTAATATATATTATTAGGATTTTACTACAGAAACAAGTCTTGCTTTTCTTTTTGTGTGAAACAGAAACTGGTGGAATCTACCTTTTTACCTGTTATTGACTATGGAGATGTGTTGTATACGAATGCTTCTGCTCATTGTCTTCACATGCTGGATAGCGTGTATCACGGGGCACTGAGATTCATTACAAACTGTCATTCTTTGACTCACCATGGTGTACTCTACTCTAAAGTGAACCGGTCATCCTTATGTGCTCGTCGCCTCAGTCATTGGTATGCGTTTATCTACAAAAGCATTCTGGGTATAATTCCTTCTTACTTGTCTTCTCTTTTAAAAAGGAAAACTGGAAGTCATAATCTTCGTTCTATGGACATTTTGCAATTGGTTGTTCCCAAAGTACGAACTGAATGGGAAAGAAAGCTTTTGAGGTTTTCGGCACCTAACGCTTGGAATAATTTACAATCTGATCTTTCAACTTCAAAACGTAGTTACCTTGACTGAGTTTAAAGCTCTGGTGAAATGCAAGTTTTATAATGTTGTTAATTTATGTGTTGTCTGTTACTTTTACTATAACTGTGTTGCTGCTATCTTGGCCTGGTCTCCCTTGTAAAAGAGATCTTTGATCTCAAAGGGACTAACCTAATAAATAAAATAAATAATGCTGTGATATCATAGACTCAGGTAGACATTACTCCTCTATATCTTTACATAGACTAATAGTTGATGATGATTTATTAACGCTCTGAATTTCTGAATGTATGAAAGTAAAACCTACCTGCTCGTTGGCACGTGGCCAGAAGATAGCCATGAGGAAAACGGCGGTGATGGGCGGAGCTAGAAAGCTGGTGACTGACTGGACGTAATCAAACAGCTGTCTACTGTTGGCTGTTTGGATGACTGGAATCCACAACAGACTAACACACACCAAGACCAGGATGAACACCCTGAAAATACACAAAATATTATAATCTATCAGCTTTGGGTGAGGTCAAACAGAGTCTTAAAGGTCCCATATCATGCTCATTTTCAGTTTCATACTTGTATTTTGTGTTTCTACTAAAACATGTTTACATGCTGTAATGTTAAAAAAACACTTTATTTTCCTCATACTGTCTGTCTGAATATGCCTGTATTTATCCTCTGTCTGAAACGCTCCGGTTTAGCTCATTCTGACGGAATTGCGTTGCTAGGCAACAGTCTGGGTCCATGTTTACTTCCTGTTAGCTGATGTCATTTACATACACTGCACACATTAAGATTGTTTACATTTAAAACCATGTAATGGTCTAAATATTGTATATTTGTGACATCACAGATGGACAGAAATCCTAACGGTTTGTTTCAACCTTTAAGTCTTTACAGTTGGAAGGATTCCTGGATCAGATAGGAAAATAGATTTACTGTTCTGTGTAGCTAAGGAACCATCTGGCGTTTCAGGTTACCTATCCCGGGTCTAATGTCCATGACATTATCACTACTATCCATTTTGCCGTCAGTGTTGCTGTTGCATGGTCACCATCATCACCGTTAGAGATGAACTGCGCCTCGCCTGGAAAGTAGACGACATCAGGCAGCAGGGGGCGGGGACAAAAAGCTGCAGTCAAGTCGGACAGTTTCCAGCAGCCTTCAATGAATTTACAGGAAGTCACAGAAGAAGTGACTTCCTGTTAGATCCGATCTGTAGGCCACTTGTAGTTTTCAGACCACGTTGGGATTTATTTATATTTGTTTGTAAATCTATATGGAAATGTGCGTGTATCTGGCATTGGATTCTATCCTTTATTATTTTTATGTCCGCCTTGTAAAGCACATAATGAGCACTCGTTTTGATAAGTGTTATATATAAATAACCTTCATTATTATAATAATCATTATTATCAATCACACAAGATGTGTTTGTTAACAGATGAAACCTTCATTGCACAACACGAGACTAATATCCTACAACTAGTGTTAAATATTACAATGACACAGAAGGTTAGGACTTTCTACAACACGTGGTGTTTGCTGTCAGAACTAAGAGCCAATCAGCTCTTTGATCAGGCGTTTCCCATAATGCCCTGGGTCTTGCAGTTTGTGGAGAGCAGCTGCGTTGCCTGGCTCTAAAATCTGCGACCGCCTCGATCTCGTGAGGTTATCGTTGCCCACGTATGCGTGACGTCGGAGCGAGTCGGCATCAAGTCGGACACAAATCCAACCGGCGTGCATTGCGCGGCGATCGCCGGTGATCGATTCTGCGCAGGCCTGGCTCATCTCCAACGAGCCTATTATTATTATCATTGCTTTACCTACATCATTTTGAATCAAGGGGGTGTTTTCTCTATATGTATCAGATAGTCTCGACACCACTACCTTCCGACTATCATGAGTTCCCTCTCCGAGGCGTCAGGTCTGGCTCTGTGGTAGAGGTCCAGTGTAAACAGAGTGGAGCTGCTGTTAAAGATGGAGGTCAGCGATGACATCAGAGCAGCTAACATCACCGCTAGCATCAGACCACGAAGACCTGCACGTCAAAAAGATGGCGCAGTCACGGAGAAATATCAGGTTTACATTCAACTATAAAACTCTATTATTTGATCATTAATCATTTTACACAGGGAAAAAAAACAACATAATAATAATATTGCAGAAGCAAATAAAAGCACAGCTGATTTCACTAAAAATGTATTTTAACATGTATACATGGTATATCTGAGGGGGTTTTCCTAATAAAGAATCTCCAATAATAAGAGTTCTTTCTCTTGTTTTGTTCTCAAGATGTTCTCCTTTCATAAAATGTCCTGTTTTCAAGATGTGTCTATGGAAATTTGAGACGTATACCACAGCACTTTACAGTGCTTTACATGCTGTACTATACTATACTATTTTATATAAATTTATGAATATTAAGTACCGTATGATCTTTAGTTTCTACTAATATGTCCTGACAACAGCGATAGGCACGGAGGATTAATCGACAGAGCACACCTGAGTGCAAGGTGCAAGATTAGAAGGTATAATAAGTAAAATACGGAGAAAGTAAGGCATGTATGTGTGTGCAGGTGTATGTGCACGTGTGTGTGCATGTGTGTGTGTTTGGGTGACATCACAGCAGTGGTGACATCATCAGTGCATCGTGACATCATCACTGCATCGTGACATCACCAGATGGAACACTGTGATGAATTAAAGGAGTGGTGACATCAGTTGTGACATCTTAAAGGAGCGGTGACATCGTAAAGGAGTGACATTCAGGAGAGAGTCCCAGAATCACACAACTGTAGTTGAATCTGAAGACTCGATCAGACGAAACACATCGACTGAGAGAAGCAGTTTCAAGTCTCAAGAGAAAGGTATGAATTTTATGAATTTTATGAATGCATTGCTTTAGATTAAACCTCCCAACAGTATATGAAGCAGTTCAAATTAGCCCCAACATTTAAATGCAGCTTACATGTTAGTTAATAATAATTAGGGCTGCAACTAACGATTATTTTCACTCATCAGACTATCTACTGAGAGAAGCAGTGAATTTCTCTCCAAAAACCACAAAGCATCGACAAGAATTGACCGTAAATCAGCATCATGGTATCATCAAGAACTTCCCAGCCAGAATCCATCATGCCCGAGTTCAACGTCCGTCGCGCTGTTTCCAAGCTGCTCAACTCCTTCTTTAAGGGGATGACGGCGGATCAGTGGGGATTTTTGAAATCCGGCAGCCCCGACGACGCCACTATGACCATGATGGGAGAGTTGCTGTTGGACATGACAGCGGCCTTGACAAAAGCTTTCCTGAAATCTCTCGGGAGCACAACCCTGGCGTCTGAGGACGACGTCCAAATCAATCTGGGCGACACAATCTCTCAGAGTTTTGCCGAAGCTCTGGGTGTCGACGTCTCGGTTCAGTGTCCGAGCTCCAAAAACTTGACAACATTGATCTCTGCAGAGGTTTCGGAGAGCGTCCGAAGTGCCCTCTCCAGCCCCGAGGGCATAGTTCAGCGCCTCACTCCTCCCAGCAGACTCCACAGCATGATTCTGCACGCCTGCAAAATGTGCCAGACATTCATTGGCAAGATGAAGTCGGTGTTCTCGCCTCGACAGCGCAAGCAGAGGACCATCTACGAAGAATCAGATGTGGAACTGGAACCTTCAGACGCCAAAGACCGCCATGCGACGACGCCTTCGTCTGACGTCGTGATTTCGATGAAAGACATCGCTATTGTCCAAATCATCATCAAGACGCAGTTGAACGTCATCACCGAACCTCTCTTGGTTGACGTGCCAGACTCCGAGTACGCGCTGTTGCAGTCTCAAAGCGCTCGGGAGATTGAAGACGTCGCGGAAGAAATTGCTCGGAGTATCGCCGAAGAGGCTGTAAGACAGACTCCTTCGGAGCAGAAGAGCAAACGCTCCAAGAAAAACATCAGAAGCAAAATTAAGATGCTTTTGGCAAAGTGCTTTGCCAAATCTTGCATCCATCGCATCGTGGCACAGATGAGGAAAAAATTCCACCGAAGCTCCAAAGTTCACAGTCGGGAGTCGGCAAAGTCTCTCACGAAGAAGATTAACGATCTGATGAAAAAAACAGAGAACCGCGATCTTCTGGGACTCGGCACTCCGCTCCTAAACATTCCCCCCGGTCGAGTCTTGGAGTTCACAAAGGTCTTAAGTGATCTCCTCTACACACACATCCTACACGGACCAGAGATCATCCCCGAGCCGGTGATACGTGCCAACATGCGCGCCGAATTGCAGCGGAAGGTGCTCGGTTTCCTGTCTCTGGCTAGATGGTGGCAGATCTGTCAGTCCGGCGGCCTCGCCAACAATATGAGACACGCCATACTGGGCACTAAGCCGAGGGCCAGGAAACCTTTGGCAATCACTGCCCCGCCTCCCCCGGTTTTTCGTGATGACTGTGAACGTCGAGCGCGGAATGTACAAAACAAAAACTGTGTCGAGGTGATCTTGGAGAGGCTGGTCACGCGGATCTTCAAGAAGGCAAAAGTGACCTGGACCCTTTCAAACGTCCATGACATCATCCAGCGCCTTTTTGAACAAACGTGGGCCGAAGTCGAGGGTCTCGATTTCGATTCCAGCCCAGAAACATGGGAAAACCTCGAAAAGACCATTTACCGGGACCTAATTAAGACGTGGGGCAATGCGACGTGGGTGCTGGTGTCCTTGAAAGGGGGTAAACCGGCACTCGGAGACCGTATCGCCTCCGCCGTCAAAGGTCACCTGATGGCACCACCGAGACAGAGGTCCTGCATGTGCAGGTTCTTCTCCTCAATGTTCACCGCCGTGACGAGGCGTTAAGGTGGTTTATGGGGTTTTCTCCGGGGGCTCCGGTTTATCCCACATATATATATTTTATATATATATAAAAAATGTCTTCAATGTGTCATTCATCTTGAAGGAAAAATTGACTTTTTCCTTCTGAATGAATGCGAGGGCTTGAGCTCTCAGTGCCACCTCAGTAGTCAGTGTTGTCTACTGTTGTGGAACGCACGGGTTCGATCTGGGTGATCCAGTTCTCCCACAATCAGTGCATAATAATGAACATCTAATTAAATCAAATAAATAATAATATTAATAAATAATATGAATTAATTTCTGCTCATGTCTCTCATCATTTGCTGCAAATATTCAACTCAGACTGAAGTTCTGCTGATTCAGTGAATTTGTATAAAGTACAAAAATAAAGTACAAAGAAAAGTGTGTTTTGCACACTCTCTTCCATCATATGCACTGATCTTAATTATTGCATATTTGAATGAGTTTACCTGCCTGATTGTAAACATGTAGAGAATTATTGTAAAGGAGAATCAGGCTTCTTGTGTGTTTTAGCCCACACAGTCTGTAAATAGCTATTAATATTCAAAACCACGCCTATTCCTGACCGATCAGAACTGTTGTAATTAAAGATCATTAAACCTTATTTATTATGTTTAGATATTTATTTACTGACACCTTCACTGTAAGGTGTATCAAGACATATCACAACGATGGTGTATTGTTTTACTAGAAACATAAATGCATGGGGGGTTAAGTGTAAGGATAACTCATACATTAGTTCATTCAATAAGCCTATAAATGTGAGGGACACCACGGCTGCCCACATTCTGCAGACAGGTTCAGGTGAGTTTACCAGGTCAACAAGTGACTGTGAGAGAGCTGGACAGCATCTCGCTCACTCAAGGTGGAAAGAACACACACAGTGACGGTGTAAAGGTGGACAAAACAATCTAATACAGGAAGTGATTACGCTGATGTTGTGCTTTTATTATATTGTGCTTTTATTTTATAATGCATTGAGGGCCCAAACGAGACCTTAGTGTGTGTGTGCACGTGTGTGTATGTAGTATGTGTGTGTGTAGTGTGCACGTGTGCGTGTGCATATTTGTGTTTGTAGTGTGTGTGTGTGTGTGTGACTCACCCGCAGGCATCAGCTCCACCACTAGTTTAGGGTAGGCGATGTTGGAGCAACCGACTGAAGCTCCACACACACTCTGACACACTGCTGGATCCACACAGCCCACCTCATCTACAACAACACACACACAGAGAATAACAGATATTTAGAGTTAGTTAGTTACACATCTTTGTCCAGCTTCTACGATGCATCACCGTCTCTCAAAGCCAAATGTGTGAGTTAGAAAACTGTGTTGAATTTCATTCATTCAATTCCATGAATTTGACGACGGATGTAAATATATTTAATTAGATAAATGAAAATATTTTGGCTGGTTTATTGAGGTCAAATCAAAAATGATGAATGAACTCGAACATAAAGAGGAGAGGCAGATAGACTGACCTGGGAACAGTGATCGGCTGATCATGCCTGGCATGACGACAAAGAACATGGGCAGCAGTTTGAGGTAGCTTCCCAACACGCTGCCTCCTTTGGCATGAGACAAAGACTTGGCTGACAGAGACCTCTGGACTATAATCTGCACACACAAACACACGCATATTACTCTCTCTATACTTGAGGACCCTCGTTGAACATAATACATCAAGTCAAATTTATTACGATAGCACATTTAAACCAACATGAGCTGACCAAAGTGGCACGCCCAAGAAAAATTTGCCAAAATGCTCTGCCAATGGTAAACAGTGTATTCTCATAAGGCTACCAGGAAGCCTGCAATGACTGCCCTTCACCGTCAGGCCTGTTGGCGCTGGTGTCGACAACACAGACAATGGAACCTGAACATGTGGGGGAATGTCATGTTCAGTGATGAGTCCAGGTTCTGTCTGCCAGAGTTGGATGGCAGGGTCAAAGTATGGAGACGACGCGGAGAACGCTATGCTGATTGTTGCACCGATGGAGTAACAGCTTTTGGTGGGGGCAGTGTCATGGTGTTGGGGGCGGGGGCGGCATCTCCCTCACTGGCAAAACAAGGCTTGTCATCATTGAAGGCCATCTCAATGCAGTGAGATATCGGGATGAGATTCTGCAGCCAGTGGCGATCCCATATCCCCACAATCTGAGACCTAACTTCATCCTCCAAGATGACAACGCTCGCCCCCAGAGCCAGGGTTATCACAGACTACCTCCACAATGTGGGAGTAGAGAGAATGGAACGGCCTGCCAAGAGTCCACACCTCAACCCAATTCAACACTTGTGGGATCAGCTTGGGCGTGCTGTACGTGTTAGAGTGACCAACACAACCACGCTGGCTGACCTGCAACCAATTCTTGTTGAGGAATGGAACGCCATCCCACAGCAACGTGTGACCAGGTTGGTGACCAGCATGAGGAGGAGGTGCCAGGCTGTTGTGGCTGCGTATGGATCTTCCACCTCTACTGAGGCTCCTGACGGTGTATTAAATGAATAAAGTGTAAAATAGCCAATATGTCTTGTTTGTTCCTTGTTACTGATACAGAGTTCAATCATCGTAGGTCATATAGAGGCATCAGTATTAAAGTGAGACTGTTTCATAACCAGTTAAAACACACACACATCAAAGCACATACACACATTTAAAATGACTGATGATCCGATCAAAGATTCTATGGACTACTAGTGTCGGTGAAGCTACCTGATCCGTGCACCAGACCCACGTAGACAGTACGTTGAGCCCAAACAGCAGACCTGGCCAGGGTAAGTCCCCCGACACGGGGTCTCTGAGCATGTGGAAGGCGTCACTACGAGGCAGGTGGCAGGTGGTGTTGGCGACCGTCACCGAGGGAACAGCTGACATATAACCATCAACAAGGCCGTTGTACCAGCCAACTTTGGAGAATGCTGGAATATGTACAAACACAAACACACAAACACACACACACACACAGACACACACTTTACTTTACTTTAGAACTAGAACACTATGGGCACAATACATGCCCATAGATATATATATAGATACAGTATATATGGGCACATGTGTGTCCTACCTATGAACATTAGAGAAAAGGCTCCCCCCACCATGATCACAGTCTGGAGCACATCAGTGTAGATCACTGCTGCCAAACCACCTACAGAGACACACACACACATAAAAAAATAAATAAAATAAATATGCTCAGATCATAACATGGCAAACTCATACCCAACAGGCAACAACAGCTGTCAGTGTGTCAGTGTGCTGACTTGACTATGACTTGCCCCAAACTGCATGTGATGATCATAAAGTGGGCATGTCTGTAAAGGGGAGACTCGTGGGTACCCATAGAACCCATTTACATTCACATATCTTGAGGTCAAGGGACCCCTTTAGAAAATGGCCATGCCAGTTTTTCCTCGCCAAAATATAGCGTAAATTTGGAGCGTTATTTAACCTTCTTCCCGACAAGCTAGTGTGACACGGTTGGTACCGATGGATACCTCAGTTTTTCTAGTTTCATATGATGTCAGTATCTTCACTCTAGCTTTTAAACTGAGGCCGCTACAACCTAAAAATTGCAAGTTACGTTGAAGAAATTAGTGGCATCAAAACAAATTTGCGTTATTATTGCGTTAACTTTGACAACCTTAATAAAACATACGTTGTGTCAGAGTATTAGGACAATTCTTTTTTTTACTCTCTATGGAGAGTTTGTTTAGTAAGACCTCATGGTCCCATGGGGGACACTGGAAGGGGAGGGACTTCGCCTCTGTTGTTCACTACTTCCCAAACACATGCATCTTCGCTAAAAACCTTTACATTTTAGCAATGATCACACTGTAAAACTTTTTCCTGTAAAATTACAGTAACTTACAGGAGAAACTGCTGCCAGTATTTTATTTTAAAATTTACAGTATCTCTACTGTATCAAAGAATACAGCAGCTTACTGTAATCAAAGCATACAGTAATTTGCTGTAATAATTCAAAAATAACAGTAAAATACTGGCAGCAGTTTCGCCAGTAAGGTTACTGTACAATTTACAGTATCTGTACTGTATCGGAGATTGAGATTTGACAGAAACTAACATCCAAATAAAACATTCAAATACTCAAGCCCTTACAAATAAAAATAGTGTGATGAGTTGTGAGTGAGTAAGAGACACAGTGTGTGTGTGTGTGTTTGTGTGTGTGTGTATCTGAGTGAGTGACAGGCTGAAAACATTTGTACTTTTAAAAGAAACTTTTCTGTTTCAAAATGAAATAGCTTCCCTCGTTAGACTAGACAGAACCATGCTGTTGAACATTACTGTGTGCTGGCTCAATATGGTCAATGTTAAACGTAGAAATAATGACAGGTTGGACATTGTAAACAAAATTAAATAAAAAATACAAAAATAGCCCTTACAAATAAAAATAACATTGTGAATGAGTGAGACACAGACATAAAGGGATTGTCAGTAATTGAGTGAGATATGGAGGGTTTGTGTGTGTGCATTTTAACTCTACAGACAGAGTCAGGAATGTGATTGTTAAACTCACACAAAGTCCCACTCGAAATCCATGAGCTCCCGCAGGAGGGTGCATACATGAGGATTCAGGGATGTCACTTTCTTATGGACCATTTTCCCGCTCTTCTTGCGGGTCACCTTTCCCTGTCGTGCCTTTGTCCCTCTCTCTGGGTTGATCTCGACACAGCTTCTACAAGGCACAGCAAGGTAAAACAAAAAGACACAAATGTGAATCAAACCACCTCTTACCTAATATTAGACCGCTAAATATTGTAGTATAAATAATACCTGATTTATTATAAGTCCCCAAATCGTTCTTTTTCATGCTTTATGTTTGTAATATATATATATATATATATATATATTTGTAATTTGTAATGCATATTAGAGTAGATACACGTGGACAAGGTGAAATATTTCTTGCTAATATAGTTTACTTGCCTGATGTTTTATGAGTGTCACACCTTTGGAATATGCATATAACATTGAGTGTTTTTGGTAACTTGATGACTCTTTGATAATTATGTACATACAGTACTAGGGCTGGGCGATATGACGATATATATCGTCAAACGATATAAGAAATGTCTATGTTTAGATTTTTTTTTCTATATTGTTTCTATTGTGATGTCAAAAAACGAGTGGCTGAACTGTTTTACTACAATATTTATGTCATTTGTACGACTCTTTACGTCCCTAGCATGTGGGTGAAGTTTGTCTTCAGGGCTTTCTGCCTGAAAATATTCTAAGTTTTAGGCAACAAACAAACTTGGTTAGTAGTAGTTTGGGTTAAAATAAACCCTTTCTGGCAGAAAGCCCTGTAGGCAAACTTCTCCCATGAGCGAGCCGGGCGGAGTTGTAGCGAACAGCTGTTTTACTTTGAGAGGGCACAACATGCAGAAACTCTCTCAGACTCAGCCCAACCAAAACAAGAAGAGCTCGTTAGAACGTCAGACACAGACCCGAAAACAATCTTCTGCAAAGTATGCCACCAGCAAAGTTTGAGTGCAGGCTATCTGTTGTCCGTAAAGTTCTGTATAAAATGATCAAATACTCAGTACATTTCATTTGTCAAGTATTTAATTCACACAGGAGTATACGAAAATAGACTTTACCATGTGCTTATTTCATATGGACTTTTTATTTATTGAATTACCAGAACATTTGCTATATTGTGATATATATCTTTATCGAGATATGAAATGACCTTTATCAGGGTAGAAGATTTTGTCCATATCGCCCAGCCCTAATAAGTGCATGTCTTTATTACATTTGCAGTGTTTCGCCATGTGCCGTTTTCAGTGCTGCAGTACATGCTATTTGTCCACTAGAGGGCTCTGTTGACCACAGAATTGCTCAATCTGGCTAAACCAGCAATTGAGTTTAAGTGTATTTCTACTGATTGTAACATTGATAAAACAAATTTATTTCATATATATACCAGAATACCTACATTTAACTTAACCAGTCTATTGTATTTAATTATTCAAGACTAATAACAATGGGTTATTAATTTATATATGAAATGATATTATCGAAGGTTTCTTGTATATATTTTAGAACCACACATACACACCCAAACGTCCAAGTGATCATTTAAGTTTATTTTGGAATGAACTCTCCATACCATACTCTCTGATCGTATGTCTATCACACATAGATAGTAAGGCCCAAACATCTGACACAAATGACTATATGGAATTCAAACTTACCTCTGTATGAATTCAAGTGTGCAGGCAGCGTGATCCTGATATTGGAGGTTGAAGTTGTAGTAGGATGTGAAGACAACAGCAAGCCCCAACGCAAACAATGCCTCTTCACACACGACCTGACCCTCGATGCTTACCATCCAGCGCTGGTCGGAAATCATTGGACCTGAAACACAATGCAAAAAGCTTTAGGCTGAATGCCAAATTGACCATTTGACGAATTATCAAGTGGCCACTTACCGCTTTATTGTTTTTGTATGGTATTGGCATTTCCAACTGATATTTGAAAACCTTTCTAAAAAAATGTAAGCCTCCGCTAGATATCAGGAATTCTTGATGCAGGATGTGAGATGCTACTCATCTACTGCACTGCTCTTTGATGTATCCAGGTAGCCATTTACATACTTGGGACACCATCGCGTGGTTGTGTCGGTTGCAGCGAAGGAGAAATCAAGTAAAAAAGTTAATACAAATAAAATAAAATCTACAAAGGGAGGGAGAATAGCAAACAAACTATTTACACATTTATAAGCTATAGGAATCTAAACCCTAATCCAGACAGAGAGTGAGAGAAAAGCTCAAACGAACTATTTACATATCAGAGAAGAATCAGAGAAATTATTATTCCGTAGCTTACTGTGTATGTATTATAGTCAACTATTTATTAACCATCTAAATCTATGTATTTATTTATCCATTTCTGTATGCACAACTGTTTATGAATCAGTATCTATTTATAAGAATGTAAAGGTGTGTGTATTATATACAATATAGAAGACATAACCATAGAAACTCACTACAACTGAACTCCAACTCCAGCGGCAAGCAGCGTCTTCCTGCCTGCCCCACACCTTCTGACTGCCTGCTGACAGGCTCAATAGAAGTACTCTGCATATGTGCACTAGTACAGTGTAAGTAGAAACGTGGTGCTTAGTGCTTACCTAGAGCGATCAACCGAGGGCTATCAGGAAGGGTGAGGGATGTCTTCACAGTCGCCGCTGTGTCTGACACCTATATAGGAGACAAAAAAGGCATTGCATTTCTAAGTTAATGTTAATACAATTAAACAATGCTTTAACTATAGTTGTCATCAATTTTCCTTTTAAAGAAATTATTTTAAAAATCACACTGAGCTCCACTCATTGCATTTCAATAATTTCAATGTCTTAATCAGTTATACTCACACCTGCCTGCAAGATGAGGGCATCTCTCCTCTCTTGGAAGTGTGCCATCAGTAGATCAAGAATGTAGGGGAACGTGATACTGTTTTCTTGGGAGAAGACCTTCTTCACTTCATCATTACTGGGTTTTGCCTTGAAGTATTCTGAGATGATTCTGCCCTGGTCTTCAGGATATGCCTCCATTATTCTCAGGATCTGAATGTCTATGAGCAGTTCAAAGTGTCCACACATGCTCCTTGGCAGAAACAAGTAGGGCCACTGACTTTAAATGGCCTGAAGAGGGGCGGCTGGCGTGGCATTGATCGATTTGCGTTGCAGATAATACGTTTTGCACCCATAGCTGTCTGACGGTTCCGGGCTGTGATAGCCCCTGTGGCATCCTTTGATGGTCTATGTCAAGCAAGGGTGTTGTTCCTGTTCAAGTGCTCTACACGTACTTTAAGCTGGCTCAAAGTGATTCATAACCTCTACCAATCATTGTCTTGCCATCGTCCATGGTATCGGCAAAGGATTGTGGGTATTCTCTTATCACATTTCTGGTGATGATGAGGCATTGTGGCCTAGTAGGGTTAGCTCCGTGCTTTCTCATTTCATCGACTAACACTCTCACAACCTGCCGTCTGTCAGATGGCGAGGGCCTCTTACCGCTCATAACCGTAGACAGCAACTCCGGAGGCCAATAACTTTATTTTCTCTTCTGGAAGACTCGGGACTGTGGCCTGGATGATCTCCAAGATCCGTGCACCAGCGTCGTCAGACATTACGCTAGGGATGGGACAGAATGATGCAATGCAATTACAGACAAGCCCAGCATACTGTATTCTGGAAAAGGGTAATAGTCTGCCAGCTCTCCATGTTCAATACAAAAGTATTGTGCTGTTGAATTCTCTTTTATTTCAAAATGGTAATTCGGGTGGGGTGCCCTTTACCCTCCCGTCCAACTGGGAGCCCCCTTGGGAGCTATTGGACGGCAGGGTGAAGGCCCTCATCCACTCAGATATACAATATCTTAATTCTTATGGAGCTCTTCCGGAAAGAGTGGATCCTCTCTCTGGAGGATAAAAAATCCATCCAGAAATTACAAGAAAATCCAAATATAGTCATCAAACCAGCGGATAAGGGGTCAACAATAGTCATTATGGATAAACAACAATGTACCATAGAAGCCAACAGGCAACTTAATAACCATAAATATTATAAACCCATCCAGGGGACTTTCCAAACACAAAAACCCACCACAATCACGTGTACGCGGCATTATACAACAACTTTACCATAAAAAAAATTCTGACGGCTAAAAAACACGATTTTCTATTTGGACCCAACAACCCACGTGATAGACACTGTTTTACCTCCTCCCTAAAATCCATAAAGATACACATACCTGGACGGTTCCCCACGTGGTTCCCCCTGGTAGACCTATAGGCTCTGATTGTAGCAGCGCCACCTACAATATTGCAATTTACATAGACTCCTTTCTTGGTCCCCTCTCCTGCCGGCACAGCCGGTGTGCACGGAGCAGCAGCGCCAGGTAGACCCCCGCAGCAGAGCCCTACAGCAAAAGCTCTACCAGAGAGGCCAGACACACCACCACCCAACGGTACAGATCAGAGTCAGCGCTCTGCACATGTTGACCGTAATCTTTCTTGTAAAATGTCCGGTGTAATCAGTAACACCGGTGTTGTCACAAGTTTATTAACCGGTATACATATATATATACATATATATATATATACTGTATATATATGTACTTATTTATTATATTATGACCAATTTGTCATAACCCAGACTACTAAAGTATATGCAGTATATGTAGTCGATTTTCTATTAACTTTAATTTTTGGACTGATAGTGGTTGATAAAGTCAAATAATACGGCATCAGAGGTAAAATCATTGCTTTCCCGTCGGGTCAGTGTTACAGGAACTCTTAGCCTGACAGTTAGCCTGCCCCGGACCAGGTTAGTTTCCCAGCATCAGTTGCCATAGTAACTGAGGTTGAACTATGTTGAATATGCTTGATGGAACTGGATCAACAGAAGCAGACAAAAACAATAATGGGTACATATCCGTAATAAATCATTCTCAATTCAAGGCTCACATACTCTCTTTTTGGTGCTTTTGACCATATCTATGGCTCGGGTGTGTAGCCTTATTGCATGGAGCAGATTAATGACCAATCATTAATTAAAAGCAAAATATAATATCAGAATGCAACTTTATATTCAATTAAATTATTCAATTTAGAACGCCACCCAATTTAGGAAAAACCTCAAACTTTGATATTAATCAGTTAAATCTCATAATCTCAGGGATACTACAGTGTTCTTGGGGATAGAGTGCAGTCATTGTAATTGTTTTATATACACACACACATCAAATAATCAAGTGTTTATTTAAATAACTACATGACTAAACTACTAACAGAAAATAAGTGAATAAATGATCAAACAAAAGGAAAAAGGAATAGAATGATAAAGGATGAATGAAGAGATACAGTGAACACAACGATGAACATTACTCATTACATATTACTCCTCCCATGTAATAAACTATATTGATTCTTTTAGTTAAATTTATTTCACAGGATTGATAGTAATTAATTCGATCACATAATTAATTCTTCCCTATTTGACATCTGGGCTTTATCTGCTGCAGAATGGTACCAAACACCTATATGATATAAACCACTGAATAAAACCTGATCAACGGAATTAAAATGAATTAACCAATTACACAACATAGATAAACCTTGTTATCATAACATTTAGGTATACAAACACTACAACAGACAGGCCTATATATGTAGATATACAGTATATGTGCACTAATTATACAGTAAATGAAGGGATATGATTGATCTCAACATGTGGCACAGATCTGTCTAGATGAGAGCAAGAGGCAAAAGGGAAGGGGTCGCTCCCATGAAGCAGACAAGTCGGTGAGACTGGGCCTCAGGGGGATACAAGTTACTAACAGTACAGTTAGAATTCAACTTAGACAACATAAAACACATGAACACACATGTAACAGTAATATAGGGTCAATTTGTGTATGGTTCACAAACAATGTTAAAAGGTGTAATACACTTTAAGTAGATTAAAAGCATATATTAAAAATATAGGACTAACTGAGGCATTAGTGTGCACCTGAATTTATGTTTTACATCTCCAGGGACCTTTAATATGCATATATAGAAATAACATGTCTGTAGGATGGCAAGATCTAACCAAGTAATTAATAGAAAGGGAAGGTTTTGATCTACAACCTTTAGTCAGTGTAACTTCTTTGGGCTTAATTTGTTATTTTTGCAAGAACAACTTGTTTGCTTATTAGCATGAGTATTTGAGTTATATAAATTGAAAATGACTGACATAGATAAACTAAAACAGTTCAGTATCACAGATGTGGATTTGACCTCTAACAGGAATGTCTAATCTAAGAAATGAAGGGTCCACAGATGAACAGGGGGAGGGATTAGAGACCGGCTCAGTATTTCTATTAAAGTACAGGTGAATTTGCATTAAACATCAGTTTCATTTAGTCTTCTTCACAGTTTGGATGTGTCTCTGTTTATGTGACTGTGTGTGAGCCACCCAAAGGAATGCAATGCAGGTTGTAAACCAAGGAGGAGGAGGTCATAAAACCTACTTTGGATATTCATATTGTTTCTCCAGTTCTGCTTGAGAGCTCCAACCTGTACAACAAACATTGGTTCTTTTCAGATGATTAGTTAAACGTAGCATATTAACTAATGTACATGTAATGGCAGAATTAGTTTCATTCTGATTCTCATCAGTTCATTGTGTCTTACTGGTTGGTCTTCACCGCTTCTCTGAGTCTTTGGGAAGAACCAGATGTCAGGGCCTTTAACCCATAATTCAATAAACAGCTCAAATGGTCAGGATGGGTACTAACAGCCCGGAACACACCAGGAACATCAGGAGCGCGTGGCGGCTGAGTTACCTATTGTTTTTTATTTCGGCGTCCGTGTTAACAGGTTAGAGTAGCCACAATGCCCGCGTGAGCTCTTCTAAAGAGTAGAGGTCTTGCCTATTTTTGACGCGTGCCGCACGCGTCTCACAGCAACAACAAACACTGAAAGTGATCTATTGACTCTATATTGACATCATACCAGCAAGATTACTACAGTTTCGATGTCAAGACATCTGTAGAATATGTCACAGACAGTGAAGGTGATCTATTGACTGTATATTAACATCATACCCGCTACATTACTACAGTTTCGATGTCTATCTGTAGAATATGTTACGGAGAAAAAGTAAAGACTTCTTTTTAAATCAACACTTCCTGTTTTCATTTCAAAATAAAAGCCTTCAAGTGTTTTTTCTGTGGACAGAAATCCTTCATTTGTTAACACAATGCTTTTATTCTGAAATATGAGCAGTCAGTGCTGTGGAACTTGCAGTGACTTGGAGAGCTCCATGAAATGATAAAGTATGGGGTTTAAATCAACGCTTCCTGCTTTCATTTAGAAATAAAAGCCCTCAAGCGTTTTTTCTGTGGACAGAATTCCTTCATTTGTTAACACTTATTCTGAAATATGTGCCGGACAGTGTTTTTAGAACATGAAGGAATATAGTACGGAGTTTTAATTGTGGATTATTGCTATTATTTACAAATAACCACACGTTTCTTAACCTTTCTTGGTCTAAAATAAATATAAATTATATTTATAATGAAATGAAATGGCCATTAAAATGCAAACTCTATGTAGAAAGAAAGGGTTGACAGCAGCAGCAGAAACGCTGCACATACAGCTCAAATGCAGCTGGTGTGAACGCCCGACACGTGTATCACGCAGCCGCCACGCGCTCCTGACGTTCCTGGTGTGTTCAGGCTGTAAGTCGTGTGGTTGTTTCTCCTCTGTGAGCTTAATCAGGCTGGTTGTAAATTAGGAATCTCACCACTTAGTGTCCTGAGAGGTCCGGTAAAGTTTCTGGTAAAGTTTAACTGACTGAGTCAGTTAATTTGGAAAGTTGTAGGATGCTCGAGCAGCTGTCCCTGATATCCATGTTCTGCACTAGTCCTTGTTTCCCTGAATCTCTATAACAGAGCTGTGATCCATAGTCACAAAGGATTCATTCATGGGAAATACGTCAGGTTGAAACAAACCACAATTTTCCTTTAAGATTTTTAAAGTTTTGTGGTTGGTTCTCCCTCCTTGCGATTTGAAAACAATTCAGCCTCATAACGGAGTCCCACTGGGAAGTTTCTGGTGGTCCAAGTATGTAGTCATAGCCACGAAATCCGACATGAATTCACTGTTGGTCAGCCTTCAATGTGGAGAGAAGCTCAGAATATAACAACACAGCTATCAGGGCATGGGGAGGAGGCAGAAGGAAACGGTTAGCTAGGCTCTAAAAATGTGTGAAGATGTGTGTGGACTTTAAGGCTATCAGACCGAGAAAGAGTTTTACCACATTGGTCACACCAGTACGGTTTCTCTCTAGTGTGAATACATTGGTGGGCTTTAAGGATACCATTCTGAGAAAAGGTTTTACCACATTGGTCACACCAGTACGGTTTCTCTCCAGTGTGAATGTGTTGATGTGTTTTTAGGTTGCCGGATCGTGTGAAAGCTGCCCCACATTCATCACAGCTGTAGGGTTTCTCTCCAGTGTGCATGCGTTGATGTGTTTTTAGGGTACCTGATGTAGTGAAAGCTGCTCCACATACATCACAGTTGTAGGGTTTTTCTCCAGTGTGAATGCGTTGGTGGACTCTAAGGCTACTCCCCTTAGTTAAAGTTTTCCCACATTGGTCACAGCTGTGTAGATTCTCTCCAGTGTGAATGCGTTGATGTGTTTTTAGTTCACCTGATGTTGTGAAGGCTGACCCACATACATCACAGTTGTAGGGTTTCTCTCCAGTGTGAATGCGTTGATGTGTTTTTAGGGTACTTGATGTTGTGAAAGCTGCTCCACATACATCACAGTTGTAGGGTTTCTCTCCAGTGTGAATGCGTTGGTGGACTCTGAGGCTACTCCCCTTAGTGAAAGTTTTCCCACATTTCTCACAGCTGTGTAGTTTCTCTCCAGTGTGAATGCGTTGATGTGTTTTTAGGGTACTTGATGTTGTGAAAGCTGCTCCACATACATCACAGTTGTAGGGTTTCTCTCCAGTGTGAATGCGTTGGTGGACTCTGAGGCTACTCCCCTTAGTGAAAGTTTTCCCACATACATCACAGTTGTAGGGTTTCTCTCCAGTGTGAATGCGTTGATGTGTTTTTAAGGTACCTGATGTAGTGAAAGCTGCTCCACATACATCACAGTTGTAGGGTTTCTCTCCAGTGTGAATGCGTTGGTGGACTCTGAGGCTACTCCCCTTAGTGAAAGTTTTCCCACATACATCACAGTTGTAGGGTTTCTCTCCAGTGTGCATGCGTTGATGTGTTTTTAGGGTACCTGATGTAGTGAAAGCTGCTCCACATACATCACAGTTGTAGGGTTTCTCTCCAGTGTGAATGCGTTGGTGGACTCTGAGGCTACTCCCCTTAGTGAAAGTTTTCCCACATTTGTCACAGCTGTGTAGTTTCTCTCCAGTGTGAACTCTATGATCGATCAGTCCTCGTCTTCCTCTCTGTTTCTATAGCAACAGACAAACAGCGAGAGCGAGAGCGAGAGCAAGAGCAAGAGCGAGAGCGAGAGCGAGAGCGAGAGCGAGAGAGAGAGAGAGAGAGCTAGTCAGTGAGATGCCATGGTGGAGCGACCCATCTAGAATCATAAAGAACATTTAGAACATGTCTGTGGAAAATAACCCACAATGTTCCAGTAATTCAACAATCATAGGCACCAAGAAACACAAATAAGAAACTTAATAATACATAAAGGAAATATAATTTAAGGCAAATTGATCAACTAAAACAAGAACAACTAGAAGGGAAACTGAGAAAAGAGTGAGTTTGACAGAGGCCTACATAGAAAAGAAAAAGTCTAGACAAAGGGAACAAAGACAAGAAAGACAAGTTTTGACCTTGTGCTTTATTAAACAGACATTGCCACCACAGTGATTATTTGTGCATACTGTATGTGTTATGATAACAACCAGCCGTGATCATGTCAGTGCTCGGATTAACTTCTTCACCATTCACCTCATAAGTGTAAAGTAGTCTTTAAATACTGACATTTTGAGTGAACAACCCTTTTTGAGACTTTATCAACGGTTCAGTTATTGGTCCCTGATCCCAGGGTGGTACCCCGTTATTATTAATGCTTATTAATAATGTCATTATTACCAATAATTTTATTTATATTAATTACCTTTAATATTTGCTAATAACCTAACCTGGTTCTACCTAATCCCAACACATCGGTGCCCCGTGTGAGGCTATCTAATACCAGATTTATTGCAATATTTATATTGTTTGCATTATTCATTTTTTCGGAAATTTTGATTTTTGAAAATTAATTTGCACACAATTTGCCAAGCATATAGTCAGTTGTGGTTTGTGGATTGCTTCAGTGTGTACTAGTGGTTAGTTCTTTTCCTTTCCTTTCTGCTTCAAATAGCAATTTGGCTTGCTGTTTGGTTTTGAAATACCTAAAACACTAACATAGCTATTACTCACCAGACGGGCTGAAGTCACCTCATTAACATCCTGATAGGATAAGAGTAACAACAGCCTTCAACACTTCAGGTCGAAGCCTCTCACCTGTGCATTTACAGCAGCCTTCCATTAAAACAAAGACCACAGGGGTTGCCTTTTACTAGCTAAGTAAAATGAGTATCGAAGAGGCCCGGTGAGTCAGGAGCCGATTTCCCCAGGAGCCTCCTCAAGCTCTCCTCACAGGATAGAAAGAACCTTAATAGCTTTTATGCTACCACTTGCGATATTAAGCTGGCAGAGCAAGTGGATTATATCAACCAGCCGACCGGGAAACCACAGAGCACCATCCCGGATGTGCTCAGTCAAATAGTCCTGTATGATCGCAAAGCACAGAGCATCGGACACAGCTCGCTCAGCTGCAGAACAGCCACCAAGCGGCGGAGTAGGAGGTTTTGGCCAGCCAATTTGAGATCTTCAGAGCATGGGAAGATCGTGCCCGGTCAGGCGAGGAGACTGACATTCTGTATGAACAGCTTCAGGTTGCCGAGCGAAAAGCAGAGTCCAGGCAAGAAAGAGCTCAGGACGGCCAGGTAAGTACAGCTGCTGACCTGTTTTCTCGAAGAGTCACCTAACACTGACACTGAGACGGGTTCTGTTTCTGGCCCATTCGACCTAGCCGGACTTCCTCCAACCTCATCACCCTCGACAGCTACCGGGCACCAGTAACGGCCCACCCAGGGGACACAGGTTCCTTACCTTTCAGAAGTGCATCCCAATCCATCCTGAGCCGCACCACCTTGCAGTTTGACCGGACGCCATCCCCACCCTGGAAGGTCGGATTATTCTCAAAGCATGAGTGGCTCTAGGCTGGAAGAATACGACTAGAAACGTCCATCGCTTCATGGAAACACTCTCACCAGAGACCTAAGACTGCTACTCATTACTCTCTGTCAAGCCCTGCGAGAAAAGTATTTGTCGTACAAAGACTAAGCTTCTGCCACTGTCTGCGCTTTCACTGTCATGGACAAAAGCATGAACCTCTGAGAGATTATTACAGGGACACAATGTCCCGGGTCTGGAGTAGGATTCAGATTCAGACAACTTTATTGATCCCAAGAAGGGCAATTCAATTTACAGTTTACTCAGCTACCACAGCTTAGGAACATACTTTTAAGTCTTTGTTCCTGCACAACCTCCATGGAAGTGTGCGTTACGACGTCACTATGCACAGTAGGTCAAACAATCTTAACATACAGGAGATCAGGAAGTATGCGCACATGGCATGGGAGACATATGTGCACCCTGCTATGAGGTACGAGGACAATACCAGAGTCCTGTGGATTCAGACCTCAGAAAGTACCTTGCTTGAAGGCAACGAAAAGCCTTGGGCTAGGATGAATGCCACGGCAACACCACAGGGGGCGCCGACCACCTCGCCAGCAGGGTAGTGGTAGCTAAGGCCACTTCCAGAAACAGACCAGACCAAGGCTACAAAGTACCTTCCCACCAAAAAGAAAGGTTCAGTTTCAGTGTAACCCCAAGCAAGAAGGTAAGTATAAATGTAAGGTCCCAAACCACCCCAGAGGGGAGGATTTGCAAGAACTTGAAAATCTGATCCGAAGATGCTTTAAGGAAGGGGTACAACAGTTTGGAACGGCCGGTCAACCACCAGTGCTGCCACACTCTCCAAAGAAGCCCGACGTCAGTCCTCCGTCAACATGACCGGTGACTTCCACTGCTACGGTTTACTTCGTAAGCTGGGGAAGGGAACTAAGGGAGCCCACAACACTTCCTGAGACCGCCAAACCTAACATACCACATCCTTTACCCTTGACCTTCTTGGGCGACCATGTTCGCAAGGGTAACGCCTGACGCATATACACCTCAGTAGTCATAGGGGCCTGTATCAGCACCCTTCCTCTGCTTCTGAAATAAGCTTGGTGTGTTCCAGCAATTAGGCAGAGGTTGCTAGAGCAATGCTCCTCCTCAGTAAGCCGTTGCAAATTGAAACCTGCAACATAAGCATTACCAGCTACACACAGTCGCCCATCACAAAACGCGCTTGGGTTGGCATCACTCTTGAGGAGATAACTCTCTAGCATCCCATTTACATTTGTACTCTTGATACAAAACCCTTGCTCGTCGGTCAGGACCTCTTAGATCGACTGGCCCCTCTCATTGACCGCCACCGTGGACACATTTAGGCTCAGGTTGATGTCCCGAAGCCACTTGGTCCTGCAGGCAGCTGGCCAGTCCCAGATGGACAAGTCGCTGTCATCCAGGGGTGCAGAGGACCCCTACCGATGCTCATGCCTCTCCCAGAGCCTGATCCTGGCTCTGACCTGTCCATGCCACCCACTAGCCTGCAGCCGCCTCGGGTTGGCAAACCAAACTCGTTTCATGATCACAGGTCTTTTGTTTGCTCGCTGAAAAACACAAATTAGGCGCTGTACAGCCCACGTGTGGTCAGAGGCGTGCACCTCAATGGCACTGTGATCCCAAACATGCTCCTAGCACTCTGGTCCCAGAGGTCCGCTGTCAGCCAAGACCTGTACCATGATTGGTGTCAACAGAATCCTCCACCAGCCTTCGCACAGCGAAGCCACAGCCTTCTTTCTGCGGAATTACCGCAGACTCTCTGACAACTGGAGTATGTGCCCTTCCTGTACAGATTGGGAAGAAAAAGGTCATGCATTTTGTGAGTGTAGTTCCTCAACTCCACCCCCTGGTCTTAATAGAAGCGGACTTTCTTGTCAGGCTTGGCGCCCAGCTGGACACAGTCAACAAGGTTCTGTGGTCCCAGGCTAGTGCCGAAAGCCATTCCCTGACCACTGAACCAGCTACGTGCCACCTGATCCAGGGGTGGACTGGGACTGAAATCCAGCCCGGGACTTTGAGATGGAGAGGGTCTTTATGTGAGCGCGCGCCTAAGGGCATTTTTTGGCAGTTTTAACACTGATACAGCCACCCCAGCTGCCACCTCAGTATATATTTATAAAAAGTTGTGCTGGTCAGAAATTCGCAAGAGCGAAACTCCAATGTCAAGTGAGTGCAAGTGAATGCAGCAGCAACAGCGCCGTTTTCTACCGGCCCCAGCAGCTTTCTGTACAGCTACTCCCTGTCCCGGACGCACACGACTGCTCATGACTTTTTTTCCTCCTAAATGTGTGTGTAGGGTTGCCAACTTCCACTAGTAGAAATATAGAACGGCTGATGATGGATGGTGGCGGGTTGTTTTGTGTTCAGTAATAGTTACTTGTGTTACTAAGGCTATAACTAAAAATTCATTCTGCTTCTGATTTTTGGGTGTGCCAGCTGCCTCTCTGGGTGGCAAAGGCACACCCTGGCACACCCGTGGCTACACCATAGCTCTTGAGGCCTCAGTAGGCTACATAACTACAGTACATTGTGCACAGAAACCTGCAGGTAAATGTCTGTCTGGCCTTGAATGAGGTGTCTCAACATTTAGGAAAATACACTTTTATTGATCATGATAAGTTAACTGTTGTCTTATCAAACAGTGTTAATTTACTTAAATGCAATGACATTTTCAATGATAAAATAACTTACGTTTATGACGTTTCTTTAAGGGAAGGCGATCATAATAATATATAATGTTAATATCTCTGAGGGAATCTGTCAAAATTGTCTTATAGATCGACAGCTTTTGTGTGTCATGGTGGCCCTAATGCACGAAGAAGAAAACAATCGGTGCATGTTCTCATGTCCTCTTGCCAATTTCAAGTTTCCAATACAGATTTGTTGTTCACAATGTGGCATTATCAAGAACTCCTAGCAAGCATGTTGGTGCTGTGGGAACCAACGCACGGGCATCCATCACAGGGACATCCCACATCAACATACATGGACGAACTGACGAGAGATGCTGGAAAGCCCATTTGAGGACAAACAGCACTCGTGGACTCATCATGACACATTTTGTTAGATAAAAAACGTGTGGGGGAAGCCTCTGATTATGGAGGAAATGTGCTGCTTTAATGACACGAGTCAGTGCTGCCTACTAACCCAGAGTTTAAGCGCTGCTCCGGTTACGGCGGTCACGCTCGCTGCCCATGCTCCAAATATTCCCTGTTGATTAATATGCTTATAGTTTGCTGTCTGTAACGTTACTGTGCGACACTCAGGTGAAGTTGCAGGACTGTTTTCCCTTCAGCAAATGATAATCCTGAATCAGTGATCAGCATTGCTTGCTTCATTGTTGACATCTAACCGCTGCATGTTGTTATAATCGTTGTGCTGACATCAGGTAAGTGAAAAGATTCTTGTTTATATGCTTTACTCACAGGGGTGTGAATTGACCTGGATATGAAGCGTCTGTAGCGCAAAATAATATAATGTTAGTTTCTAAAGAGATAAGACGGAGCCCTCTCTTCTCCTCTCCTATAAAACATTCTTCAGCGGCGGTCGTATTTTATCAGCGGTGCTGCTGCTGGCATATAGAGGAAACACTGGTGAGGCTGCAGGTCGTATCCCCGCGGACCCTCCACCGCTTTATTCTTTCTCCCTTTGGCTTTTATTTGGTTTCGGATATGACATCACGTTACTCAGACTACACAATAAAAGCGGTAACTTCCTTCTACCTGCACAGGTGTCATTTCTCACAGGTTTCAGTTTTGTGGGTAAAAACATCATTTTTATGTCCTTTAAACAGTAATTTATTCAGTTATTGACTATTCCTTGTGTCTTTAGTGCCGTTATGAAGCCATGAAGTCATGAACACTGACCTGAACATCGGTGGTATCAGAAGATGAGCCTGCTGCTGGTCTTCTGAGGACCTTGTTGCTCCACTGGTCCAGGTTCTGCTGGTCCTCCTCCATTTCACTCTTGTAGTGCTCCTGGTCCTGGTCTCTGTTTCAGAAAGTGTGATTAGTGTTTTATTTCCTCATTCATTCAGGCCGTATCGAAGGTTTACTGTGTGTCAGATATCAGTTTGTTACTCTGGACTGTCTAAAGTGACTCTTTTATGTGCTGTCAGTCATTTCTTTGAACATTCAAATATCACACAGCATCAAGTGGCCCTCAGCTCAGAATCAAACCTCTGCATGTCCTTCTTCTTTATAACACTGTGACTCTGAATACAGACAGCTGTCAGTCTGTTAGAGCAGCTCCATTAAAATCTTTATTGCTCATAATGTGTAATCTGTTTAAACAGTAAAGATCAGTATGAAGCTCAGACACATAGGATCAATGAATAATGATCTCTATCTGGTCTCACTGATGGAACATAACTCCTCTAATATTGTAGATGATCTGTTAATAGTGAGCAGGATGGTGGTGCAGCTGCAGAAGTTAGAAAGAGACTTTTTTAAATAGGCTGCGTATAGTCTGAACGGCTTTTAACAGCATTTCACTGACTGTTTAAATTTACGACATTTTACTTACTGTCATGTCACATTAAAGCTGAATAAATCTATCTAAATGTAATGTAGGCTACAGTCTAATACAGTCACATTCACCACTTTATCGTCTCATAAGGAAATGTCAGTCTGCTAAAAGATGAGTTCATGGACAACACTGAATTAAACTTTATTGTGTTATTGACACTTTTTAAAGAGAAATGTGCACAGTCAGCATATACATGCATTAATATCTCTACGTGGATTCAGATGGAGGCTCTGCCTCTTATTTACCTGTTGCCATGGTGAATCGTAGTATCAGAGCTCCATTGATGACGGCTGTTTTCATCCTCACATCTGATTGAACAAACTCTGATCAGCTGTTCTGGAACCGAAAACTTTTCCATCTCAGAGTTTGTTAAAGCTGCTTTCTGAAACGGGCTCCTGGTCCTGGTCTCTGAGATCCAGCAGGTCTCCACTCTGACTGCTGGACTGTGTTGTCCTGGACTCACACAGAGATATTCAGGTCCTGCTGTCTCCTCTGGTTTTACTCTCATCCACGTAGTGCTGATAACATGGTCCATGTTAGCGTGAAAACAGCTGCGGCTCTTCTCTTGAGGAATGCTCTGGTTTCCATGGAAACTACCAAAGGTCACATAGAAAAGCCTCAATGTGTGTGATCTGGTTAAAGAGACAGGTTTGGACCAACTGTTTGGAGAAACACACTTCCTGTTCTACACATGTTGAGGATGATTGTAGAAACGAAGCAAAGCGACTGAGACAAACTGAGAAACTCCTCTCAAACTGGACTAAAACACAAAGGAACCGGAAGTTCAATCAGATAACAGGAGCACACATTAAAGTGAGCTAAGGCTAACGCTAGCAGTTAGCCACACAGCAGCTAGCCGAAGCTAACAGGCTAACTAGCTGCGTGCTAACGCGATATTCAAGTTGATTTCCGGCTCAAAGCAACATTCTTAAAGTGTTTACCTGAGTGTGTGCGGGTTCACCTGCAGCTCTGCTGCCTCTAAACGGATCAAATCTGCTCGTCAGCTAACGAAACAACTATCCCGCCGCCAGTCAGAGATCACAACCAGACAACCACACTTCCGGTTCAAGTACTTCCGGTCCGGTTTTTCACTTCGAAGTGAAAGAATGTCGCCACCTGGAGGTCAGGAGGGAAACCACAGGTATACATAGGATTTTACTAATCAACGTTATTATATTCAGTGTTGGAATGTAACGAAGTACATTTAGTACTTTTGTACTGTACTTAATTCAAGCTCCTTTTCTTCAGTATTTCCATTTCCTGCTACTTCCTACTTCTCCTCCACGACATCTCAGAGGGAAATATTGTACTTTTTACTCCACTACATTTATCTGACAGCTTTAGTTCCTTTACAGATGACAGTTTGTCATCCCCTTCCTGTCCAGTGAAAACCACGTATCTCCAGATGTGTTGATGTTGAATGTTTGTGGTAAATCTGTTTTATAGGACCAGTTGTTGGAATCCCTTAAGTTGCACACCCATGGGCCTGCTGCCTTGACTCATTAGGGTGGTCAAGGGAGCGATGGCATCTTCTGGGTTGTCAAGTGCGTGCCCTCTTTCCTCTGTGTTTCGCTGATAGGCCCAAGACACCTCCAGAGGGTTCGGCAGTGATTCACGGCATCCCAGGTTCACCCAATGATATATATATTTATTTATTTATTATATTATGACCAATTTGTCATAACCCAGACTACTAAAGTATATATATGTAGTCGATTTTCTATGAACTTAATAAAGTCAAATAATACGGCATCAGAGGTAAAATCATTGCTTTCCTGTCGGGTCAGTGTTACAGGAACTCTTAGCCCGACAGTTAGCCTGCCCCGGACCAGGTTAATTTCCCAGCATCAGTTGCCATAGTAACTGAGCTTGAAACCTTATATTCAATTAAATTATTCAATTTAGAACGCCACCCAATTTAGGAAAAACAGGGAAAACCTCAAAATGTAATATTAATTAGTTGAATTTCATAATCTCAGGGTTGCTACAGAGTTCTTGAGCATAGTGTACAGTGATTGGAGTTGTTTTATATACACACAAACACATCAAATAACCAAGTTCTTTATAAATTAAGTGTTTATTTGACTAACTACATGACTAAACTACTAACAGAAAATAAGTGAATAAATGATAAAAAAAGGAAAAAGCAATAGAATGATAATGGATGAATGAAGAGATACAGTGAATACAACAATGAACATAACTCGTTACATATTACTCCTCCCATGTAATAAACTATATTGATTTTTTCCGTTAAATTTATTTCACAGGATTGATAGTAATTAATTCGATCACATAATTAATTCTTCCCTATTTGACATCTGGGCTTTATCTGCTGCAGAACGGTACCAAACACCTATATGATATAAACCACTGAATAAAACCTGATCAACGGAATTAAAATGAATTAACCAATTACACAACATAGATAAACCTTGTTATCATAACATTTAGGTATACAAACACTACAACAGACAGGCCTATATATGTATATATACAGTATATGTGTTAACAACATGAGTTAGAATTCAACTTAGACAACATAAAACACATGAACACACGTAACAGTAAAAAAGGGTCAATTTGTGTATGGTTCACAAACAACGTTAAAATGTGTAAGTAGATTAAAAACACATATTCAAAATATAGGACTAACTGAGGCATTAGTGTGCACCTAAATTTCTGTTTTACATCTCCGGGGACAGGTTAGAGCAGCCACACTGCCCGCGTAAGACGCGCGGCTCGGCTGCGTCTGTTCTGGAGAATTGAGGTCTCGCCTATTTTTGAAGATTGCCGCGCACGTCTCACAGCAACAACAGACAGTGAGAAGTGATCTATTGACTGTATATTAACATCATACCCACTACATTACTACAGTTTCGATGTCCATCTGTAGACTTTTACGGAGATGAAAAAAAGTAAAGACTTTTTAAATCAACACTTCCTGCTTTCATTTCAAAATAAAAGCCCTCAAGCGTTTTTTTCTATGGACAGTATTCCTTCACTTATTAACACAAGGCTTTTATTCTGAAATTTCAGCAGTCAGTGCTGTGGAAATTGCAGTGACTTGGAGAGCTCCATGATTTGATAAAGTATGGGGTTTAAATCAACACTTCCTGCTTTCATTTAGAAATAAAAGCCCTCAGGCGTTTTTTTCTATGGACAGAATTCCTTCATTTGTTAACACAAGGCTTTTATTCTGAAATATGTGCCGGACAGTTTTTTTAAAACATGAATGAATATAGTACAGAGTTTTAATTGTGGATTATTACTATTATTTATAAATTACCACACGTTTCTTAACCTTTCTCGGCCTAAAATAAATATAAATGATATTTATAATGAAATGAAATGGCCATTAAAAGGAAAACTCTATGTAGAAAGAAATGGCTGACAGCAGCAGCAGACACGCAGCTGAAATGCAGCTGGTGTAAACGCCCGGCGCGTGTATCACGCAGCCACCATGCCACACAGCCGCCACGCACTCCTGACAATCCTTGTGTATTCAGGCTGTAAGTCTTGTGGTTGTTTCTCCTCTGTGAGCTTAATCAGGCTGGTTGTAAATTAAGAATCTCAACAATTAGTGTCCTGGGAGGTCAGGTAAAGTTTCTGGTAAAGTTTAACTGACTTGAGTCAGTTAATTCGGAAAGTTGTAGGATGCTCGAGCAGCTGTCCATGATATCCATGTTCTGCACTAGTCCTTGTTTCCCTAAATCTCTATAACAGAGGTGCTGAGTGAAAAGTTAGCGTGACCCAGAGTCACAAAGGATGCATTCATGGGAAATACGTCATGTTGAAAACAAAACCACAATTAATGGACTTTAAGGCTATCAGACCGAGAAAAAGTTTGACCACATTGGTCACACTAGTGCGGTTTCTCTCCAATGTGAATGCGTTGGTGGACTTTAAGGTGACCAGACCGAGAAAACGTTTTCCCACATTGGTCACAGCTGTACGATTTCTCTCCAGTGTGAATGAGTTGGTGGGCTTTAAGGATACCATTCTGAGAAAAAGTTTTCCCACATTGGTCACACCAGTACGGTTTCTCTGCAGTGTGAATGCGTTGGTGGTCTTTAAGGGAACTATCCCGAGAAAAAGTTTTCCCACATTTGTCACACCAGTACGGTTTCTCTCCGGTGTGAATGCGTTGATGTGTTTTTAGGTTGCTATCCCGAGAAAAAGTTTTCCCACATTGGTCACAGCTGTACGGTTTGTCTCCAGTGTGAATGAGTTGGTGGGCTTTAAGGATACCATTCTGAGAAAAAGTTTTACCACATTGGTCACACCAGTACGGTTTCTCTGCAGTGTGAATGCGTTGGTGGTCTTTAAGGGAACTATCCCGAGAAAAGGTTTTCCCACATTTGTCACACCAGTATGGTTTCTCTCCAGTGTGAGTGCGTTGATGTGTTTTTAGGTTGCCATCTCGAGAAAAAGTTTTCCCACATTGGTCACACCAGTACGGTTTCTCTCCAGTGTGAGTGCGTTGATGTGTTTTTAGGTTGCCTGATCGAGTGAAAGCTGCCCCACATTCACCACAGTTGTAGGGTTTCTCTCCGGTGTGAAAGCGTTGGTGGACTCTGAGAATACTCCCTTTAGTGCAAATCTTCTCACATTGGTCACAGCTGTGTAGTTTCTCTGCAGTGTGAATGCATTGATGTGTTTTTAGGTCACCTGATGTTGTGAAGGCTGACCCACATACATCACACCAGTACGGTTTCTCTCCAGTGTGACTGCGTTGATGGGTTTTTAGGTTGCCGGATCGAGTGAAAGCTGCCCCGCATTCATCACAGCTGTAGGGTTTCTCTCCAGTGTGAATGCGTTGATGTGTTTTTAGGGTACCCGATGTATTGAAAGCTGCTCCACATTCATCACAGTTGTAGGGTTTCTCTCCAGTGTGAATACGTTCATGGACTCTGAGGCTACTCCCCTTAGTGAAAGTTTTCCCACATTGGTCACAGCTGTGTAGTTTCTCTCCAGTGTGAACTCTATGATCAATCAGTCCTCGTCTTCCTCTCTGTTTCTATAGCAACAGAGAGAGAGAGAGAGAGCGAGAGAGAGAGAGCGAGAGAGAGAGAGAGAGAGAGAGAGAGAGAGAGAGAGTCAGTCAGTGACATGCCATGGTGGAGCGACCTATCTAGAATCCTAAAGAACATTTAGAACATGTCTGTGGAAAATAACCCACAATGTTCCAGTAATTCAACAATCATAGGCACCAAGAAACACAAATAAGAAACTTAATAATATATAAAGGAAATATATTTTAAGGTAAATTAATCAACTAAAACAAGAACAACTAGAAGGGAAACAGGATGTCGTTAACAATTGAAATTAAGAAAAGAGTGAGATTAACAGAGGCCTTCATGGAAAAGAAAAAGTCTAGACAAAGGGAACAAAGACAAGAAAGACAAGTTTTGACCTTGTGCTTTATTAAACAGAAATTGCCACCACAGTGTTTATTTGTGCATATGTGTTGTGATAACAACTGGTCGTGATAGTGTCAGTGCTCGGATTAACTTCTTCACCATTCACCTCATAAGTGTAAAGTAGTCTTTAAATACTGACATTTTGAGTGAACAACCCTTTTTGAGACTTTATCAACGGTTCAGTTATTGGTCCCTGATCCCAGGGTGGTACCCCGTTATTATTAATGCTTATTAATAATTCATTATTACCAATAATTTGATTTATATTAATTATCTTTAATATTTGCTAATAACCTAACCTGGTTCTACCTAATCCCAACACATTGGTGCTCTGTGTGAGACTATCTAATACCAGATTTATTGCAATATTTCTACATAGTAATCCAGAATTATCAAGTTTGCATAAATTTTTCGGAAATTTAGATTTTTGAAAATTAATTTGCACACATTTTGCCAAGCATATAGTCAGTTGTGGTTTGTGGATTGCTTCAGTGTGTACTAGTGGTTAGTTCTTTTCCTTTCTGGTTCAAATAGCAATTTGGCTTGTGTCCAACGACCTAGCCTTGCAGGATGCAGTCGCTGGCCTCCTCAAGCTCTCCTCACAGGATAGAGAGAACCGTAATGCTTTTATGCTACCACTTGCGGTAATAAGCTGGCAGAGCCAGTGGATTATATCAACCAGCCGACCGGGAAACCACAGAGCACCATCCCAGATGTGCTCAGTCAAATAGTCCTGTATGATCGCAAAGCAAAGAGCATCAGACACAGCTCGCTCAGCTGCAGAACAGCCACCAAGCGGCGGAGTAGGATTACTCTAGCCTGCGAAGGGAGGTACGGGCCAGCCAATTTGAGATCTTCAGAGCATGGGAAGCCGAGTGAAAAGCAGAGTCCAGGCAAGAAAGAGCTCAGGACGGCCAGGTAAGTACAGTTGCTGACGTGTTTGTCGAAGAGTCACCTAACACTGACACTGAGACGGGTTCTGTTTCTGGCCCATCTGGCCTAGCCGGACCTCCTCCAACCTCATCACCCTCGACAGCTACCGGGCACCAGTAACGGCCCACCCAGTGGACACAGGTTCCTTTCAGAAGTGCATCCCAATCCATCCTGAGCCGCACCACCTTGCAGTTTGACCGGACGCCATCCCCACCCTGGAAGGCTGGGGATTATTCTCAAAGCATGAGTGGCTCTAGGCCCTCATATACTGACGAACGGTACACCCCGCATAGCTCGTGGCCTCACCGTGACCGGACTCTGTCCCTTTTGTGAAGGGGGAACAGTTGCCCTTGTTGTTATGGCGACCCAAGCGACTTTGAAGTTTCGGATGACTCAGGCGGTCCGTACCCGCCCCGAGAACAAGGCCTGCATAACAGTCAGATTGAGACCATTGTAAGAGATATAGAGCGCTTCAATTTACAGTTTACCCAGCTACCACAGCTTAGGAACATACTTTTAAGTCTGTGTTGACCGGTGACTTTCACTGCTACGGTTTACTTCGTAAGCTGGGGAAGGGAACTAAGGGAGCCCACAACGCTTCCCGAGACCGCCACACCTAACGTACCACACCCTTTACCCCTGACCTTCTTGGGCGACCATGTTCGCAAGGGTAACGCCTGACGCATATACACCTCAGTTGTCATAGGGGCCTGTATCAGCACCCTTCCTCTGCTTCCGAAATAAGCTTGTTGTGTTCCAGCAATTTTGCAGAGGTTGCTAGAGCAATGTTCCTCCTCAGTAAGCTGTTGCAAATTGAAACCTGCAACATAAGCATTACCAGCTACACACAGTCGCCCATCACAAAACGCGCTTGGGTTGGCATCACTCTTGAGGAGATAACTCTCTAGCATCCCATTTACATCTGTACTCTTGATACAAAACCCTTGCTCGTCGGTCAGGACCTCTTAGATCGACTATCACCTCTCATTGACTGCCACCGTGGACACATTTGGGCTCAGGTTGATGTCCCGAAGCCACTTGGTCCTGCAGGCAGCTGGCCAGTCCCAGTTGGACAAGTCGGCTTCATCCAGGAGAGCAGAAGACCCCTACCGATGCTCTTGCCTCTCCCAGAGCCCGATCCTGGCTCTGACCTGTCCATGCCACCCACTAGCCTGCAGCCGCCTCAGGTTGGCAAACCAAACTTGTTTCATGATCACAGGTCTTTTGTTTGCTCGCTGAAAAACACAAATTAGGCGCTGTACAGCCCACGTGTGGTCAGAGGCGTGCACCTCAATGGCACTGTGATCCCAAACATGCTCCTAGCACTCTGGTCCCAGAGGTCCGCTGTCAGCCAAGACCTGTACCATGATTGGTGTCAACAGAATCCTCCACCAGCCTTCGCACAGCGAAGCCACAGCCTTCTTTCTGCAGAATTACCGCAGACTCTCTGACAACTGGAGTATGTGCCCTTCCTGTACAGATTGGGAAGAAAAAGGTCATGCATTTTGTGAGTGTAGTTCCTCAACTCCACCCCCTGGTCTTAATAGAAGCGGACTTTCTTGTCAGGCTTGGCGCCCAGCTGGACACAGTCAACAAGGTTCTGTGGTCCCAGGCTAGTGCCGAAAGCCATTCCCTGACCACTGAACCAGCTACGTGCCACCTGATCCAGGGGTGGACTGGGACTGAAATCCAGCCCGGGACTTTGAGATGGAGAGGGTCTTTATGTGAGCGCGCGCCTAAGGGCATTTTTTGGCAGTTTTAACACTGATACAGCCACCCCAGCTGCCACCTCAGTATATATTTATAAAAAGTTGTGCTGGTCAGAAATTCGCAAGAGCGAAACTCCAATGTCAAGTGAGTGCAAGTGAATGCAGCAGCAACAGCGCCGTTTTCTACCGGCCCCAGCAGCTTTCTGTACAGCTACTCCCTGTCCCGGACGCACACGACTGCTCATGACTTTTTTTCCTCCTAAATGTGTGTGTAGGGTTGCCAACTTCCACTAGTAGAAATATAGAACGGCTGATGATGGATGGTGGCGGGTTGTTTTGTGTTCAGTAATAGTTACTTGTGTTACTAAGGCTATAACTAAAAATTCATTCTGCTTCTGATTTTTGGGTGTGCCAGCTGCCTCTCTGGGTGGCAAAGGCACACCCTGGCACACCCGTGGCTACACCATAGCTCTTGAGGCCTCAGTAGGCTACATAACTACAGTACATTGTGCACAGAAACCTGCAGGTAAATGTCTGTCTGGCCTTGAATGAGGTGTCTCAACATTTAGGAAAATACACTTTTATTGATCATGATAAGTTAACTGTTGTCTTATCAAACAGTGTTAATTTACTTAAATGCAATGACATTTTCAATGATAAAATAACTTACATTTATGACGTTTCTTTAAGGGAATGCGATCATAATAATATATAACATTAATATCTCTGAGGTAATCTGTCAAAATTGTCTTAGAGATCGACAGCTTTTGTTTGTCATGGAGGCCCTCATGCATGAAGAAGAAAACAATCGGAGCATGTTCTCATGTCCTCCTGCCAATTTCAAGTTTTCAACACAGATTTGTTGTTCACCATGTGGCATTATCAGCGATCGGCCACTGGAAAGCATTAATGCAGATCTCATGATCGTATATTTTTACTGAATATCGGTCAATATTCATTGGCAGTAAAACTTTATTTAACACTATGATGGTTAAACTGTGTGTGTGTGTGTGGGGTTGGTATCCAGCAAGCTCTGCCCTCTGCAGCGTGAGCGCGCATCCATGGCGTGCACGCAGACGAACGTCTTTCAACCGGTAACGGCTGGAGGGAGATGAGCAGCGGTCTGCATGAGACGGGGGCGGCTTCACCCACAGCTGCTTTCTCCGTGCGCTGTCGTTTTTTCATTCAGAGAAAATGACTTTCCTTTTCCCGTCATGATATCTACTGTATCTGAACGCAGCATCAGCCGCACGTATCCAATCGGAGAGCAGACGGTCTGTGAGGTGAATTATCACGACGAGAGAAAGTAAAAAACTAAACAGAAATTCAACTAAAGTTAGTCTAACCTAGTTTTAAAATGTTTTTTCAGATGTTTTCATGTATGAAAAGAGCCCAAATGAACACTTTAGGTGGACTACTGGATTACTATCAGCAAATTATTTAAACAGCGTTTGTAGAGGAATGATTATTGTCCCGAGCTGTTTGATCACTATCAGCTGTTTGATCACTATCAGGGGTTGATCACTATCAGGGGTTGATCTCTGTAATATTGATCTACTGTTTATACTGAAAATGAGGACAGAAGCAGCAGGTTAAATTACTGTTCATTTAACTTGAATAGAAGTTGGTTTATTATATTTTTTGTTAAATATTAAACTGCCTTGTATCTTGAGAACTGAATCAGCAGGTCCTGAAGCTGCACTTTTTATTGTTTTCTAATAAAAGCTGTATGTATTTGCCATTAATCGTTGTTTACTTGTTTATATCCATAATTAATTTATCCCTGATTCCCTCACAAGAAAAACTTTGAGGAATCCTGACCTGCTCTGTCCAGTATCAGATATTTATTTCAGTCACACTGACTGAAGTTTTGGCAAAAAAAGTTACTGTATCGATTTCAAATCATTGAATCGTATCGTATCGCTCTAGATGAGCCAAATATCGTACTGAATCGTATCGGAACCATGGAAATCGTATCGTATCGTTGTAAAAACGTATTGTTACACCCCTAGAAGCATCTGTAACGGAAAATAATATGTTAGTTTCTAAAGAGATGAGATGGAGCCCTCTCCTCTCCTCTCCTCTCCTCTCATATAAAACATTCTTCAGCGGCGGTCGTATTTTATCAGCGGTGCTGCTGCTGGCATATAGAGGAAACACTGGTGAGGCTGCAGGTCGTATCCCTGCGGACCCTATCAGCGCTTTCTGCTTTCTACCTTCGGCTTTGTTTTGGTTTTAAACGGATATGACATCACGTTACTCAGACTACACAATAAAAGCGGTAACTTCCTTCTACCTGCACAGGTGTCATTTCTCACAGGTTTCAGTTTTGTGGGTAAAAACATCATTTTTGTGTCGTTTAAACAGTAATTTATTCAGTTATTGACTATTCCTTGTGTCTTTAGTGCCGTTATGAAGCCATGAAGTCATGAAGTCATGAACACTGACCTGAACATCGGTGGTATCAGAAGATGAGCCTGCTGCTGGTCTTCTGGGGACCTTGTTGCTCCGCTGGTCTAGATTCTGCTGGTCCTCCTCCATTTCGCTCTAGTAGTGCTCCTGGTCCTAGTCTCTGTTTCAGAAGGTGTGATTAGTGTTTTATTTCCTCATTCATTCAGGCCGTATCGAAGGTTTACTGTGTGTCAGATATTAGTTTGTTACTTTGGACTGTCTAAAGTGACTCTTTTATGTGCTGTCAGTCATTTCTTTGAACATTCAAATGTCACACAGCATCAAGTGGCCCTCAGCTCAGAATCAAACCTCTGCATGTCCTTCTTCTTTATAACACTGTGACTCTGAACACAGACAGCTGAATGGCTTTTAACAGCATTTCACTGACTGTCTTTAAATTTACGACATTTGTTGAAGTAGCTGAAATAAAGTCACTGAATGCTGAGTAGATGTCTACTATTTAAAATTTACTCTATTGAACCTTTAAATCACCAAACACATTATTACTGGATCACACTGGGAGCTTACTGTCATGTCACATTAAAGCTGAATAAATCTATCTAAATGTAATGTAGGCTACAGTCTAATACAGTCACATTCACCACTTTATCGTCTCATAAGGAAATGTCAGTCTGCTAAAAGATGAGTTCATGGACAACACTGAATTAAACTTTATTGTGTTATTGACACTTTTTAAAGAGAAATGTGCACAGTCAGCATATACATGCATTAATATCTCTACGTGGATTCAGATGGAGGCTCTGCCTCTTATTTACCTGTTGCCATGGTGAATCGTAGTATCAGAGCTCCATTGATGACGGCTGTTTTCATCCTCACATCTGATTGAACAAACTCTGATCAGCTGTTCTGGAACCGAAAACTTTTCCATCTCAGTTTGTTAAAGCTGCTTACTGAAACGGGCTCCTGGTCCTGGTCTCTGAGATCCAGCAGGTCTCCACTCTGACTGCTGGACTGTGTTGTCCTGGACTCACACAGAGATATTCAGGTCCTGCTGTCTCCTCTGGTTTTACTCTCATCCACGTAGTGCTGATAACATGGTCCATGTTAGCGTGAAAACAGCTGCAGCTCTTCTCTTGAGGAATGCTCTGGTTTCCATGGAAACTACCAAAGGTCACATAGAAAAGCCTCAATGTGTGTGATCTGGTTAAAGAGACAGGTTTGGACCAACTGTTTGGAGAAACACACTTCCTGTTCTACACATGTTGAGGATGATTGTAGAAACGAAGCAAAGCGACTGAGACAAACTGAGAAACTCATCTCAAACTGGACTAAAACACAAAGGAACCGGAAATTCTCCACCATCAACCGCCTGCCCCGCCCCATTGCCCCCCACCCCCCCCCCACCCCTGCCTCTGACCGCTGCACCAAGTTCCGAGATTTCTTCCAGGTTGATGCCATCTACCAACAGCTTCCGGCGCCTCACCCCACTCCTCCACATACACCACCGCCAAAGGTCAATGCTCCCTCCACTGCACCCCTGGCCCAGCCCTTTCTATCCTCCTTCGTCCCTGTGGATGCTCATCAAGTGGCTAAACTAGTCGCCAAGGCTAAGGCCTCTACCTGCTCCCTGGACCCCATGTCCACAGCCCTGATTAAGGCATGTCTGCCCGCCCTGTGCCCTACCACGGTTAACATCATAAACTCCTCCTTTGAAACTGGTACGGTCCCCTCCAGCTTCAAAATGGCCTCCGTCAACCCCATCCTCAAGAAGCCAGGTTTGGATCCTGAGGACCTAAACAGCTACCGGCCGATCTCCAACCTTCCTTTAATCAGTAAAATCCTGGAAAGAGCAGTTGCCGCCCAACTCCATCAGCATATGTCCAACCATGGGCTCTATGAACCCCTACAGTCTGGATTCAGACCTCACCACAGCACAGAGACTGCCCTCATCAAAATCACTAACGACCTCATCGCAGCTGATTCTGGCCACATCTCCATCCTCGTCCTCCTTGACCTCTCTGCAGCTTTTGATACAGTCTACCACTCCATCCTCCTCAACCGTCTATCTGACCACCTAGGACTCACCGGAACAGCTCTCTCCTTGTTTCAATCATATCTCTCCAATAGAAAACAGTTCATCACCATCAGTGAGTCCAGCTCCTCCCCAGCCCCAGTCAACCAAGGTGTGTCTCAAGGCTCTGTACTTGGACCCCTCCTCTTCATCATCTACATGCTCCCCCTCGGTCAGATCATCCGCCACCATGGTCTCAGTTTCCACTCCTACGCCGACGACACACAGCTCTACCTCAGCACCAAGCCATCCACAAGCCACAAAGCCCTGGACAGGCTCCAGTATGTCCTGAACTAAGCTGCCAGGGTTCTCACTTTCACTGGCTTCCAATTAAGTCCAGCATCACCTATAAACATTCTCACATACAAATCCCTCCATGCCCCTCAGTACCTAACCGACCTTCTCCACCCCTACACTCCATCCCGGAAACTACGATCCTCTGACACTGGTCTGCTCTCCACCCACCGCGCCCGGCTGAGATCATTCGGCGACAGAGCCCTCAGCGTCGCTCTGGAACGCTCTCCCTCCTGAAATAAGAAATGCTTCATCCCTGGACACTTTCAAAAAACACCTCAAGCACCATCAGTTCATCAAGGCCTCTGATCTCAGCTGAGTCTTCCTACACATCACTCTTTTAATTACCGAGCTATAGTTTCTCCTCTGTTATTTATTAGTATGATTATCTGTGCCCCCTTTGTAAAGCGTCCTTGGGTTTCTGAAAGGCGCTATATAAGTCCAATTTATTATTATTATTATTATTAAAGTGAGCTAAGGCTAACGCTAGCAGTTAGCCACACAGCAGCTAGCCGAAGCTAACAGGCTAACTAGCTGCGTGCTAACGCGATATTCAAGTTGATTTCCGGCTCAAAGAAACATTCTTAAAGTGTTTACCTGAGTGTGTGCGGGTTCACCTGCAGCTCTGCTGCCTCTAAACGGATCAAATCTGCTCGTCAGCTAACGAAACAACTATCCCGCCGCCAGTCAGAGATCACAACCAGACAACCACACTTCCGGTTCAAGTACTTCCGGTCCGGTTTTTCAGCTTAAAGTAAAAGAATGTCGCCACCTGGAGGTCAGGAGGGAAACCACAGGTATACATAGGATTTTACTAATCAACGTTATTATATTCAGTGTTGGAATGTAACGAAGTACATTTAGTACTTTTGTACTGTACTTAATTCAAGCTCCTTTTCTTCAGTATTTCCATTTCCTGCTACTTCCTACTTCTCCTCCACGACATCTCAGAGGGAAATATTGTACTTTTTACTCCACTACATTTATCTGACAGCTTTAGTTCCTTTACAGATGACAGTTTGTCATCCCCTTCCTGTCCAGTGAAAATCACGTATTTCCAGATGTGTTGATGTTGAATGTTTGTGGTAAATCTGTTTTATAGGACTAGTTGTTGGAATCCCTTAAGTTGCACACCCATGGGCCTGCTGCCTTGACTCATTAGGGTGGTCAAGGGAGCGATGGCATCTTCTGGGTTGTCAAGTGCGTGCCCTCTTTCCTCTGTGTTTCGCTGATAGGCCCAAGACACCTCCAGAGGGTTCGGCAGTGATTCACGGCATCCCAGGTTCACCCAATGATATATATATTTATTTATTTATTATATTATGACCAATTTGTCATAGCCCAGACTACTAAAGTATATATATGTAGTCGATTTTCTATGAACTTAATAAAGTCAAATAATACGGCATCAGAGGTAAAATCATTGCTTTCCCGTCGGGTCAGTGTTACAGGAACTCTTAGCCCGACAGTTAGCCTGCCCCGGACCAGGTTAGTTTCCCAGCATCAGTTGCCATAGTAACTGAGGTTGAACTATGTTGAATTTGCTTGATGGAACTGGATCAACAGAAGCAGACAAAAAAAATAATGGGAACACATCTGTAATAAATCATAACTCAAGGCTCACATACTCTCTTTTTGGTGCTTTTGACCATATCTATGGCTCGGGCGTGTAGACTTATTGCATGGAGCAGATTAATGACCAATCATTCATTATAATCAGAATATGTATCTATAATTAATAAATCACAATTATGAATCATAAACCCCTGAATTGTTGCAAAAGGTGAAGGAGAGTGATGACACACAGCTACAGCTTTCATACACAATTAGTTTTAATATCAGTATGCAACTTTATATTCAATTAAATTATTCAATTTAGAACGCCACCCAATTTCGGAAAAACCTCAAACTTTGATATTAATCAATTGAATCTCATAATCTCAGGGATACCACAGTGTTCTTGGGGATAGAGTGCAGTCATTGTAATTGTTTTATATACACACACACATCAAATAACCAAGTGTTTATTTAACTAACCACATGACTAAACTACTAACAGAAAATAAGTGAATAAATGATCAAAAAAAAGGAAAAAGGAATAGAATGATAAAGGATGAATGAAGGAATACAGTGAACACAACGATGTACATTTATGAATAGAAACAAATCAAATGTGACCAGGTAAATTCAGTGACTGATATCTCTTCATTAAATTTGTCGCTTGACGTTTAGGCGTATCAGTTAAAATGAGTTTTAGGTATTAATGCACCGTTCAGAAGTTGAGAGTTTAAGAAGCACCAGGGAAGATTGTGAAGCAGTTTCTTATCCTAAACTGAGGGATGAGCCTAATTTAGGTTAAAGTTTACTGATGAATTTCTCAATTATTCTTATAGCTGATATTAACTACCAATTTCTTGAACCTTATTTATTAATTGACTCGAAATTTGTTTAGTAGCCTAATCATCAAACTCTTTCACATCTGAGAATGTATTTATATCACCCAATGTTTCTGATGTGCAGATGGGAGGTTGTTCTGGGTACCAGGAGTGGTAACAGGTTCTGTCTGTGCACTAATTACACAGTAAATGAAGGGATATGATTGATTTCAACATGTGGCACAGATCTGTCTAAATGAGAGCAAGAGGCAAAAGGGAAGGGGTCGCTCCCATGAAGCAGACACGTCTGTGAGACTGGGCCTCAGGGGGATACAAGTTACTAACAGTACAGTTAGAATTCAACTTAGACAACATAAAACACATGAACACATATGTAACAGTACTATAGGGTCAATTTGTGTATGGTTCACAAACAACGCTAAAAGGTGTAATACACTTTAAGTAGATTAAAAGCATATATTAAAAATATAGGACTAACTGAGGCATTAGTGTGCACCTGAATTTATGATTTACATCTCCAGGGACCTATAATATACATATTTAGAAATAACATGTCTGTAGGATGGCAAGATCTAACCAAGTGATTAATACAAAGGGAAGGTTTTGATTAACAACCTTTAGTCAGTGTAATTTACTTGGGCTTAACTTTTTTGTTTGTTTCACAAACTTGTTTGTTTATTAGCATGAGTATTTGAGTTATATAAATTGAAAATAACCGACATAGATTAACTAAACTACTGTAGTTCAGTGTCACAGATGTGGATTTGACCTCTAACAAGAATGTCTAATCTAATACCCCTTTCACACTGAGGACTCAACCAGGGTTAGTTGTGTATAAAGGGTTAACTCGCGTTGATCGACTCGCCTCTGCGACCCAGGTCGAGAGGTGGGTTGGATCAGGGATGGACCAGGGTCGATTTCGATGTGAATTGCACTGACCAGGGTCACTAACAAACGGGGTGGGACAAACCTATTCGGTTGCAAATGAGGGGCGCACAGTCCGTGACGTAACTGTCAGAGGTCGCTGTGGCTCACAAACAAACAGTGGGACGGCAGCAGGAGTGATTTCAGACACACCAGAGATGAACGACGGACGAGAACAACATGGATATGTGGCGAGACATCGAGGTCTAGGAGCTCTAGTCCTAAGCGTCCGCGATGAGGAAGAAAAAAGGGATGGATGACGGAATGGTGAGGGACAACGTAGTGTAACGTTAAACGAACATAACAAGGCTGCTGAATGAGAGAAACATCCGCCGTTACGTTACACAGAAACACACCGTGTTAATAATAAGTCGATCACCTCACGGTACCACCAGCTGTACGTGCATCTGTTTTTAAAGCATGTTTGCACATTTTCTATTTGTAACGTTACCTTTTTAACTTTTATCTTTCAAAATAAACCTGCTAAAAGATCCATCTGTCACTGAGGAAAAAAGGTTCATGTTGATGAATGGATACTGTAAATCAGTATGTTGTCTGTATGTGTTTGCATACATTACAGCTCCATACATACAACATAGTTAACATTTTATAAAGCTAAAAATGCTGTGTGTACTATATTTACACTATATCCCAAAAACATGCATCATTCTGTAACATTTTATGTTTTTGCACAAATTGATGATGCCACTATCACATCAGACCCGGGAGCATTGCACACCAGTTAGCCCAGGTGTTAGAAATGGGCGGGGGGGGGGTACACCTCTGGAGGATTACAGAGAGAGGGCTCTGACCCAGGTTGTATCTGAATTGTCCTGACCAGGGTTCAACCCCAGAACCAGATGTCAGGGCCTTTAACCCATAATTCAATAAACAGCCATAATGGTCAGGATGGGTACTAAGTCTTGTTGTTGTTTCTCCTCTGTGAGCTTAACCAAGCTAGTTGTAAATTAAGGATCTCACCACTTAGTGTCCTGAGACGTAAGGTAAAGTTCCTGGAAGAAGTTTCAAGAACTAAGGAATAACTGCATTATTATTTTCATCTTTTGCTCATCACACTACAGGCGATTCATTGTCCAAAGTTGTAGGAGGCTTGAGCAGCTGTCCCTGATATCAATGTTCTGCACTAGTCCTTGTTTCCCTGAATATCTATAACAGAGGTGCTGAGTGGAAAGTAAGCGTGACCCATAGAGTCCCAATGGTTACATTTATGGGAAATACTTCAGGTTGAAATAAACCAGAATTTTCTTTTAAGATTTTTTAAAGGTTTGTGGTTGGTTCTCTTCCTTGTGATTTGAAAACTCTTCCAGATGTTCTGACATTTCAGCCTCATAACGGAGTCCCACTGGGAAGTTTCTGGTGGTCCAAGTATGTAGCCATAGCCACGAAATCATACATGCTGTTTGAAACATAAATTTACTGTTGGTCAGCCTTCAATGTGGAGAGAAGCTGAGCATATAACAACACAGCTATCAGGGCATGGGGAGGAGGCAGGAGGAAACAGCTAGCTGGGCTCTGAAAAATGTTCACAACGACGCAGTGTGAATGCGTTGGTGGGATTTAAGGGAACTACCCTGAGCAAAAGTTTTACCACATTGGTCACACCTGTACGGTTTCTCTCCAGTGTGAATACGTTGGTGGGTTTGGAGAGAACTATCCCGAGAAAAAGTTTTCCCACATTGGTCACACCAGTACGGTTTCTCTCCAGTGTGAATACGTTGGTGGGTTTTAAGGGAACTATCCAGAGAAAAACGTTTCCCACATAGGTTACAGCAGTACGGCCTCTCTCCAGTGTGAATGCGTTGATGCTTTTTCAGGTTAATTGATCGAGTGACAGTTACCCCACATTCATCACAGCTGTAGGGTTTTTCTCCAGTGTGAATGCGTTGATGTGTTTTCAGGTGACCTGATCGAGTGAAAGTTGCCCCACATTCATCACAGCTGTAGGGTTTCTCTCCCATGTGAATGCGTTGATGTCTTTTTAGGTCACTTGATATAAAGAAAGCTGCCCCACATTCATCACAGCTGTAGGGTTTCTCTCCAGTGTGAAAGCGTTTGTGGACTTTGAGGTTCCTCCCCGAAGTGAAAGTTTTCCCACATTCATCACAGCTGTGTAGTTTCTCTCCAGTGTGAACTCTCTGATTAATCAGTCCCTTTCGTCCTCTCCGTTTCTATAGCAACAGACATACAGAGAGAGAGAGAGAGAGTGTCAGTGAGAAGCCATGGTGGAGCGACCTATCTAGTACCATAATGAACATTTACAGCATGTCAGTGGAACATTGACAGTCCCCCTTCATTTTCAAATGTTCACATAATCTGAGTGTGCAAAAGTCTATTGACTGGGTGATTGTTACTGAACCTGTAACAAAAGTCTTAAGACAATGGGAAAAATGTATTTGAGTTCAAATTCCAGAAGCAACTCAACCACTATCTGACTATCACTGCACAATGTTCTATGATCCCTCATGCAGTGCAGTATTTGAGGAAAAATGGGATGAGAAAACAAGAAATTTGACTGTTGAATTGGAAACACAATACATTGTAATAGGACAACAGGAAGTGGCACTTAGCATACCACCAAATTTGTTCATTTCAGAGTGGTACGCTGTGCCGGAATCTGTCCCACATATAACCTTATTGGCGAATGAACAATTTGAATCAAAAGACCTCGGTCCAATGATGAATGTTGCTACCCAGACTGAGTGGCAAGAAGCCAACAACTCACTAATGTTTTCATCAAGCGATAATAAGATGATCATAATCCGTAATGGAACGTCAGTGATAGCAAAACTGCATCCCACGTGGCTAATTTGCATTGGTTCAGCTTGTTTTAATTCGTGGAGGACCGTGAGGGTCATGGAAAAGCTAAATGCAGAGGCTAAATGGAGAAGCTAAATGACTCAGCAAATCCAATAGCTTATACATTTAGTAAAAACATTAAGGAAAAGCTAATGCTAATGGGAAAAGAAGTTGCCCTTTTAAATGCCTGATTAAAACCAGTATTCTTAATTCACTTTGTGAATCTAGTTATTTATTTCTATTCTTAAACTGCATTTTCAAATACAATTTTAAATTCCATTATTTATTTATGAATTCATTAATGTATTTTTAAATGATATACTTCTTGACTGTTTTATATTTTTTGTAAATCTCTTTTTAATTTGAAATATTTATTGATGGATTAATATTGCATTTGTAAATTCTCTTCATAATTCATCGTTTTCTTAACCATTAAAATGTCAAATAATGAAATACTTTGTAATTTTGTCCATTTATTTATAGATTAATAAATTAATTTGTATACATATTTATTAATACCTATTTTTATTGTACAATCAGTTATTAATCAATTAAATGCTCTGATTATGGAGGAAATGTGCTGCTTTAATGACACGAGTCTGTGCTGCCTACTAACCCAGAGTTTAAGCGCTGCTCCGGTTACGGCGGTCACGCTCGCTGCCCAAGCTCCAAATATTCCCTGTTGATTAATATGCCTATAGTTTGCTGTCTGTAACGTTATTGTGCGACACTCAGGACTGTTTTCCCTTCAGCGAATGATAATCCTGAATCAGTGATCAGCATTGCTTGCTTCGTTGTTAACATCTAACCGCTGCATGTTGTTATAATCGTTGTGCTGACATCTGGTAAGTGAAAAGATTCTTGTTTATATGCTTTACTCACAGGGGTGTGAATTGACCTGGATATGAAGCGGCTGTAGCGCAAAATCATATAATGTTAGTTTCTAAAGAGATAAGACGGAGCCAACTCTTCTCCTCTCATATAAAACATTCTTCAGCGGCGGTCATATTTTATCAGCGGTGCTGCTGCTGGCATATAGAGGAAACACTGGTGAGACTGCAGGTCGTATCGTTCTTCCGCTTTCTCCGGACTTCTCTCTCTGCTGCGTCCCTCCAAATACAAAAACACGCCGGCCGAATACGTCACACACTCTCGCCCAGGACAGAGGTCTGCATGAGGGCGGAGTTTGTGACGTATGTGTGTGTGTCTGAGAGGGAGCCGGAGGGAGAAGGAAATGCCAAAGCGAGTCTCATGCCGGCAGGGCGGCTTAAAAACATTACATGACAATTTGTAGTCAAAGTTCGCGATATAGTCATTTTACACACCGACTATATTTGATGTATAACCCACCCCTAGTAAAAATGTCAGATTTGTGTCGTTTAAACAGTAATTTATTCAGTTATTGACTATTCCTTGTGTCTTTAGTGTCGTTATGAAGCCATGAAGTCAGGAACACTGACCTGAACATCGGCGGTATCAGAGGACGAGCCTGCTGCTGGTCTTCTGGGGACCTTGTTGCTCCACTGGTCCGGGTTCTGCTGGTCCTCCTCCATTTCGCTCTTGTAGTGCTCCTGGTCCTGGTCTCCAGCAGTGCTGAACTCTGTTGTCCGGGACTCACTACAAATCAAAGCACACAGAGATATTCAGGTCCTGCTGTCTCCTCTGGTTTTACTCTCATCCACGTAGTGCTGATAACATGGTCCATGTTAGCGTGAAAACAGCTGCAGCTCTTCTCTTGAGGAATGCTCTGGTTTCCATGGAAACTATCAAAGGTCACACAGAAAAGCCTCAATGTGTGTGATCTGGTTAAAGAGACAGGTTTGGACCAACTGTTTGGAGAAACGCACTTCCTGTTTTACACATGTTGAGGATGATTGTAGAAACGAAGCAAAGCGACTGAGACAAACTGAGAAACTCCTCTCAAACTGGACTAAAACACAAAGGAACCGGAAGTTCAATCAGATAACAGGAGCACACATTACGGTACGTGTTCACAGGCTCCGTGCTTTCCCCGCTCCCCATTCATTGTCTATGCAAGCAGCCGCGCAATGCATTCTGGTAGCGTGGCGTCGCGATTCGAGAGACTAGGCGTCACGACGCCCGCTCCTTATTTGCATGAAGTTGAGGTCCTGGCTACTTTATGCAAATCACGGGCGTCCGATGCGACTCGCCGCCTCTCGAAACTCCCGATAATCTTTTAAACTAAACGTTGTCGAGCCAAAATAAAGACAGATCCAGCAACTGCATGGGTTATTTCTCGCCTCAAATGTTTTCAGAAACACATTTCAGTTAACTATTTAGGTGAAATAAGAGAAGAAAGTTTCCAAACGAGCCTCCATACTGGTTCCGGTTTGAAAGCTGGGAGCATAGAGAGAGCTGATGGTACGTGTCCACAGGGGCGTTTTTTATCGCGAGCGGACGCGACCAAAATTGGACGCTTGGTGGGCTGTCCCTAGAAACAAGGCCCTCGGCTCCTGATTGGACGAACGCTTTCCCGCCATTGGCTGCTGCTCCCAGCTTTCAAACCGGAACCAGTATGGAGGCTCGTTTGGAAACTTTCTTCTCTTATTTCACGTAAATAGTTCACTGAAATGTGTTTCTGAAAACATTTGAGGCGAGAAATAATCCATGCAGTTGCTGAATCTGTCTTTATTTTGGATCGACAACGTTTAGTTTAAAAGATTATCGGGAGTTTCGAGAGGCGGCGAGTCGCGGCGGACGCCCGTGATTTGCATAAAGTAGCCGGGACTTCAACTTCATGCAAATAAGGAGCGGGCGTCGTGACGCCTAGTCTCTCGAATCGCGACGCCACGTTACCGGAATGCATTGCGCGGCTGCTTGCATAGACAATGAATGGGGAGCGTGGAAAGCACGGAGCCTGTGGACACGTACCGTGAGTGTGTGCGGGTTCACCTGCAGCTCTGCCGCCTCGAAACGGATCAAATCTGCTCGTCAGCTAACAAAACAACTATCCCGCCGCCAGCCCGAGATCACAACCAGACAACCACACTTCCGGTTCAAGTACTTCCGGTCTGGTTTTTCCACTTTAAAGTGAAAGAAAGTCGCCACCTGGAGGTCAGGAGGGAAACTACAGGTACACATAGTATAACTGATAGTGGTTAAAGCAGCAGTGGGTAGAAACGGAGCAAATATGATTAAAACGGTCACTATATCCTGACAGTAGTGCATGAGACAGGTTATCTGAACACATTCCTCCGATGCTCCTAAAGATATATAAATATATATATATTTATTTTTTTCTCCTCTCTCAAATTGTTTGTATTTCATCATCGCCATAATATCATACTAATTTATGACATAATATCATACTATTTAATAATATCATTCCCTAAGGAAAGTGGTAGCAGTTGTGACACGTGAGGATGTCGTTTTTTTTTTAAAAAAGGGATCATGCCCACAATGGGCCAGCCTTCTCCTATAAAGGTCTTGGGGCTGCCCAAATCTGGGCCAATCAGTCAAAAAATAAATAAATAAATAATAATAATAATAACAAAATTATAATAATAATAATGTACGTGTGTATATGTATGGGAAATTAATATATGCACAAATAAAACTTCAAATCTATAAGTACAAAATGAAACAATAACCTGGTTGGCCCTGCCGTACTGACCCTGCTGACCTGCTCTGGAGGTCCCTGACGGTGCCCCCGTTGTGCCTCGCTGCCGGTCGACGGGACTGCACCCCTCTTGACTCTGTCTAACTGTTATTATTCTTATTGTTATTATTTTAATTATTAGAATTAATTATGTTCCTTGCTCATTTATTTATTTAGTTATTTCCTTCCCTATGCTTCCCTCTAGTTAGCCTTAGTTAACTACTTATTTTATTGTTGTTAATGAATGAATTAATTCGTTTTTTTATTAACCTCTCTTCTCGCCATATATCCACCCTATAGACTCCACACACACACACACACACACCACTTGGTTCTCTCATCCTATGGCAGAAATGTGTTAACTGCTATGTGCTCACTGTTCTTGTCATCATCTTGTTGTTGTGTTAATGTATTGTCTTTTGTCTCGCAATAAAAAACTTCAACACTTGGCCCTCTGCGGTCCAGCCCAAAACAATACGGTATACTGTATATTGCAGCTTGTCTGACTGAAATGAGTTTATGTTAGAGCTTGTTCATCATCTGAAGATCACACACACACACACACACAAATGAATGACTGAAACTCATGTTTGTTTTTCCACTCCCTTTATTATTTTTTGGGGGTTTTCTTTTTCTAATAGTAATAATAATATAATAATGATACAATAGCATGTCCTCGGAGTTCCGGTGACGCTGGAATGTAGCAGACGTGTTGGCCTCGCTCTCCCGCGAATTCACTCTAAAACAGTACTTCTACATAACCCCTGAGATTTAAAGAAGGGGCTGAGTGGACAGTGTTTTATGGGAGTCTTACAGCCCTTTTTTAAACCAATCTCTCCTCTGTCTCTCTTGAGCAAGTGGACCCAATTGATTTTAAGGATTTTAGAATACATTATATGATTTTTATTACGGCATTATTTAAAAAGTATTTTACTCACTTGGTCCCCGTGAACCTCGTAGCACTCAATAAGAGTGTTACGTTTTAACCCAAACCTAACCCTAAGCGGAGCATACTGCCATTTATTTAAATGAGCAGAAGGCGACCAATCTGCAGCAGGCCGCTATCCTGGCAGATGAGTTCTTCCCTCCATCGTGACTCTAACCAGAGCACTGATGATGCGCATGTGATGCATGCCAGTGTGCCGTCCAGCTCTAAGGTTGAGAAACTGTGTTTCTTCTGTCACAAGCCTGGACACGTCTCAAACAGCCAAAACTCCCATACCACCACCACCACCACCACCACCAGCTGAGTGCCGGCCCACTAGACACCTCAACACAACCTGCAAACTACAAAACTGGGCCCTCACCATACACAGGAAATGGGTCATCGTCGGGGAGTCTAATGTGGCCAGGTTCCCACCCTGTGAATGTGCCAGACCTCCAGATAGATGCCTACCCAGGTGCCACCTTCAGGCACGCGGAGGTTATTTTAGACAAAGCCATTGTCACTCACTCCCACTGGAGAGAAAGTCATCCTCTCCTTTGGCATCAACAACGGATGTCAAAAGGCCAAACAGACTGCTGTCAGACAGTTACAGAGGGCATTCAGAGTGGCCAAAATGAAATTCCCTCACACTCAAATCGGGATCCCTGAGATCAACTTCTCTGGTTTCTCCTGCCACTGTGTGAAAGAAACAACCTCAAGTTTCTGAGTTCACACCTCACCTCTCACTGTGAGTATCTGCAGCACTAGTGGCCCTAATACTCCGTCGTACCTTCGTACCATAGACCTACAACAATGATAAATAAAAATGAAAATGTAATGTATTCATTTCCACAAATTTTTTAAAAAATCCGGAGAGGGGCTAAAGAGCCGCATGTGGCTCCGGAGCCGCAGGTTGCTGACCCCTGGACTAACCTAACCCTAACCCTATTGTCTCTGACTGCAGTAACGAATCACATAGCACTGCAGAATATATAGACTTCTTTGTTAATCCCCTGTCGACCACACACTCCAGTTATATCAAGGAAACGTATGATTTCGTCAATAAGGTTTAAAAATTCCATATCCCTGAAAATTCAGTTTCGTTCACCATGGATATTGACAGTCTATACACAAATATTGACTTATTAAAAACATTTTTCAAAAAGAGACCTGACAAGGAATTATTACAATTACTGGAAATTAATTTAACCAGAAATTACTTTGAATTTAATGGATGAATTCTTTCTACAAATAAAGGGAACTGCCATGAGTGAAAACCTTGCCCCAGCCCGCGCCAATATCTTTACGGCTGAATGGGAAACCACAGCATTGGCCTCATGTTTACAACAACCATTATATTATTACAGGTTTCTGGACGATATCCGGGGTGTGTGGACTCATTCGACAGAAGATTTTGACATATTCCTAGCCACTATGAACAATCGCAACACTTATGTTAAACTGAAATCTTCTGTGAGCATGACTTCTGTGGACTTTCTAGATCACAACCTTCAAAGGTGTCAATTTTCCAAATTCTCACACATTTGACATTAAAGGTCCAATATTGTAAAAAGTGAGATTTTTATGTATTTTATATTATAAAGCAGGTTTAAGTGATATATAAATACTGTTAAACTATCAAAACGCTCAATATACGGAGAAACACACACTGCCCGTATTCAGAAATTGTGCGTTTGAAACAAGCCGTTAGGATTTCTGTCCATTTGTGATGTCACAAATATACAATATTTAGACCATTAGACGGTTTTAAACAAACATTCTAAATGTGTCCTGGTTTATTTCCTGTTGCAGTGTATGTAAATAACATCAGCTGACAGGAAGTAAACATGGATCCAAACTGTTGCCTAGCAACGCATTCCATTGCAATTCCATTGCAATTCCATTGAAATGCAATAAAACGGATCGTTTCAGACAGAGGGTGAATACAAGTATATTCAGGCAGACAGTATGAGGAAAATAAGGTTTGTTTTTTTAACATTACAGCATGTAAACATGTTCTAGTAGAAACACAAAATACAAGTATGAACCTGAAAATGAGCATAATATGGGCCCTTTAAAGTGTTCTTCAAAGAGACAGACACATATGCTCTGTTCTATAAAACTAGTCACCATCCAAAGCACACGTTTGCAGGCTTGGTGAAGTCACAATTATTAAGATCTCACAGAATCTGCACACAGCACATAGATTTCAATCTTGCTACTAGAGTGTTGTTTGCAGCTTTGACCACTAGAGTGTACTCCAGGTCTTTCCTTAGAAAGGTTTTCAAGACTTTCAAACAAAGCCCCCTTTAGTTACCTTGTCACAGTGATTAAGAATAATTTCCACCACTTCATCACAGGATCTGATGAATTACAGGACCACAGTATCATTGCAGCTTTCAGGAAAAACAAAAACCTACAGGATCTTCTAGTCCAGGGGTCAGCAACCTGCGGCTCCGGAGTTACATGTGGCTCTTTAGTTCCTCTCCAGTGGCTCCCTGTGGAATTTTAAAATTGGGAATGAATAACAGTTTTTTGTTTACATTTTCATTTTTATTTATCATTGTTGTATATCTATGGTACGACGGTATGACGGAGTATTAAGGCCACATTGAGGAAAAAAAATGGATCTGAGATTTTGAGAAAAAAGTCATAATAAACTGGGAAACTTGTTTTTGGTATTTTACATTGTTGGAAAGCCTGTTTATTTACCTTTACAATGATGTCCAACTTGTAAGGATCATGCATTTGTAGGATGAGCAGCACAGCTGATTATGTGGGTAGCGCCCAAGAAAAATTTGCCAAAATGCTCTGCCAATGGTAAACAGTGTATTCTCCTGTTGGTATTGACTTGTTTTGAGTTGTTTGGTGGATTGGATGATTGAACTCTCTATCAGTAACAAGGAACAAACATGACATATTGGCTATTTTATACTTTATTCATTTAATACACCGTCGGGAGCCTCAGTAGCGGTGGAAGATCCATACGCAGCCACAACAGCCTGGCACCTCCTCCTCATGCTGGTCACCAACCTGGTCACATGTTGCTGTGAGATGGCGTTCCATTCCTCAACCAGGATTCGTTGCAGGTCAGCCAGCGTGGTTGTGTTGGTCACTAACACGTACAGCACGCCCAAGCTGATCCCGCAAGTGTTGAATTGGGTTGAGGTCTGGACTCTTGGCAGGCCGTTCCATTCTCTCTACTCCCACATTGTGGAGGTAGTCTGTGATAACCCTGGCTCTGTAGGGGCGAGCGTTGTCATCTTGGAGGATGAAGTTAGGTCCCAGATTGAGGAGATATGGGATCGCCACTGGCTGCAGAATCTCATCCTGATATCTCACTGCATTGAGATGGCCTTTAATGATGACAAGCCTTGTTTTGCCAGTGAGGGAGATGCCGCCCCACACCATGACACTGCCCCCACCAAAAGCGGTTACTTGCAATCCAACTTTGGCAGACAGAACCTGGACTCATCACTGAACATGACATTCCCCCACAGGTTCAGGTTCCATTGTCCGTGTTGTCGACACCAGCCGTTTACCATTGGCAGAGCATTTTGGAACATTTTTCCTGGGCGCTACCCACATAATCAGCTGTGCTGCTCATCCCACAAATGCATGATCCTTACAAGTTGGACACCATTGTGAAGGTAAATAAACATGCTTTCCAATGATGTAAAATACAATGCCAATTAGCATTGTAACAACAGAGAGAAATCCACCAAACACAAATTTCCAAACTTTTTTTTCTGAGTTTATGTAAAACTAATCAAATGTTACTGCGAGATCTAATCGACATATGAGCAAGTTTCCGAACTTTTTCCCCCAGTTTATTACGAGAATAAAGTCATAGGTTTAATGGAATAATGTCATAGGTTTTCGAGAATAAAGTCATATTATGAAAATAAAGTCATAAGTTTACTAGAAAAAAGCCGTAAAAATATGATAATAAAGTCAAAGGTTTATGAGAAAAAAGTCATATTATAAAGTAGTAATTTTACGTGTTATTTTCTTTTTTTCTCTCGTAAAGTTATGACTTTATTCTCGTAATATTACGACTTTTTTCTCATAAACCTTTGACTATCTTAATATTACAACTTTTTTTTCTCGTTAAGTTATGACTATTCTCGTAATATTACGACTTTTTTTTTCTCATAATGTTATGAATTTTTTCTCGTAATATGGCTTTATTCTGGAAATCTCCGATTTTTTCCCCCTCAATGTGGCCCTAATACTCAGTAGTACATTTGCACTTTGGCCCTCACTGCATTAGACCTATAGACTATATACTTAAGACTATAAACTAAACTAAAACTAAAAAGAATTTGAAACACAAATATGTGGGAATTACAGAAAAGGACAGCTCTTTGCCTGTTGAAACACATTTCAGGGGATTAAGAAAAAACCTTAAACCTTGTACATATCACTGTTGATTAGAAAAAACGAGTATATTTGCGTCACACTTGGGTCTATTGACCCACTCAAGACCTATAAGAGCTGCAATGCAAAATGCAGAGCTGTCAGTCTGAAAATAGGGACGTTTTCTTCATCACAATGCTCAAATGTTTTGTGACTCCAGACAGATTTTATTTTTTTTTGCCTAAAATGTCTCTTTTGATAGTAAAGGTTGCTGACCCCTGTTCTAGTCAAAGCCAAAATCAAAACACTAAATGACCCTAAACCCAGAGGTTATGGGGAATTTTATAGAAACCAAAACTGGATACACCAGTAATAATAGCACGATATATAAACTAGAACACGAGGCAACCCTAGAGCCAGGGATTGTGTCTACCTGGTCACATGTTAACAATGTGACTTACAGTATGGGGGGGGAAACCAGCAACTCTATTCTGGTTAGATTTACTCAACAGGTATAACATCATTAATAAGAGAAAAACACGTACCCCATTGGTTGAGCACTTCCTGTTACATGGATGGTAATCAGTCCATACTACTGTTATACATAGTAATCCAAGATGGTCTGTATCCCAGAGAAAAGAAAGTGAAAAAAGTTGGATAAAAAGATGAGACGCCGTACATCCCAGAGGTCTCAATGAGAACTAGGAGCTCCACAGTGTTGAGCAGTTGATGGACAGTGCATTCAATCTGGTTCGTTCTCTCTCTCTCTCACTCTCACTCTCACTCTCTCTCTCACCCTAACCCTAACCCAATCATACAAATACCATATTGATATTGTTTCCAGCCAAGGCTACTGGTTTGTTATGTACTGTATGCATTATGTTGTATAAGTACTGTATATGTTCAATACAACTGTGTATAAGTTGCAGTGTATAGATCATTTTTGCAGGTACTGTTGTGTTGTTTTGTAATATTTGCAGACCATCAGTTACTTTAACCAGGAGCAAATCTAAAGTAGAGATTTAGTTCCCTGTGTGAATGCTGACTCAGAGTGTGAATTCTGACTCAGAGTGTGAATGCTGATTCAAACTGTCTTGTAGATATACGTGTTTTGTAGCCTGGGACTCTGTATGGAAAAGCCCAGTATTTGACCCACTTTTTGACCAGGTGATGGCACTAAATGAAAAGTCACAAGATCATCAAACAATTCATCCTGTGGTGAATATGAATGTGTGTACAACATTTTATGGTAATCCATCCAATAACTGTTACTAAAGGTTTATTTTATGGTAATCCATCCAATAACCGCTAACTAAATGTTTATTTTATGGTAATCCATCCAATAACCGTTAACTAAATGTTTATTTTATGGTAATCCATCCAATAACCGTTAACTAAAGGTTTATTTTATGGTAATCCATCCAATAACCGTAAACTAAAGGTTTAGTTCTGGGCCGACCAACATTACCGTGCCCAGAGCTATGCTGCTTCTGTGGCTAAAAAACAACCAAAGACACAGTGAATTGCAGGATGTGACCCATTCTATTTCTTTTAATGGTCAAACAATCAACAAGCAGAATAATGACAAACTCAACATTCAACTGAGAACTCAATTACACTTACTGCACTTTTTCAACAGTGGTCAGATAACACTTTTCAGTAAGCAGCAGTGTTTCCTAGAAGCTCTTATCTTCTATTCTTATTTTATCATTTTTTAATCTCACTCACAGGTTCATCAACATCAAAACCAAAACTAGGAGTGCTGTAGAGACCAGGTGATTACCATCACTGCCCCACCACTATGTTCTAAACAAAATGCTAAAAATAAATACTAGATAATAAACAAAGATATCTGATAGAACTGAGACAAGTACAAAAAAAACAAAATCTCCTGCAGATTATTATTAGACCGATCATATCATTAACAGATCAGGTGGTCAGAGCATCGCTTTGTACAGAGTGAGAGAGTGGCACAGGAAGTGGTCCTGCTCCATACACACCAGCAGATCCCTCAGCATGACCCGAGTCACTCTCTGAACACCCTGTCTGGGCAGCAGAGTCACCTGACACACACACAAACACACACACACACACACACACACACACACACACACACACACACACACACAACGCAAGTAAACATTAAAGAGACTGTTTTCAGATATACACTGCTCAAAACAATGAAGGGAACACTTATATCACACATCAGATCTTGATGAAAGAATTATTCAAGTGTAAAATCTTTACCGATGAACATTGTATAATTTGTTTAGAACAAAATTACGTAACAACGGTCAATGGAAACCAAAATCATCAACTCATTGAGGGCTGGATTCAAAATCACACCGAAAATCAAAGTAAAAACTGAAATCACAGGCTGATCCAACTTGGGTGAATTTCATCACGGCAACTCATAATGTGACTCAGTAGTGTGTACGGCCCCCGCGTGCCTGTATGTACTCCCAACAACATCTGGGCATGCTCCTGATGAGTTGGCGGATGGTGTCCTGGGGGATATCCTCCCAGACCTGGATCAGTGAGCTCCTGGACAGTCTGTGGAGGTACTTGGCGGCGTTGGATGAACTGACACATAACGTCCCATAGGTGTTCAGTTGGATTTAGGTCAGGGGAACATGAGGGCCGGTCAATGACATCGATTAGGGATGCACCGATACCACTTTTTTTCAAACCGAGTACGAGTACAAGTACTTCTCTGTTCCAAAAGACCCCCGTTAACAGCCACCTGGAGGGTGTGAGCAACACACGACAGGCTGGGGAGTCCCGCATATGAGGCGGTGCGCCGCGACCGGCTCTAGGTCGGCTTGGAAAAGCTCGGGACGAAGGTGGCTCACGGCCACAGCTTTACAGCGCTCCCTGTCCGGACCTCGCCGCACCGTGACGGGGCTCCCTGCTCCCGGTGCGACTGTCAATCGGGGCGGACTGTCCTCAGTGTGCCCCAACCGTGTTGTGCGTAAAAGGCGCCAGGGGTCTGTGGCGTTGTCGGCAACCCACCCCGACCCGTCTTCAAACACGGACCGAGGAGTTTAACGCACGCACGAGTCAGAGGGTGCAAGCAAAACCCTGTGGCGCAATGAAAGTGAGGGCCGGCGCGCGCCGGCTGATGTGGGATCCTGGCCCAGCGGGGTCGGGCGCACCACTGGCCCTTCTCGTCCGCACAGTCAAGGAGGTGGAGCGCGAGGACCCGAAAGATGGTGACGAAAGGTAAATGTTGCGCTGCTGTAAAGTGGTATTGGTGCCGTTGTATCGGAGCCGTTTTGCGAGTACGAGTACATGAGCACAGTATTGGACCCAATACTGGTATCGGTATCGGCGCATCCCTAGCATCGATGCCTTCGTCATCCAGGAACTGTCTACACACTCTGGCCACATGAGGCCGGGCATTGTCCTGCACCAGGAGGAACCCGGGGCCCACTGCACCAGCGTAAGGTCTGACAATCGCTCTGAGGATTTCATCCCGGTACCTAACAGCTGTCAGGGTACCGTTAGCTATAACATGGAGGTCTGTGAGACCCTCCAAGGATTTGCCTCCCCAGACCATCACTGACCCACCGCCAAACCAGTCATGCTGGATGATGTTACAGGCAGCATAACGTTCACCGCTGCGACTCCAGACTCTTTCACGCCTGTCACGTGTGCTCGGCGTGAACCTTCTCTCATCTGTGAAGAGAACGGGGCGCCAGTAGCGGACCTGCCAATTCTGGTGTTCTCTGGTGAATGCCAATGGAGCTGCACGGTGCTAGGCTGTGAGCACAGGTCCCACTAGAGGACGTCGGACCCTCATGCCACCGTTGTGGAGTCTGTTTCTGACAATTTGGTCAGAAACATACACACCAGTAGCCTGCCAGAATACTGAAGGTACTACCCTTTACCAGGACAGAATACTGAAGGTACTACCCTCTACCAGGACAGAATAGCGAAGGTACTACCCTTTACCAGGACGTTCAACGGTATCTATAAATTGTGTTTGAAGCTGGTATTTCTGCACAGTTGCAGATACAGATTAGGCTACAGTAATATAATTATTACTATACTATTCTACAATTTCATTTAGCAGACGCTTTTATCTAAAGCGACGGACATCTGAGAGTTCGTACAACACAAGCAAGGATCTAGATAGGAGGGAACAACGTGAGTAATAACCAACAACAGCTTCAAGTCTGATCAGACACAGGTGCTGACAGGCAGAGCACAGAGGCAACGCACAGAGGCAGGGCACAGAGGCGAGGCAGAGCACAGAGGCAACGCACAGAGGCACAGCACAGAGGCAGAGCACAGAGGCAGAGCACAGAGGCGAGGCAACGCACAGAGGCAAGGCACAGAGGCAGAGCACAGAGGCGAGGCAACGCACAGAGGCAAGGCACAGAGGCAGAGCACAGAGGCAACGCACGGAGGCAAGGCACAGAGGCAGAGCACAGAGGCAAGGCACAGAGGTAGAGCACGGAGGCAAGGCACAGAGGCAACGCACAGAGGCACAGCACAGAGGCACAGCGATAGAAGCAGAGATATCCTTTTCTTTTGTCATCATCATCATTAACAACATCAACAATGCCATCAATATCATCATCATCATGAATATCCTAATCAACATCAGTGACATCCTCAATGTCATCAGGTCATGAGGTGGGGAGGTGTTGATGAAAGAGCTGCAGGTCTTTGTAAGGGAGTGTAAGGGGACTCTGTGGATCGGAACTCATCAGTAACTCATTTCACCACTGGGGGACTACAGGGACTATTCATAGAATTAGAATCCAGTTGTGGCTGCGCATTAGTGATGCAAGAGTCAACCAACAACCCGCGGGTTATGGTAACATACGCACGCACACACGCACGCAAAAAAGACATTCGGTACAGCTCTAGTGCATTCCCACTCTGCCAAATCCCAAAGTCAACCAAGTCCTTGAATTATTATAAAGTAAAACAATGTAAATATTATGATAAAACAGAAAGCTTATTATCAATGTAGAGATTAGGCCTAAACAACAGTGCTTATGTTTGACAGTAGCCCAATAACCTGTTTCTCTAGTTCTGTGTAGGTATGTTCAGTATGTTTAGTATAGGGATGTCACGAGAACCGATACTTCGGTATCAAGTTGATGCCAAAATTCTAAAAAAGTGACGGTACTCTTTTTCTACAGTACAGAAGGTACCGTACGATGCCTGTAATGGTCGTTGGTAGGGATGTGACAGTGAGGACAATTCCCCCACCGGTTAATAAACTTGTGACAACACCGGTGTCACCGATTACACCGCACATTTTACAAGAAAAGATGACGGTCAACATGTGCAGAGCGCTGACTCTGATCTTTACCGTCGGGTGGCGGTGTGTCTGGCCTCTCCGGTAGTGCTTTTGCTGAGGGGCTCCGCTGCGGGGGTCTACCTGGCGCCGCTACTCCGTGCACCACCGGCTGTGACAGCTCCATCCACGTCACGGCGATTACCTCATTAATGTTACGGTTCCCTTATAGCATTGGGATTAAACATGAAATATTGCCAAATAGGTGCGTTTGCTTTTCGCTTTGACAACAAATCCTCTGCCTCCTACTCCTGCTACTCTGAGCTGACGGACCAGATGCATTCATGGTCAGTATGTAGTGTTCATCGTCTGACTATCGATTGATAACATGCTGCTGATACGCCTGAATAAACAAAAAGGGCCAAATCTTTTTATTTATTACTTAAAGGCTATATGCCTCTTTTTTGTAATGTTCAAATGTTTTTAATAAAAAAAGAGTACGTGTTGAATTGTATGGGATTTATTGTTTTTGTTTTTACCGTGGTATTGAACTTGGTATCGAGAATCGTGGAAATTCACTGTTATTGGTATCGACTACTAGATTTTTAGTATCGTGACATCCCTAGTTCAATATGTTCAGTAACACGTGCTAAAGAGTGAGAAAGAAGAGCTCCCAACACATCTGCCATCACTCCTCCACAGTTCTTGTCATCGGTGTATGTACTGAGCCAGCTGAGATAAAGCCTGTGAAGAGGTAGAGGAAGCCCTGTGGCTGTGAGAGGAAGGAGTTAGGGAGGCGGCAGGCAGCCGGCTCCGCTGGGTAATGGAGTTCAAAGGCAGTGGGAAGTCTGTGCAGTTAACAGAGCGTCTTCATCTTTAAACCCACAGCCTGCAGGGCTGCGACTTAAACACACAGAGAATTAAAGACTCAATGAGCTAAACTAACAGTCTCACACATGCTAGCTGTGGTAAGCTGCAGGCTTCCTGTGTCTGCGTAATATGGAACATCCTGCTTCCTTTTATTTTTTATCCATCATCGGTGCTTTTATTCTGTTACAATCTTTGGTGTTAAGAAGATAATGTGTGACATGTTTTAGATTCTGTTTCTCTGCTTGGTGCTTAGTATTTTTTTTTTTTACTGTGGTGCCTTTTCTATCTGCATTCTTAATGCAAAACACTCATGGCTGTTTGAGTTTGGTTTTCTTCTTTGGCAGCCAGCTGGCAAGATGTTGTTTTTGTCTGTCTTCTGTAGCTCTTCCTTCATAAGGAATCAACATCTAAACTAGCACGCTACATGAGTGTTGGTCGTTGTCACAGTGCTAGAAACATCAGAGCAGTGTGACACAGGGATGTTATAGTCCAGCACTATTTAAATGGTTGTCTTCCTTTTAGAGGACTGATTCTAGTGTGAGTTAATATAAATGCTGTAAGTGGACAGGTGTTTCACATTAAAAGCCTTCCAGCAGTTCTACAATCTCCTTGTAAGTTTTTAAAAGGGATGCACTGATACCACTTTTTTTCAGACCGAGTACAAGTACTTACATTTGGGTACTCGCCGATACCGAGTACCGATACGAGTACTCCTCTGTGCCAAAAAAACCTTGTTAACAGCCAGCTGAAGGGTGTGAGCGGCACACGGCAGGCTGGGGAGTCCCACATATGAGGCGGTGCGCCGCGACTGGCTCTAGGCCGGCTTGGAAAGGCTTGGGGCGAGGGTGGCTCGCGGCCGCAGTTTTACAGTGCTCCCCGCCCGGACCTCACCGCATCGTGGACAAAGGGCTCGCTGTGCCCTCTCTCCCCGCCGGGGAGGGCCACCTGCTCCCGGTGCGACTATCGACAGTCAGTGTGACCCAACCGCATCGTGCCGCAAGATTGGGGCTCGGCCCACGTAAAAGGCGCCATGGGTCTGCGGCGATGTCGGCAACCCACCCGACCCGTCTTGAAACACGGACCAAGGAGTGTAACGCATGCGCGAGTCAGAGGGTGCAAGCAAAACCCCGTGGCGCAATAAAAGTGAGGGTCGGCGCGCACCGGCTGAGGTGGGATCCTGGTCCAGCGGGGTCGGGCACACCACCGTAAAGTGGTATTGGAGCCGTTTTGCGAATACGAGTAGGAGTTCATGAGCACCATACCAGTATCGGACCCGATACCCGATACTGGTATCGCTATCGGTGCATCCCTAGTTTTTAATGAGGAATATCTGCTCTAAGTGGAAGTCTCATTGCAGTCCTTAATGTAAACAGGTGCTTTACTGGTTTTGTCTTCAAAACAGAAGCGAGATGGCACACAGACCAACCTGGCTTTCAGTCGACTCCACAGGTCTCTTCTTGCGAGGCCCGATGGCAGCCAGAGCAGCGAGGTTGGCCTCTCTTTGCTGCAGCTGAGCTTCTTCTATTTGTTGTAACTGAAAAGAGAAGAGAGACGACGGATTAGTGAAAATGTGGTCTTGATTATTTTATGTGTTAGCACCGGTACCAACCGGCAACCGGGAGCAACGGTTACGGGACCAGGTCTTCTTCCATGCTGCAGTGCACAGAGGTCCCCCGCTAACCCCGCTCAGAACATACCAGTAAAGTCCGCGGACTTTTGCTGGCGGTGACTTTTGCCGGTGTGTTGGCATCAACACAAGCTTTGCTGGTGTATTCTGAGCAGGGCGAGCTCTGAGTGTTGCGACCCAGCTTCCGTTCATCTGCATGTGGGCTACTGTTGGTGCCGCAGTGCAGGGTTAACATCACTGCCTAGATGGCGACGGCCGGAGTCTCCGGGAGCCGCCCACTTTGAGCTTCATTTTTGCTCTTTAGATACCAATGAGTGACGCCACAGAGACAATTTCCACATTTTATACAGTCTACGTTTATAACGAAGTCGCCTCTCTGTCGTCTCACAAACCTAAGCCATCCTGTGAGGAGCTGCGAGTAGCTCCACAAGACGCTGATTGGTCCGTGCCCTGGACTTGCCGGACACAAACCCAGTATTTGGAGTCTGTTTTTTGTAATGTTTTTTACCGTGGTATTGAATTGGTACCGAGAATCGTGGAAAATCACTGGTATTGGTATCGACTACTAGATTTCTGGTATCGTGACATCCCTACCTATGACCACCAAAATTGAATCCGTTCACCTTTTGAGTCCAAGTGGACGTTTGTACCAAATTTGAAGAAATTCCCCCAAGGTGTTCCTGAGATCTGCTGTTCACATGAATGAGACGGACATCCCGATAACACAGTGCCCTCTGGCCATGGTGGTGCAGAGGCTTACAGATCTCAATATACCGTAATATATTGAATGGTAACCCTGTATCATGATCCGTATTGTATCACCAGATTCTTGCCAACACACAGCCCTAACAGCAAATAAGCCTATTTCCTTATGTTGAACTATTCCTTTAATGATTTATTTCATTCACTAAATACATCTTGTCTTTCACTTCCAATGGGATTTGAACTTGGAGGAATCAATCACGTAAATTACCTCCTTTTTAATTACTACTGTAAATTTCTCCAACAGTGACCTGGGACTTTACTTAGCACCCCTATTCAAACTTTGAGAGTGTAGTGAGTGTACGGTGCAGTGGTTGAGTGTGTGTGTAGGGGTGGCAGCATGTACATGAACAGGGTTGTTTTTGCTGTGGAGAAACCCTCTGGGAGTGTGAAGGCTGGGAACTACACAGCAGCCTGAGAGGGTTTTACTGCCTTCTTAAATAGCCACACTGCTAACGGTGTCTTTCAGCTACCTCACACTTCTCACTGCACTGCCGGCAAACAACATCACGCACACTATTGCCTTACTAAAGGAACAATTAGCATGGGAAAATAGCACGGATTTAAAGAGTTCCCAAACAACAATTCTTTACAGTGTACACTGAAAAATACCAGGAGCCTTTCGCTCCCATAGAAAATGAAGATTATGGGTGTTATGAATCTGTGGCAACAGTTTACTGTGCAAGACTGTTGGACCCAAAAATGTCAAAATGTAGATTTACAGACAGGCAAAGTTGTTGGTAACGTTCCGTTAAAGAGAGAAAAACCCACAATGGTCACTGAAATAACTTGAAACTGACAAAAGTAATAATAAATAAAAATTCACTGAAAATTAACTAATGAAAATCAGATATTGTTTTTGAATTATGGTTCAGCAGAATCATTTAAAAAAAACAAACTAATGAAACTGGCCTAGACAAAAATGATGGTACCCCTAGAAAAGATGTAAAATAATGTGACCATAGGGACATATTAAACTAAGGTGTGTCCTGTAAATAGCATCACAGGTATCTTCAAACTTGTAATCAGTCAGTCTGCCTAGTTAAAGGATGAAAAGTAGTCACTGTGCTGTTTGGCATCATGGTGTGTACCACACTGAACATGGACCACAGAAAGCTAAGGAGAGAGTTGTCTCAGGAGATCAGAAAGAACATTATAGACCTCCATGTTAAAGGTAAAGGCTATAAGACCATCTCCAAGCAGCCTGATGTTCCTGTGACTACAGCTGCACATATTATTCAGAAGTTTAAGGTCCATGGGACTGTAGCCAACCTCCCTGGACGTGGCCGCAAGGGGAAAATTGATGACATATTGAAGAGACGGATAATACGAATGGTAACCAAAGAGCCCAGAACAACTTCCAAAGAGATTAGAGGTGAACTCCAAGTGAAGGTACATCAGTGTCAGATCGCACCATCCGTCACTGTTTGAGCCAAAGTGGACTTAATGGAAGACGACCCAGGAGGACACCAAATCATAAAAAAGCGAGACTGGAATTTTCCAAAATGCATATTGACAAGCCACAAAGCTTCTGGGAGAATGTCCTTTGGACAGATGAGACAAAACTGGAGCTTTTTGGCAAGTCACATCAGCTCTATGTTTACAGACGCAAAAATTAAGCATCCAAAGAAAAGAACACTGTACCTAATGTGAAACATGGAGGAGGCTCGGTTATGTTATGGGGCTGCTTTGTTGCATCTGGCACAGGGTGTCTTGAATCTGTGCAGGGTGCAATGAAATCTCAAGACTATCAAGGCATTCTGGAGCGAAATGTGCTGCCCAGTGTCAGAAAGCTTGGTCTCAGTTGCAGGTCATGGGTCCTCAAACAGGATAATGACCCAAAACACAGCTAAAAACACCCAAGAATGGCTAAGAACAAAACATTGGACTATTCTGAAGTGGCCTTCTATGAGCCCTGATCTAAATCCTATTGAACATCTGTGGAAGGAGCTGAAACATACAGTCTGGAGAAGGCACCCTTCAAACCTGAGACAGCTGGAGCAGTTTGCTCACGAGGAGTGGGCCAACATACCTGTCAACAGGTGCAGAAGTCTCATTGAGAGTTACAGAAATCACTTGATTGCAGTGATTGCCTCAAAAGGTTGTGCAACAAAATATTAAGTTAATGTTACCATCATTTTTGTCTAGGCCAGTTTCATTAGTTTGTTTTTTTAAATGATTCTGCTGAACCATAATTCAAAAACAATATCTGATTTTCATTAGTTAATTTTCAGTGAATTTTTATTTATTATTACTTTTGTCAGTTTCAAGTTATTTCAGTGACCATTGTGGGTTTTTCTCTCTTTAACGGAACGTTACCAACAACTTTGCCTACGTCTGTATATCAACTTAGTTCAAAATGAACTAACCTGAGTTAAAACACCCCACTGTGAAGTCATAACTTTACGAGAAAAAAAGTCATAATATTACGAGATAAAGGCATTACTTTAAAAGAAAAAAAAATTTAATATTACGAGAATAAAGTCATAACTTTACGAGAAAAAAAGAAAATAACACGTCAAATTACTACTTTATAATATTATGACTTCATTCTCATACGACTTTTTTTTCTCCGGAGCCACAGGTTGCAGACCCCTGCCTTAGGCTTCCCTCTACTGAGCTCATATCCATGAACTGTTATTTTCTAGCTTTTTACCAAAAGGTTTTCATTTTGCAAACAAAAACTAAATAAAATACTCCAAAAAAACCTTTCCATCTTAGATTTAGTAGAGTGAACATGAAAGCCCACAAAACAAAGTGAGATGTACAAGTCTTTAGTGATAATAAAGCAGGTCAAGGTGCTACAGTATATAAATACTGTGACAGTATCACAACACACACAGTCCACGGAGAAATGCTCACAGCTCCGTTTTCAGAAACTGTGGCCTTTAAACAAGCCGCCGGGACTTCCGTTGTGATGTCGCTATACAGTTACTGGTATAAGTGCTGCGGTAGAGCTGAATAGCTTTCTCCAGGATGAAACACATACACACCTCTTTGGCCCTTTGCTTGAGCTGCTGATGCTGTGGATCCTCGGTGTGTGAGCGACTCTGATCAAAAACAGACAGATGTCGAATTAATAAGCAGAACTGACCTAAATATAGGCAGGAATAGTCATAGGGGTTCCATAGAAACTGCTGCTGTGACCTAAACTGGCACACAAATATATACAAAACAACTATTACCGTTTTAAAAGGCAAACTTCATATCATAAAAACACACTCATGTTGGTTTTAATCTGAATAATAATAATAATAATAAATAATAGTGGTTTAAAATCATACAAGAGCCGTGCTACTTTCTGGCCTAGCCTAGCTTACTCTGGCCAAACGCAGCAGTATCTCTCTCTCCTCTTCATCTTTCCTCTTCTTCTTCAAACTGTCCACTTCCTCCAGGAAGCGAAGCTGGGAGCGCACATCACTCACTTTGGCATGCCACGAGTCCTCCTGTTGCAACACAAACAAACAAACACGCACGTACGCACGCACGGGGTCTTAGACTTTACCCTGAGAACGGAATGCAACTTCACTCTGCTGCCACTTTGGTGATTTTTATCAGGAGCAAACTAAATACTTAGCGCAGATATACAGCAATAACAGAATACTAATCAAAATGTAAACATGACACACTGTCCAACCAGTACACATGTTTAAAAATTGTGTTTAAAAACAGTGCCACAGGCCCCTTTCACAGCAGCCATTTTGACATGTCACTGCGGGGTAAACACAGGTTTTGTGGTTCTGATTAGTGTCACAGCTAGGGATGCTCATTATTTAAAAATGTTCTTAACCCATTAACCGACCATCGTTAACTGATTATTTATCGTTAACCGACAAGATTTGTGCCTCGCATGCAGCGGTGTACCAGCTGCAGGAGCACAACAGATATTTGTTGACGGGAGTCTCCAGTTCACCGTCCGGGAGCGTTAACTTAGCAGCTACGATGCTGCGTGTAGTGTCGCGGACATGCAGCCACTTTCCCAGTAAAAGTCTCCACCGCACATTTAGTTTACTTTAGCAGGTTGTCAGCTGTGTGTCTGCACGGCGTAACGATCCTTTGTCTCCCCGGCGTAACTTTAGCGAGTGTATTTGAGCTACATTAGCAGCTCTAGCATTGCCGGAGGCTTCGTGCTCGCCACCACACGTAGTCTGCGTAACTTTAGCGAGTTTCCAACAGACCGTGTGTGTGTGTTGGTGGTGAGTGTGAGGTTGTTGGTGGCGTTCTAGCTGTGATCGTAGGTGTAGCAGTGTGTGTACAGTTTATTTGTCGGTGAATAAATGCTACGAAACTTCAACTCCTCTACTCCGCTCAAGCGAGCCAGAGACCGGAGCCAACTTCCTGTATCCTGCAACTCCGGCTCCACCTCTTAAGGTGGGATGTTAAGGTGGACCAGGTTTTTCTCCTTAAAGAGACGAGCCGCTCAGCTTTTGAGTTAATTATTAACATTTCTTTTAATCGTTTTAACCGATAGCGTTAATTGGTTAAAATGCTTAATGTCGGTTAACGGTTAAACAGTTAATTATGGACATCCCTAGTTACAGCCATTCCAGTGAGTCAGCATGCACTATATCAGGGCCCTGGCACACCTAAATGGAACAGGGCCATAATTATTAATGTTACTAATTACACCTGTGTTTACCCCGCAATGACATGTCAAGATGTCTGCTGTGTGCAGACAGAATACTCAGGACAGCTGTGTATGCAGCCGCTTGTACAACTGTAGTGAGAGTGTGTTGAACTGGTGCGTGAGGACGTATATTGTTCATATCTTCACGTGTGAATAAATATATTATTTGCTCTATAGCAAATCTGAGGCCATATGGAACAGCCTCTCAAAGACAGTAATGTCAGCCGGTCTCAGACAGTTTGATCATTATTTTTGAGGGGTGCTGAGATGAAAGTGTGCTTGAGCAGCCCCTAAAAAGAGTCTAAAATCTCCAATGCTTACTTCAAATGTTTTCAGAGACATTTTATAGTGTACTGAATGAATACAAAAATCACTCCCTAATATGGAAGTTGTTGTTTTGGTTCAGACTGCTGCACCTTCAGGGCTGCCTTGCGGTGTTCTGCCATCACGGTGAGCTTCTCCAGCAGCCCGTGGAGAAACTCCTGAGTGGCATGAGAAACCAGAGCTACCACCTCTGGACCGACATCCGTCACTCCCGATGCCTGTCCTGTAACACGGGAGATGCAAAACATCTGGTAGAAAGTATCACAAAAAGAGTCAAACACACATTATCGCTAAGGTTGAAACGGCAACTGGTATTATAAACTCAAATCGTGCAACCGCATTTCATTTCCAAGAGATTTTATTAATACAAAATCTTGTGACTTTATAAGTGCGCGATACGAAATTCAGAGCATATGTATTGCCTCTGGCTGAGCCGGCGGCTAGCAGCTAACTGTGATAACAACGTGTGCAAACAACGGCAACGCTGCTGACAGAGCTAACAGTGTTAACCTGAGGGGGAACAGGGGGGGGGCGTTATAGTTGCACAACGATGGCGTTATCAGCTGTAACCGCCATATGAGCGCATTGAAGAGTGGCAGTCATGAGCGAGCCAGTGAGGCACACTTACAGGGACGAAAAGGCACACACGGCCGGCCAGGCGATGTCAACAAAGCACAAAGAAGCTCCGATTAAAACACACACAGATGCAGAGAGACTTCATTCTCTGCTCAGGTAGACATTACTCCTCTATATCTTTACATAGACAATAGTTCACGATGATATATTAATGCTGACTCCATAGACTCAGGTAGACATTATAAGGTTACTCTCTCCAGAGTTAACCCCCGTCACTCCACTCAGCAGGAGTCCATAACGTTACTCTCTCCAGGTTTAACCCCCGTCACTCCACCTAGCAGGAGTCCGTAACGTTACTCTCTCCAGGGTTAACCCCCGTCACTCCACTCCTCCGTTGGTCTGGAGGAGCTGCAGCATTTATTTCTGCACAATCTGCAGCTTCCACTGAACACTCACTGATGATCTCAGAGCTAAACTAACTCTGCCTTCTGCTTCACTAGCTCACTGTTCACCGCCGCTCTCTCCCTCTCTCTCGATTCACCACTCACTTCCCAAGTACACACACACACACACACTACGCACTGACTCTGCAACCTCACCGCTAGATGTCGCTAAATCCTCCACACTGATCCTTTAATGTTCTGAATATTATATAGAGAACCTTTAATGAATATATTTAATGTGGCATCTGACAAAGTTCTGTCACCATTTTAAATATAGCCCGGCCCCATTTCAATAAACATAATTCCTTGTGAAAAATATATTATGAGGCCTATTTTGATTGGGTCCTTTGTGTGTAAGAGTTTAACTAGAGTTTCACTAAAAAGCGCTATATAAATCTAATATATTAAGAGAAGAGAAACTGCAGTTTTGTTATGTCATGCTGTCTGTTTGTGGCTGTTAAACTACTTTGTCTAGTGTCAAAGAATAGCCTGCAGTAATACTGATGTAATTAATGCTTAAATGAAATGTTGAGTCCGGTATGTTGGCCGAACTCTGCCTCAGTATGTTCTCCTGTACCTGTATGGAGGATTCGGCTGAGCACCGGGTTGGGAGAGAGGAAGAGCTGATCCGGGCATGACTGCACCACAGAGCCCACCACGGTGGTCAAGATCTGTGCATTCTCCTCTCTCAGGTTGACTCCAGCCATGGAGGCTACATCATTGATGTCATCATCTTCTCTGGGAAGCACACACAGACACAGAAAAACACACACAGGTCAGCTAGCTTTGCACTTTGACAGAATGTTGGTGAGATTTACTGAACTGTTCAACTTGAAAGCCCTCACACTTAAGGGACTGTTTGTAACTTCTCACACGTATAAATCATTGCGGGTCGGTGTCCCATGCGCGTTCGTGTGTGGCTGCGTTGTTCAGACTCAGACTCCAACACAAACTACATGGAAGCACCGAAACCGCTAAGTTCTATCTAGTGAAGCCCGTCTGTTAAACAGTGTTGGCCGCGGTCGGAGGACGCGGGGGAGACCGTAGCTTTGGTCTCTAGGGGCGGAGTCTCTGCTGTACTCTGCTCTTCTGCCTGCCTTCACTCACACACCACGCTCGTTCTCACTCTTTCGCTCCACTCTCACGTGCATGCGCGCACACTCCACACTGCAGAAGAGTTAGTTTAGCTCTGAGAATATCTAGTGAATGTACAGTGGACGTTTGTGCAGAAATAACTGCTGCAGCTCCTCCAGACCAACAGAGGTTTCCCGTGTCTTGAGAAGTGACGGGGCTCCGCAGCGAGACACATTATCGTCTCCGACCAAAACTCCGGTGTCTCCCCTGTTCCCTCCGGCACGGTCGGGAGGCTGAAGCAGGAACAGCCAACACTAGGATCAGCATTGATTCATAGAGAGAACTTCGTCTGGTCAGCTAAAATTACTGCCAAGCAGCTGAAATATAGAGTGATATTGTGGTTTTAGCTGACGTGTGTCGCCTCACTGTTTTGAGCGATGCTCGTTCATGTCTATGTAGAGCGAGCACAAGCGTGAGCAACAGGACGCTGACTTTTGTTTACTTACATCCACAGGTGTCGCTGTTAACAAGCAATTTCTGATTCTTACAAACAGTCCCTTTAAATTTGAGTCTAAAGACATCAACTGATTGTTTTACTTGTAGGATCCTGAACTGTCCTTGAATGCAAATTTGGTAGAACGAGACGGATCCACGGCGAAAGGCTGCTTCATTGAAAAAGTTCCTGTAAAAAGAAAAAAACACAAAATTATTTGGAGAGTATATTTCATGTCGCGATGTCTGTGTCCATGTTTGTAGGCGTAATCCGGTCTTTACAATTAACTCCACCAATAACAAACACTACTTTAAAGAGGAACTATTATGCTTTTTTTCCCTCTCCGTTCGTGTGTTATATAGTTTTTGTGCATGTAAAAGGTCTGCAACGTTACAAAGCCCCAATGTCCAGGCCAAAGGGAGTTACTCTACCCCACAGACAAGAATCTGAACATTTTATTTATAAAACATTAGGCCTGTACAAATCAATGGTATAAGAAAATGAGTTGAGTCAGAAATTCTATGAAATATCAAACACGACTAAGCTGTCCTCTGAAAGTTAAAATGACACCATGATTCTCTCCCACTTTACGCCCCTTTCCCGCATTGCAAACGAGAGTAGATGAAGAAAAGGACCACGCGCGGGCTTTGATGCTGCAATAGGACTACCACCGTGGGATAACGGCCAAATCCGGGGTTTAACTGCAATCCACATGTTTGCATATTAAGTTGCTGGTATAAGACTAGGGTAGTATGTGGCCGTAGCAAGTGTGTGGTTGAGCAACAGAGAGAGAGAGCGAGGCGGATGCCCTCCGAGCTGATCAGCATCGGATCAAAGAAGTACCAAGATTATCATCCACACTGGCTCGTTTGACATCCTGCACAAAAAAACTGGCACTGAGATACTTAAAAAACATTTCACCCAGCTACTGAACACACTAAACAGCTATCAAGATGTATCCATCAGTGGACCGATTGCATGTTTTCGCAGAGGAAAAGAAGCCTTCAGTCGACTCCTGTCTTTCAACACATGGCTGGCATCTGTCTGTTTTACACACAAACGGAGATTTATTGACAACTTCAACGTCTTTTGGAACTGTGCAGACCGTTTTCAAGCTGATGGACTCCACCCAAACCATAGAGGGTCTAGGCTACTAACAGCAAACATAAGTCACGCGCTCTCGGCCACCTCAAACAGCCAGAATCAAGCATCACTCCCTACCCCTGCTGTGTCTAAGTTGACTTACGCATCCCAAACCTCCTCCCATGGAACAGAACAGAACACTCAAACAACCTCCTGCAAGGACACGAGCCCTGCACAGTCCCTCACCTCCTCAACGAATTCCCCTCTGATAGCAAGCCACCTTGAACTCAGTGTTATGGACTTTCAGCCTGAAGAAAAGCAACGTTAGGACAGCCACCATGCTATTTCATTAAACATACCGGTCATCATAAACAGCAAATGGCATGGTAAAATGCGTGGTTATAAACCTGAAACTCGTCCTAGAAGTCTGAAAACTATCCATGTTACAAATATATCTCCTCCTGTTTTATCTATTAATACCCCACAGATGAAACTGGCCCTTCTTAATGTCAGATCTCTAAATAACAAAACCTTTCTAGTTAACGATCTGGTCAAAGAAAACAACTTAGATTGCATCTGTCTAACAGAAACTTGGCTAAACGATGACACGGCAACAGCAACACTGATAGAAGCGTGTCCGCCTGATTACAGCTTCCACCAAGTTTCTAGGAAATCAAAAAGAGGTGGAGGAGTCGCAGCTATTTTCTCATCTAAACTGTTGTTCAAAATCGCCGAGCTAGGTGAATTTACATCATTTGAATATCTTGCTATAGAGCTCAAAACTGAATCACTACTGCTTGTTATTATATACCGGCCACCTAAGCACTCGCCAATATTCATACAAGAATTCTCTGAACTATTATCACTATGTGTCACTGGATATGACAAAGTAGTTCTAAACGGAGACCTAAATATCCACGTAAATAAAAAAGCAGACCCAAGAACTATTGAGCTTTTAAATCTCCTCGACAGTTTCGATCTGACTCAACACATTACAGATCCAACACACCGGCACGGAAACACACTAGACCTAGTAATAACAACTGGACTAAACATCAATAATATCTCAATAACTGATCTACCCCTCTCTGACCATCACTGTATACTTTTTGATGTGGAAATCACCTTAACAGAAACCACAACAGAATTCTTAGTCCAAAGAAGACATCTAGATGATGACGCTACAGCAAAATTTGCAGAGCAGATTGTTCTATATGAGCCAACTAGTCATGAATGCTCTCTGAATGAAATGGTAGAGAACCTCAATGATGCACTATCATCTGTGTTAAACTCTGTAGCTCCACTGAAAACCAAAAAGAAGTTTACAAGCAGAACCTCCCCATGGCTGAGAAATAAAAATGTTAGTGAAAATAAAAGAAAATGCCGCGCAGCAGAGAGAAAATGGAGAAAAACAAAGATCACTATCCACCACGACATCTATAAAGATGCACTATCTACCTATAACAAAACCATCCGTCTAGCAAGGAAAGATTATTTTTCCAGCATTATTACAGAACACGCCGGAAATTCCAGTTCTTTTTTCCACCATTGACCAGCTGCTAAACACTGTTCCTGTCCCCCCACTATCCTCAACAGCTAAGTGTGAAGAGCTTGCCCTATTCTTCATGAACAAAATAACTTCAATCAGAGCTAGTATCACTACTAGTGGAGGTGAAACTGACATCAGTAGATCCCGCAATGTAACCATGAGCACTTTTACATGTATCACACTAGGTGAACTTTCCAAAACTGTCAGTGAATGTAACTCTACAACATCAGATATCGATCCTATACCCACAACATTCTTTAAGCGAGTGTTTGATAGTGTCTCAGGTCCGGTCCTGCACATTATAAACACATCCCTTAAAACTGGTGTTTTTCCAGATGCTTTTAAAACAGCTGTTGTAAAGCCCTTATTAAAGAAACCCAAATTGGATACCAGTATACTAGCAAACTACAGACCGATATCAAATCTACCTTTTATTAGTAAAGTATTGGAAAAGATAGTATTAGTCCAATTAAATTCCTTTCTTGAAGAAAATAACATCTTGGAAGTCTCTCAGTCAGGTTTCAGAAAATATCACAGTACTGAAACTGCTCTCACCAAAATAATTAGCGACCTCAGACTTAACTCTGATGCAAATAAAGTATCTATCCTTATCCTGTTAGATCTTAGTGCGGCATTTGATACCATTGATCACGACATCCTAATCAATAGACTTGAAAAGCTTATTGGGCTCACTGATAGTGTACTGAACTGGATCAAAACATATATCAGAGGAAGGAAGTTTTATGTTAGCCTAGGAGACCATATGTCTAAGAAACATGAAAACTACTACGGGGTTGCACAAGGGAGCTGCTTAGGTCCATCACTCTTTTCTCTTTATATGTTACCACTTGGTGACATCATCAGAGAACATCATATTGATTTCCATAGCTACGCGGATGACACACAATTGTATATATCAGCTGAACCTAATGATGCGACAGCCATAAATTCCATTACAAACTGCTTGTTGGCAATAAACAAATGGATGAACAATAACTTTCTCAAATTAAATGAGGACAAAACAGAAGTTCTACTTATCGGCCCCAAATCTAAAAGAGAGATGCTAACCACGAATCTCGGAGGTTTAACCGCCTGGCTTAAACCTGAGGTGACAAGTCTCGGTGTCATCCTGGACGCAGATTTGAATTTCAACTCCCACATTAACAAAGTGACCAAAACAGCTTTCTTTCACCTCAGGAACATAGCGAAGGTACGATCATTCATAAAACAAAATGATGCGGAGAAGCTAATTCATGCTTTCATATCCAGCCGGTTGGACTACTGTAATGCACTCTTCGCTGGTCTTCCCAAGAAAACCACTGGAAGACTCCAGCTCATTCAAAACTCTGCAGCTAGATTATTAACAAAAACTAAAAGGAGAGAACACATCAGTCCTGTCCTAGCTACTTTACACTGGCTGCCTGTTACTTTTGGAATTGACTTCAAGGTCCTCCTCCTCACATACAAAGCACTAAATGGACAAGGACCTAGCTACATTGCTAACTCCCTTACAAACTACACACCAGCGAGAACACTGCGATCATCAGATGCAGGTCTATTAGAGGTCACCAGAAGCAGTCGTAAGAAGATTGGTGATGCGGCCTTTGTCAACTATGCCCCAAAATTATGGAACGCACTACCCATAAATATTAGGGAAGCAAACACGCTAGACATTTTCAAAAGACATCTTAAAACCTATCTTTTTACCAGCGCATTTTCTCTGTAACTTGCACTACGAATTTTATCCTGCACTATTTATATTTTACTATTTCTACTGTTCTAAAATGTTTTATTATTTTTATCATGATTTTGTTGACGCCATGCACTGCTCTTGCTGCTTGTTTTTTATTTATTTTATGTAAAGCACTTTGAACTGCAACTCCTGTATGAAATGTGCTATATAAATAAAGTCTTACTTACTTACTTACTAAAGAACCTTGAAAAGAAAAGACTTCGGAGTGGTGGTAGGTGGTAGAATGAGTGTTTAGTTGGATTACCTGTGACGTGTTTTCCCAACTGGACCACCGTGTGCCTGGGGGTGGGTCTGCTGCTCTTAGATATGTAATTTCTGGACTGGGCTAATGTCGTCAACCCAGGTCTCAGAATCACTCCTCGAGGCTGCTGGATAACCTGCAAATTTAAGGGCAATCAACCACCGGCCCGTCTCGCCCGCATCGTCGGGGAGGTGGAGCGTGAGGACCCGAAAGATGGTGACGAGAGGTTAACGTCACGCTGCTGTAAAGCGGTATCGGGGCCGTTTTGCGAGTACATGAGAACAGTATCAGACCCGATACTCGATACTGGTATCGGTGCATCCCTATTAGAAACCCAGTTAACCGTATACATGGCAGAGAAATCTGCCTACAGTCAGGGGGAAACAGGTTTCTCTAATTCAAACACAAATTACATTTTCCTCTCATGTATTGATAATTACACATTTTGCTATTGTAAAATCAAGCAGACAGCATTTCTTTACCTGCTGGCTGGTATTGGGGTTTTGTCCTGCGACCGTGCTGGACTGCTTCAGGGGGTTGAGGTTGCTGGTAGAAGTTGAAGCCTGTTGGATAAATAACTGGGGGTCCGCAGTGAGGCGACGCACTGCAGGAAGACTTTTCTGGTAGCAATGACAAAAAGACAAGTGGAAAGAAGTCAAGAGCCAAATTCCATGTTGTCGCCAGAATGCTTCAGCCATTTGTTTTAGGTATATGAGCTCAAGTTTATTTGGAGGAGCTCAGGCTCAAACCAGTCTGTAATGGAAAGCTAAGCAGCACAGGCCAACTATAAGCAACTATGCTCAGTATGTGATTCATCTGCTTTGGTGAAAGAATACAACACATGATTGCATTGAATAAATATCCGATCCGAGTCCGTTAATGTTGGGTCATCTGCCAATACCGAGTCCCATCCAATACTTACATTTAGCTAAATGCTGATTAAAGACGTATCTGACACATTGAAATAACAATAACAGATGTAGCCCACCTGATTTTTCACAAGCTACTTGATCCAAATACTGAAGGTACTGATCCAAAACTATGTTGATCAGCTTGAATTATCAATATAATATGAATGGAACTGGGAGAATATGACTCCTGAAACTGCCGTGAAGCGAGAGAGAAGACTACCACTGTGTTGGAGCTGTTGGAACCACAGAAACATTTACTGTACATATGTACTGAATACTGTACTCTAATGCTGCCTTCAAATGGAACTGGTGAGCTCGTGTTTACGACATTGGATGTCGTGTTTACGACATTTGACGTCGTTTAGACGATATGCTTGGTGTTCAAGTGGTTAACTCGTGAGAACACTACTGCGAGGCAACGGCAATATTAACGTTGTCTAGAAGCCACAGAGGCTAACAGTTTAGCAAGCTAGCGATCGGGTGACGTAATGTAGAAAATGCAAATTCATATACTGACAGCAAGAAGATGAGGCTGCTGGGAATATCAACATTTTCCTCCGATGAAAAAAAAACTATGTGACTAAAATTACAATATATTAAATAGGGCTGTCAATAAATCACGATTAATCTCATATTTTTGATCTGTTCAAAATGTTCCTTAAAGGGAGATTTGTCAAGTATTTAATCCTCTTATCAACATGGGAGTGAGCAAATATGCTGCTTTATTCAAATGTATGAATATATTTATTACTGTAAATCAATTAAGACAAAACAATGACAGATATTGTCCAGAAACCCTCACAGGTACTGCATTTAGCATAAATATAATAATGTGCTCAAATCATAACATGGCAAACTGCAGCCCAACAGGCAACAACAGCTGTCAGTGTGTCAGTGTGCTGACTTGACTATGACTTGCCCCCAAACTGCATGTGATTATCATAAAGTGGGCATGTCGGTAAAGGGGAGACTCGTGGGTACCCATAGAACCCATTTACAGTCACACATCTGGAGGTCAGAGGTCAAGGGACCCCTTTGAAAATGGCCATGACAGATTTTCCTCACCAAAATGTAGCGTAACTTTGGAGCGTTATTTACCCTCCTTCACGACGAGCTAGTATGACGGCTGGTACCGATGGATTCATCAGGTTCTCTAGTTTGCTATGATACCAGTATCTTCACTCTAGCTTTAAAACTGAGCCCGCTACAACCTAAAAAACGCAAGTTGCGTTAATGCGTTAAAGAAATTAGTGGCATAAAAACAAATTTGCGTTAAGGCGTTATTATCATGTTCAATTTGACAGCCTTACAATTTGCTTAATACGCACTGAAAAATGAACTTCTGTGGACTCCACCATTCCTCAGCAAAAAGCGCCACAACTTGTACACTCAGAGCTTTCAGAAAATTTCCAATTACGAGGTTGCGAGTACCACAAGAGGGGGGCGTTCACGGCAAACACGACCCCATTTGAAGGCAGCATGAGTCCACTCATGGCTACATGGTGCTATTATTATTATTATTATTATTATTTGATTATGTATGGTGAGTGTGTTTGTAGAAGAAAGGGGGAAAAGAGGAAAAACACAGAATAGCCCCTTTTCCATCCTGACAGGAAAAGAAGGAGGAGAAATTGAGGAGATAAATGAGACACGCCTGTGAGCTGGAGGGAAGGGGAAATCAGTTCAATCAACTAAAGCCGCATGGAGGAGAACAGAGAGAGGAGTGAGAGTGGCTAAAGGAGAAACTAATCTCATTTGAATTCACTTTCTGGATATCTTTGCAACTAAAGCAAAACAGTGACATATATGAAGTTAAACTGAGCAGCAAAGGAGCCCTGATTTTTATCTGGAGTCCTCTTTAAAGGGACTGTTTGTAAGAATTAGAAATTGCTTGTTAACAGCGACACCTGTGGCCGTTAAGTCAACAAAAGTCAGCATCCTGTTGCTCGGGCTTGTGCTCGCTCTACATAGACATGAACGAGCATCGCTCAAAACAGTGAGGCGACACACGTCAGCTAAAACCACAATATCTTCACCTGCTTGGCAGTAATGTTAGCTGACCAGACGAAGGTCTCTCCATGAATCACTGCTGATCCTAGTGTTGGCTTTTCCTGCCTCAGCCTCCCGACCGCGGCCGGAGGGAACAGGGGAGACACCGGAGTTTTGGTCGGAGACGATAACGTTTCTCTCTGCAGAGCCCCGTCACTTCACAAGACACGGGAAACCTCTGTTGGTCTGGAGGAGCTGCAGCAGTTATTTCTGCACAAACGTCCACTTTTGTGCAGAAAGTGCGCAATATCTAGAATCACTAGATATTCTCAGAGCTAAACTAATTCTTCTGCAGTGTGGAGTGTGCGCGCATGAACGTGAGAGTGGAGCGAAAGAGCGACAACGAGCGCGGTGAGTGAGTGAAGGCAGGCAGGCAGGCAGGCAGGCAGGCAGAGGAGCAGAGTACAGCAGAGACTCCGGTCCTGGAGACCAAAGCTACGGTCTCCCCCGCGTCCTCCGACTGCGGCCAACACTGTTTTGCAAGACGGGCTTCACTAGATAGAACTTTGCGGTTTTGGTGCTTCCGTGTAGTTTGTGTTGGAGTCTTGTATGAACAGCGTAGCAACACGCGAGCGCGCATGGGACACCGACCCGGATTGATTTATACGTGTAAGAAGTTACAAACAGTCCCTTTAAATGAAGGATGATTTCTGATTTCTGAGATGAATTAATGATTTGAAGGATAATTGGTTATCTTATTGGACTCATTAGAGTTTGTTTTTTCTCGCTTTAATAGGAAATTTGTGTGTAAAATGTTTTCTGAGTGTGACCCATACTTTTGATTTGATTACATATTTTTTGGGTTAAATACAGCCAGATTTAAATTTGATACAAATGAATTGATAGTTTGTGTTGAGTCTTTTGTAGCAACGGTAATGGGGCTATCCGGGATAAATCTCAATGATTTCCAATACGTTTCTTTAAAGTGACATGGTAGAAATTCAGATTATTCTCCTGTCTTGAGCCTAAATATTATTTTGGATATCTTGGGTTATACCTACCCTACGTGTTCTTTTACCTCATAAACAACAGACACCGGCAGAGACAGGCAGAGCCTGGCTGTCATTAAAGAGTCATTAAAGCAGGCTGAAGTGAACTAAACACGGTGCAGTTCAGTAAAAAGGATCACATTTTATTCTGCTTTATTTTAAACGATACCGATCTGTTAAAATATATCCGGATTATTTAAATCTACTCTAGTCTTGCGAGACTGTACAGGACGTGTAGACAACCCGAGGAGGGAATGAGAATATCACCTTGAGGAAAGGCACCAAGCAGGGCTGTGGAGTCGACTTCAACTCATGATAGAGCTGTTCTGTGAACTCCTCTGCTTCCAGCTTCCCTTCCTGCACGATAAAGGAAGGACAAATACATTTTTTATATTACCTAGAACATGATGTTCAAAACAAAAGAAAACAAGCCGGTAAATGAATACTTAAAATACACCATTAACATTATGCAGCTACAAATGGCAGAATGAGAAGAAGAACAGGGATTTGACAAAATAATCTTAACTCAAGGTCTACTTACCTGCTTTTTAGTAAGTAGCTTCTTTTAATTGTACATGGTAGCAAGATTTTCTTAAAGGTCCCATATCGTGCTCATTTTCAGGTTCATACTTGTATTTTGTGTTTCTACTAGAACATGTTTACATGCTGTAATGTTCAAATAAACCTTTATTTTCCTCATACTGTCGGCCTGAATATAGCTGTATTTACCTGTTTTTACCCTCTGTCTGAAACGCTCTGTTTTAGCGCATTTCAACGGAATTGCGACGAAATTGCAACAGAATTACGTTGCTAGGAAACAGCTTGGGTCCATGTGTACTTCCTGTCAGCTGTTGACATTCACATCCACTGCAACAGGAATAAACTGGGACACATTTAGAATGTTTATGTTTAAATCTGTGTAAAGGGTCTAAATATTGTATATTTGTGACATCACAAATGGACAGAAATCCTGACAGCTTGTTCCAAATGCAGAGTTTCTGAATACGGGCTGTGTGTTTCCGTATGGATTGAGCGTTTTGATACTTTCACAGTATTTATATAGGACTTAAACCTGCTTTATAATAAAAAAACATGAAAATCTCTTTTTTATAATATAGGACCTTTAACAAATACTGTTGAAAACAGTAGATCTGATACATGTAGTACTCCAATGATTGAATGCATTTCTAACGCTGGATAAAAACAGAGACAACTGAAGGATTTAAGACGTTGTGATGCTTTTAAAGCTTTACATTGACATTCTAATATTTCATTATTCTACTCCGTGAAACTAGCTACGTACCAGCAGACTCCTGACCAGTCCTCTGACGTTGTTAGCCATGTTGGCAGACCTGGAGTCACTGGAAGCCAGCTTGATCAGAGTCACCAGGAAGTTCTTGCACTTCTTCACACTGTCCAGGGTCGCCTGTTGGTGAAACGTCAGGTGAGGTCAACTTGGTCAATTTGTATTTTTTCATCCTGGACTCTATGTATATTCTCATGTTTCTGTGTCTAACTGACTAAACATCTGAAACTGGTCCAGTATTGAGGGAGAGCGCTGTAGACGGCAGCTGCTCACAGGCTGCAATACGGTGCTATTGGGGCAAGCTGGCACCATCATTTACATCCACTAAATGTGCTTGTTTTTACCATGACGGGCTCTGATTGTTGTTATAAATGTCTGACAACATCGAGGAAAGAGTTTCGCTCTTCTCCTTCTAAAATCTGGTGAGGTGACGTGTTGCTGGAAGTTAGCGGTGGAATAGTGGAATACATCCATGGTGGAAACGTGAGTGTTTGTTGTGTTGGAGTACAGAGAGCGTAGCTTAGTGTTCACTAAAAGATTTACAATGTCATGGCTGAATATTTAGATGATTTACACAATGTGGATGAGGTCTGAGAATCCGTATTTATTTGAGCCAGAGTATACGGACAAAGCTCCGGAGAGGTGGTGATCCTGTGGGTGCTGTGACCCTACTCTATGTCCACGGAGGAAGAATGCTGTAAAGAGTGGGACCTGCTGCTGCACGAGTATTCAGATTTCACAACCAGACTTCTCCTTGAGCGGGACTTGGACACAACAAACAGACGGGATCAAGTGAAAGGTCAGAAACACGTGTTATTTCTCTGTAGGGTTCTTTCCATCATGTTGTCAGACTGATAATAACAATCTGAGCCTGTCAGAGGCAAAAACAAGCACTTTTAGTGGACGTAATGTCACGCTGATGCTGCTCACTGATCTCACAGCTCGGTTATAGAGTTCTCCCTCAATACTGGACCAGTTTCAGAAAGTCTTGTTCCCATTAGTAACTTAAGACACAACAACATGGGAGGATAGGGTCCAGTCTGAAATATTCTGAAGTTAGCCTTTCACCAGTAGTCACTGCCTAAATTGCGGATGCATCAGTAGCAAAATTTTGTATTGGTGTAAGAAAAAGAAAAAATCACAAATCATGACTACAAACAGAAGATGTACTGAAGAACCTTTTGTCCTGAGTAAAAAACAAACAGAGATGGTCAGCATTAAAACAAGTGCACCTCTACCCAAGAAAACTCTACAAATTCACCAGTTTTGCCAATCGTACATAGATTCAAATTTTATGAATATTTTAATAGTAGAAAAAACAGTACCAGTGAAAACACAAAGGAAGACTTGCTATCTTAATAGTGTTTTTTTTTGTCTTGTTTTTTTCTGTAATGACAGCACAACAGTAGAAACACTACCTGTGGAGGAGATGTTAGGGTCGTGGCCAGGTGCTGCAGTTTCACACTGAAATTTGTTTTCAGAGGCCCTGTTCACACCTGGCATTAACATGCCAGTCCTGAGTGATCCGATCCACAAGTGGACAGCTCTAAGTCAGTTCACACCTGGTATTAGAATGCGTCTCCACATGTGATCTGATCTCACTTCCCTGCTCTATATGCAAATAAACACAGCGGACGTTGTGACGTAATATTACATGAATGTCAGTAGTAATATCCTACATATTTGTGAATTCTGGTACATTTTTATTAACCATTATATAAATATACGGTTATTTTACATGCTGCCTTTGCCAGGCAACAGCAGGGTACAGAGCTTCAGAGAGCCGGGGAGGAGAGCGACCGGGCGGACGGGCAGGTGTCAGCTCTGTGCAGAGCAGTGGGACAAAAACGCAGACGCATCTCTGACAGGATGATAATAATGCACTTCCTGTTCCCAGTCTGATAGTCTGTAGATATGTAGCCTATAAACAAGCCAACAGGACACAGTGTTTCCATGCTGACAGACAGACCAGCGCTTGTGTCTGCCTGTCTGTTCACCTGAGGAGCTCAGAGACCCTCTGATCCCAGCAGGACATCAGATGAGTAGCCGGTCCTTAATGTGGCCCAGGACGCATTCACTACACACTGCCAGGGCTCTAGACTGCGACAAAAATGATCGCATATGTGACCTTTTTTTGGGAGTGTGCGAGTTAAATTTTTACCTAGTCGCATTTGTGCGAGTGCATGATCATTACTATATTGGTAACACGGTAAGAGCGTTGGATATTGCAGATGAAAGCAGTCCTTTTTGTTCCTCACTGGCGCAGCCTCTCTCTCCCCTCCTGCACTCTCCTCTGTTCTGTGTAAACCTTTGCGCGTGCACATACGCCGCCCCTACCACACGCGCATCACACACTACAGGGCGCCAAAGGGGAACGCTATGCTGTGTGTTTATTGTAGGCAATGTGGTCCGTCCATTGCAGGCAACTCTAAACTTGTTAGTGGCTCAACACAGTTTAAGAGTGAGGCTTCACTCTGCGGGAGAGGCTTCTCATTACAAAAAAGAATTAAGTCAGATGTTAAGGCAAGTCTGCACACTGATACTATGGAAGACCTCATCAGAATACGGTGACCAGACGTCACTAACAAATTGTCCCGGTTTTCACTACAATTCAAATAATAATATTATACTTACATGGACGTTTATCATGTTCCATTCATTAATTAATTTGTGCGCATGAGATAAGTATACAGAGAGGCAGCACAGCGCACCGCTGCAGTCTCTATAGAGAGTGATGTTGCACGCGGTCAAGCCAACATTACGCATGGGCGCAACAGATATCCGCTGGTTACATTAAGTGTAGTTTTGAGCCACAGAACCCGCCGTGCTTATGTGTACATAAAACGTGTCGTTTTGATTAATTATTTTACACAGTTCCCTCTGCGCATCAACAGGCATTTAGTTCCTCTTATAACTCCCTCAGGACCGGCCGTTCCGTCTTTCACCCGGACGGTGTCTCCATCCTGGACAAAATGTCGTCTGAGCTCCACAATTTTAATTTTAATAGCCTGAGACGAAACAAGTTGAAAAATAATGTACGTAGACCCAGACAACAATCCGTTTCCTCTGAGGGAAACTCTACAGGACTCCCAAACTGTCAGTACGTCATGACGGGGATGGTCCTGTGATTAAAGGGGGAGAAAGTAGTGAATGTGATGAGTCATGATTGTCACTCACAGCCTCTAATGTCCCCACCTATAATAATACTTTCTTTCTGATCCCACTCCGTGCTCAAATGCACCACAGGTGTGCCAAGTTAGCCATCCTGATGAAAACGCCTATGGTGTGGACCCGCGTGCATGAACGTGCGTGTGCATGAACGTGTGGTACATTTAAGTGTCCCGGTTTTGTGGGTTTAAAAATATGGTCACCCTGCATCAGAATCAGTGTTTTTAGGGCCAGAGCTGTTGGACTATGATGCCAGGCAGGATGTCTGGCAGTGGCTCTCCCAGGGAAAGAGGGTTAGGAAGCCCAACTTTAAGAGCTGGCCCCTCTGAATTGCAGGGTTTGAAGGAACGTTGTGTTAATTTAATTTAATTGAAGTTATGTTAATTTAAGTGCAAACATACATTCTGTTGTTATGCTTTGCTTTTAACAACATTTTTGTTAAGTTTTCTTTTGATGTGATAGAAGATGACCTATTTTGTTAAATCACTGTTCGTGGCAGAGAAACTTAATTTTCAGATTAAAATATTTTGCAAATATCAAGTTTTGAGGCATTGTCAATGTTTCCCTGGGGTATGTAAATTAAGACTTTTTATTAGCATGCAAGGTCATTGATTAATACCATGCTGTAACCCAAAAAAAGGGTGCGACCAAATCATGTGCTGTGCGACCAACTGAGAAAGTTGGTAGCACCAGTGCTACCAGTGGAAAAGTTAGTCTAGAGCCCTGCTAAAATAATGAGGTCATATGTGGCCCAGACCACCTCTGAATGTGGTCTGAGGGATCGGATCTCAATGTGTCCTCAATGCGTCTTGAGTGCGTTCACACCTGTTCTTAGAGCTGTCCACTTGTGATCCGATCCCTCAGGGCCCATGTTAATACCAGGTGTGAACGGGGCCTCTGTGGATGCATGTTAATACCAGGTGTGAACAGGGCCTCTGAGGATGAATGTTAATACCAGGTGTGAACGGGGCCTCTGAGGATGCATGTTAATACCAGGTGTGAACAGGGCCTTAGCCAAGTGAAACCCAAACTGAGGATGCAGGTCAGAGCTGGGGCTGGTTAGACTCACCTGACTAAGCGTGGCTGGCGTCTCCTTTCTGGTTTCCGTGACGACGGCGGCCTGACTGCGAGGCTGGCTCCCCCGTTCAGACGCAGCACTGAGGGTCTGGATTACAGCTGGTTTGGGAGTTACACCGATCACCTGAACAACACGATATAATCCATCACTATTACACACTCAAAACTAAAAACAGCAGCAGATAAAAGTGTCTACCGCCATGGTAGCAGGCATGTACGCACTCGTGACAGCCACTGCTGAATTATGCACACAAGACTAGAGTTGTGTGTGTCAGAGCAGCGAGGTGGAGATAGAGAACTGCTGGAATGTGTCATCTGACGGGTTGACTCGAGTCATACTTGAACTTCACATGATTCAGTTTCATCTGAAAATGGGTAACTGCCCTGAAACAAACTCTCACACATCGGTGCGTTTGGTCAAAGTCAAGTCCTTTAGGTGTAATTGTGATTCTGGTACGCGTTAAATCAACTGCACACTGATCCCCTAAATAGGAGGAGATCAGTCCAGGTCCAAGTGAACTCTGGTACTGGTCATTTATGGTGAGGAAGCAATTCGGACAAGCAACAGGACTACGTAATAATGAATTTAAACCTACAGGACTCATCTACCTGGTTATCCGTTGAGTTATCTAGCTATCCAGAGAGTTCTGCCCATTATCAGACGGTGAAAGGGGGGTTGCAACAACACTGTGTTGTGTTGCTTCATGTATTTTGGCAGTTCCTCATTAAAAATAAACAACCATCTTCTTAATTTTACAGCAGGCTTTCAGTCATCATTCTCATCATTTATGACAGGTGAACCCCATCTGCAGTCTAAACTAACAATGCTCACTTGTTCATCAGTTGAACAGGTGAACAGTAAAGTGCTGGATAACGCTGGATAACCGTCATCATTACTCCTTATTAACGAGAGGTAAAGGTTATCATCATTTATGACAGGTGAGGTTGATTTGCAGTAAGAATGCTGAGGATCAGACAGTATATGAGCTGCTGTCAGTGACTGTTGAGAGTAAACCAGTTCATGTACCTTTACCACAGTGGTCTTCTGGACCGGTGCTGGTTGGAAACTGGGAGACGCTGCCATTCTGATCACAGTCACCTTCTCGCCACTTTTATTTCCAGCTGCTGCTGCTGACACCTGAATCCAGACGTGGCAGCTAGTTAGAGAATGACACTACAGTCGTCCGGTTTCAGGATCAAATCAAATGAAAGCGGCAACACACACACACACACACACCTGTGGGAACAGTATTCTAGGCGCTTGACCACGGACGCCTCTTGGTGCCTGCTGGGCCTGTGCCAAAGCCTGCTGGGATACCAGCATCAGCTGACCGCTGTCACTGCGGATCAACATCATACCTGCCAGAATTAGAGTCCAAAGTCACTCACTGTCATTAACTGATGATTTGTCCTGAAAGGAGGGAGTGCTGGGTAAATTATATATATGTGTGTGTGTGTGTGTGCATGCATTGTGGACCAGATATAGTACAGACATTTAAAAGGGACTGTTTGTAAGAATCGGGAAATTGCTTGTTAACAGCGACACCTGTGGCCGTTAAGTCAATTAAAGTCAGCATCCTGGTGCTCGGACTCGCGCTTGTGCTCACTCTACATAGACATGAACGAGCATTGCTCAAAACAGTGAGGCGACATGTCAGCTAAAAACCTCAATATCACTCTATATTTCACCTGCTTGGCAGTAATGTTAGCTGACCAGACGAAGGTCTCTCCATGAATCAGTGCTGATCCTAGTGTTGGCTTTTCCTGCTTCAGCCTGACACTGTAGTTTTGGTCGTCACTTCACAAGACACGGGAAACCTCTGTTGGTCTGGAGGAGCTGCAGCATTTATTTCTGTACAAACGTCCACTGTACATTCACTAGATACTCTCAGAGCTAAACTAACTCTTCTCCAGTGTGTAGTGTGCGCACATGCATGTGACAGTGGAGCGAAAGAGTGAGAACGAGCGCGGTGTGTGAGTGAAGGCTGGCAGAGGAGCAGAGTACAGCAGAGACTCCGGCCCTGGAGACCAAAGCTACGGTCTCCCCCGCGTCCTCCGACCGCGGCCAACACTGTTTAACAGACGGGCTTCACAAGATACAACTTTGCGGTTTTGGTGCTTCTGTGTAGTTTGTGTTGGAGCCTGAGTCTGAACAGCGTAGCCACACGCAAGCGCACATTGGAAACCGACCCGGATTGATTTATACGTGAAAGAAGTTACAAACAGTCCCTTTAAACAGTAACACAGTCTACTTAATATGTCAATTAGTATTCATGATGTTAAAGGTGGCAACATCTGTAAACATGACCTATATGAAGTGGTCCCCGATGAGAACATCACAATCAGGACCAGAATGTAGACCAGACGGCGGCGTGCTGCAGCTCACCTGTCGGTATCTGGATATTAGCCGGGAGCTGTGTGGACGCGGCCTGCGGCAGCCGGGGATTCACAGTGACCGGCTGTGGACCCGCCGCCCTCGGTACAGTTATCACCACAGTCCTTCCCGGGGTTGTGGCCTGGTTCATGGAGGCCACCTGGCTCAAAGCTGCTTTCGTTACCTGTGGTTGGCCGTTAGCAATCACTCGCCCCGGGGTGGCCACCTTCGATACCACCATGACAGATGGAGAGGAAGTGTGCCGCCCTGGGACTGGAACTGTAGAGGTGGTAGGTTGGTGGCCATGATTAGCGTGGAGGACTTTAGGAGGGGCAGGGACAGAGTCCCCCTTTGAGACACCTGCAGCAGAGATGGGTCCTGTTGCCCCGCAGGACTCCAGCTTTTGGGCTTCAGCTACCACTTGACTTGTGGCCATAATTATATCTGAATGGGAAAAACAAGGTGATTTTAATGCGTAATCCAAAAATGTGAAATATAAAAGCAAAAGTTTATTGGTTTCCAAAGTGATATAACTTCATGTAATGATATATTAACTCAAGCTGTTCCCTGGTTAAAGCATTACAACTAATGAACAGTAAACACAATGTTTCACAATTATTCAGCTAACTAAGTTAACCTTCCTAACTCACCTCACACTTTACTGAAATGACTAGCTAGCTAGCTCGCAGGTAAGCTAACTTTATAGCTAAAGTTAGCCACGCTAACAAGAGCTAGCCGCTAGCCGCAACGTTAGAAGTTGAGTTTTAAACTCCTTCCTGTGTGTTTTGTTTGGTACATGATGAAGATGTTTTATGTGTGCAGACTTACTAACTAGCGTCACGTCTTTCAGCTTCATGTGAGACATAATAAACTAGCGTCAGTTTAACGTGACACAATAATGAGCATCGTGAGTTCATGTTCAATAAACGTCGCGTTCCGCTGCCACATTTTGACCGGAAGTTGTTGTAATTTCATCCAAAGGAACACACTTTAAAAGTGAAATAATAATCGTTAGATGGAAACATCTCTATCATAAATCATATCTACCGAGCAGCAGGCTCCAGGAGAGCTCACCTGGTGGAGGCGCTTTCTGTGGCAGCGCGGTACCTGAACTCACCACAGACTAGTGCTGCGTTTGAGGGTCACACAGGAAAGATGGGCACCGTGATCAGCGACGGCTGGTTAAACAAGATTAATACATGATTTTATGGATAATGAATGAGATAATGAATGGGATATATTCATGTCCCATTCATTGTTACTAACTTCATTTCTTCCCCGGACTCCTTGTGCTTTCTTGTCTCGCAGGTAACCATGCAGCGGGGTTTCTGGATTGTGGTTTCGTCCGGTGCCTGCTTGACACCAGCTGCTACCATCATTAATTAATTCCGTCTGTACGAGGGACTGACGAGGCTTAGTGACAAAGTGGCAGCCTGGAGAATTACACTTGTCGGTCACTGCCAAAGACATCAAGAACTCCCAGCAAGCATGCTGATGCTGCGGGAACCAACGCACGGGCATCGATCACAGGGACGTCCCACACCAACATTCATGGACGTACTGAGGACAGATGCTGGACAGTGCTGGCGAACGAGCCAGATGTATAGACGACTGAGATAGCTGGAAGCTCCGCTGGAAATCCCGTCTGAGGACGACCCAATGATATCAATTCTGATAGTTGTATTATCACTCTTTTACATTCACTACTATTGGTTTTTGTTATTAGTCCTACTTGTATTAGTTATTACAGCTGCTGTGCTATTATTGTGGTTGCTTCTCTATCTATCTATCTATCTATCTATCTATCTATCTATCTATCTATCTATCTATCTATCCCCCAGCCGGTCTCGGCAGATGGCCTCCCACCCTGCGCCCGGTTCTGCTCCAGGTTTCTTCCCACTAATCAGGGAGTTTTTCCTGGACACAGCGCGCTTGGTGGATCGTGTTGGGTCTCTAAACTATGTTATACGGTCTAGACCTGCTCTATATATAAAGCGTCTCGAGATAACTTCTGTTATGATTTGATGCTATATAAAAATAAATTGAATTGAATTGAATTTTATTACGATATATGTGATTTGGACATGATATATGGACATAATCTGATGTAATGTAACGCTATGTGACGTAGGCTTTGACCGGGTAAAATGAAACACAGACGTTATTTCCGCCAGCACTCAGCATTCATAAAACTCCTTGGACGGGTTAGAAAGTTTAGTATTTTTCTTATTTATGTTGTTTATATGGTGACTTCTACTAACACATACTTGCTGAAATACGGTATACTTCTTTTAGAGTTTCAGAACTCGTCAATCAATAAAATAAGTAGCCTAATCATTAGATTAATAAGGTAATAAAGTCTGGGAAGAAAAGCATAGCATTTACGGGTATTGATCTATATAGAAAGTATACACAATATACTTATTTTCTTTTCTACAACGATGTTGAACATGTCAAGTGTTCAAATAAATATATGAGCCAAAAAATGTTAGAAATTGAAGTCGACAGAGTGTAACATAAAAAATACTTAAGTTCTCCTAATGAGGTGGAACATTCACTTCTGACAGCACTCCAGTTTATTCAGTCACCTTCATTCCTGCTGTAGAAAGTGGAACTTTAGAGCATGGGATTGGAAATATCTTTTTTTTTAATTTTAGAAAATATAAGTACATTAACAGTTCATACATACAAAAACTGCACATTTCAGGGGTACATTTATAAATTAAACAATAAAATAAAATAAATAAAAAATATACATCTATATAAAGAAAAAGTACTACAAATTCAGAATAAATGATCTGTCCATAAGAAATGTATCAAATTCATAATCAGTTTGAATTATTCTTAAGATTCTTATATTATTCTTAATAAAGCATGGACATATCTCCCTGAGGAAGAGGAGGAGGAGGAGGAAGAAGGGCAACCAGGCGGTGTATTGAGTTACTCTACTGCCCCCTGCAGGAGACAGATGTGTCCTACATATAGCTACACATCTGGCTGTTTCAGCTCTGAGAGGTTAATCACTGCATGGGGACTCGTTGTCTCAGGGTGATCATGGGATCAGAACCTTTCTGCCATGAGCTGAAACATACTGAGTGCTGTTGATGAGGACATTTTTATAAAGTTATAAAGTGAAATGTGTTTTCATCAAGTTCAGTTTAGGAAAAAAAGGAAAATTCTCTTTACCTGCAAGTCAGAGAACCAAGAAAGCAAAGAGACCCCTCTGACATCATCAGTCAGGGATGATACAGGTTTCTTAGTGAACCACAGTTGTTTGATAAACCTGGACAGGGGTTAGAATAGATCATCCAAATCTTACTGTTGCTGCTGTGACTCCTTAAGCCGGAATTAAAGAAATAACACTAGTACTTCTGTCACTTACTGTATGTGCACGGCTGAGTGCAACACTAAGACGGCCTTTGAGGAGAGAATATAGGAAAGAGTGCACCATTATCCCCGAATGATCCGTCACACTGACACGACGACGGAGGAGTTGTTGGAGAGACAAAGGGGTGCAGCAAGGACGGGGTTACGACAGCAGGAACTATTTAGATGTGGTGGGACGACACGATCGGTGTCCAGTTTGTTGGAAGCAGACTGAGGTCTTAACTAGGGCCGTCTGTCTGTCTGTCTGTCTGTCTGTCTGTCTGTTTGACTGTCTGTCTGTCTTTTTGTCTGTCTGTCTGCCTTTCTGTCCGTTTGTCTGTCTGTCTGCCTTTCTGTCTGTCTGTCTGTCTGTCTGCCTTTCTGTCTGTTTGTCCGTCTGTCTGTCTGTCTGTCTGTCTGTTTGACTGTCTGTCTGTCTTTTTGTCTGTCTGTCTGCCTTTCTGTCCGTTTGTCTGTCTGTCTGCCTGTCTGTCTGTCTGTCTGTCTGTCTGTCTGCCTTTCTGTCTGTTTGTCCGTCTGTCTGTCTTTCTGTCTGTCTGTCTGTCTGTTTGACTGTCTGTCTGTCTTTTTGTCTGTCTGTCTGCCTTTCTGTCCGTTTGTCTGTCTGTCTGCCTTTCTGTCTGTCTGTCTGTCTGTCTGCCTTTCTGTCTGTTTGTCCGTCTGTCTGTCTGTCTGTCTGTCTGTTTGACTGTCTGTCTGTCTTTTTGTCTGTCTGTCTGCCTTTCTGTCCGTTTGTCTGTCTGTCTGTCTGTCTGTCTGTCTGCCTTTCTGTCTGTTTGTCCGTCTGTCTGTCTTTCTGTCTGTCTGTCTCCCCCGTTTCAGTGCTGCACTAATGTACACACACACCTCTACACACAACAAACAGCGATATCCATCTGAGAATAACTAATAATAATAATTAATGTTGAATATGAAGAATGAATAATGTTGTGGGATTATTCCTTATTTCATGGACTATTTAGTGATTTTTATATATATATAAAAATCCCTAAATAGGATTTTAGGGATATATATATATATATATATCCCTAAATAGGATTTTAGGGATATATATATATATATATATATATACACAAAACATTTTTAAAAATGAAGCATTCGAATAGTGATTTGGAGGTTGAATACCATGGTAACGGTCGGAGCATCCGGGTCAGCCCTAGTCTTAACTCCTGACCCCAATAACTACCGAGCTAATAATCCTACAAATCTCCAGTCAAATTCAATTTCAAACATTTCAAACTGAACACTGAGATGACCAATAGAAATATCTTTAATAGAATGTCCTGACATTAAATTACTTTTACATAAGAAAAGTAATTTAATTACAAATTAATTACAAGAGAGAGAGAGAGAGAGAGAGAGGCAGGCTCTGGGGACTGCAGATTCAAATAACAGCATGGAAACTCAACCCATATCAAATCCTCTGTTCTAATCACACTATAAATACAAAGTACATAGTTTCAACATCACACTTGGAAATTAAAGATGCACTCCACAAACTTACCATTCAACCTGTAAAAACAGTAGTATAATGTTTTCTGTGGCTCTTAAAGGGTTTCTTTGGTATTTTTCATCCTGGACTCTCTACGTATAATCTCATATTTCTGTGTCTAACTGACTAATAGGGACAACATCGGAAACTGGTCCAGTATTGAGGGTTAGAGCGCTGTAGATGGCAGCTGCTCACAGGCTGTAATACGGTGCTATTGGGGCAAGCTGGCACCATCATTTACATCCACTAAATGTGCTTGTTTTTACCATTACAGGCTCTGATTGTTGTTATAAATGTCTGACAACATTAAGGAAAGAGTCTCGCTCAAGGAAGAAGTCTCCTTCTGAAATCTGGTTAGGTGACGTGTTGCTGGAAGTTAACGGTGGAATGTGGAATACATCCATGGTGGAAACGTGAGTATTGTGTTGTGATGGAGTACAAATTAGCGTAGCTTAGTGTTAAAGGTCCCATATTATGCACATTCTCAGATTCATACTGGTATTTTGTGTTTCTACTAGAACATGTTTACATGCTATAATGTTAAAAAAAAACTTTATTTTTCTCATCCTGTATGCCTGAATATACCTGTATTTACCCTCTGTCTGAAACACTCCGTTTTAGTGCATTTCAATGGGATTGCGTTGCTAGGCATCAGTTTGGGTTCATGTTTACTTCCTGTCAGCTGATGTCATTCACATACACTGCAACAGGAATAAACTGGGACACATTTAGAATGTTTATGTTTAAAACCGTGTAATGGTCTAAATACTGTATATTTGTGACATCACAAATGGACAAAAATCCTAACGGCTTGTTTCAAACGCGCAATTTCTGAATACAGGCACACATATAAGCACTTAAACCTGCTTTATAATATAAAAGACCTGAAAATCTCACTTTTTACAACATGGGACCTTTAATTAAAAGATTTACAATGTCACGGCTGAATATTTAGATGATTTCTCACAATGTGGATGAGGTCTGTGAATCCTTATTTCTTTGAGCCAGAGTATACAATTATTCAGATTTCACAACCAGACTTCTCCTTGAGCGGTACTTGGACACAATAACAAACAGACGCGATCAAGTGAAAGGCCAGAAACACATGTTATTTCTCTATAGGGTCCCTTCCATCATGTTGTCAGACTGATAATAACAATCTGAGCCTGTCAGAGGCAAAGACAAGCACTTTTAGTGGACGTAACGTCACACTGATGCTGCTCACTGACCTCACAGCTCGGGTTACAGAGTTCTCCCTCAATACTGGACCAGTTTCAGAAAGTCTTGTTCCCATTAGTCACTTAGACACGAAAACATGGGAGGATAGGTTCTAGGTTAAAAAAAAACATAAGTTACAGGAGCTTTATCAAGTATGAGGAAAATAACCCTGATGATGACGTCATCAAGGTTATGTGTGGAATTTGGACAAATTTAACCAAAAGTTGCATCAGAATTTCATAACAGTTGAGTGTGTTGTTTAAATGTGATTAAACCTCAGCCACACAGTCCTGATGAAGAAGACTTACAGAGTGGAACTCTCAATAATACTCAAGGATGTTATTATAACTTTGATTGTTGCTTATTTAGGGCTTTAATGAAATAATGGTATCGGTTGCATCAGTGGAGTTGAAGGATTGACCCATACTATGGATTAAATGTCTGGATTTCAGCGCTGATGCTTCAGTTTTGACCACTCATATCTCTTATGAGTCCTCCAACGTTGTGGATGTGCAAACAGTGAAGCGCTGGACTGTACCTTCCCCTTTTCAAATGTCAACACGTCTTGTGCTTCTCTGTTTTCTCATTGAACTATTAGAACTTTATTTAACTGACTGGTTTCATACTGTCCCGTTTTTCTCTATCTGTGACCCCCCAGCAGGTGTAAGACCAACTCCTCGTCTTCAGCCAGAGACAGACCAGTGTCCAGGGCTGTGTGCGCATCATTCTGATGCCTCACTTTCTTCCTCTTCCCTGCTGTGAGCTCCTCTTCCTCATCGCTGCTTTCACTACTGTGCTGCCTTTTGGCCGACGTGATCGGATCCTCCTCTTCCTCGGAGTGCAGTTTGTCGGGGTCCGGCAGGGTGCTGGCGTCAAATTCGTCTTCGCTTTGGTTGGCCAGGTACGCATGCACTTCGTCCTCCTCGTCAGAGTTGCGTCCGTGCTGCTTGCTGGCCTCCCTCCTGGCTTCCTTCTCCTTCAGCCTCTTCTCCCTGTGTTTGGCTTTCACTTTGCGACTGTACTCCTGCTTGTCAAACGCCTGGTCCTCGCGTTTCAGCCTCTCCCTGGCCTTCTCCATGTTGATTCCTGAAGCCCCCTCCTCTTCTTCCTCCTCTCCACCGGTCACAGCACGTTGGACTGGAGGCCACAGCTGCACGGCCTCTCCTTCTTCGCTGAAAGCCACTTTGGTGTTGACCTGGAAGTTTCTCTTAAGGGCCTTTTTGGCTTCTTTGAACTTTGTCTCTTTTTCCATTTTCTTTTTGGAGCCCTCGGCAAGTTCCTCAGAACTCTCCTCATCCCCCGAGACATTGAAGACATCCTTTCTTTTGACTGTCAGCAGGTCCAAGTCTTTCAGATCATCGTCATCCTCACTGTCATCTGCACCCAGAAGAAGCATCTTGGACCGATCCACCTCTTCTTCCTCATCATCATCACCTGAACCTTCGGACTCTGAGCTCTGGCTGTCCTCATGAGGAGCGTTTCCCTTCAGCTGGGCCTTAAAGCTCTTCAGCTCGTCCTCTTCTCCGGACTGCTCCTCCTCCTCTCTCTGGCCTCCTTTCTCAGCTCTCTGTGCCTGAGCTTTACTTAGGAAGCGCACCCTCGGAGCCACGGCGAGGCCCAGAGAGTGAGCGTACTCCTGAATCTGGAGCTTAAAGACGTCAAACACCTCTTTGTTCTTCATCAGGTAGACGGAGCGCAGGTAGGACATGAAACACCTCTGAGCTCTCTCCTTCTGCTCCTTCTCCTGGGCCAGGAAGGCCTCCAGCTTCTGCTGAACACTCTGCAGTTTGTCTGGATTCACCTGGAATCAATCAGAAAACAAGATGAATGAATACAGATGTTGTCTACCACTCTTTTATTGTTGGAAGTAACACTCAAATCTATACGTTTGTATTGTAATTAAAGACATCCTGGGGACTTTTTGACCACTAGTAGTGCTACAGAGTAATAATTTGATGAGGGGTACTTATTTTGTTATAGTTGATGGTTATTTTGCTATCATCAGCGCGTCCAGGACGCTGATAATGCTACATTACGAACAACAAATTCATTAAACAGCTCTTACTTCAGTGTACTGGTAGTGTAGGACTCCACTGTTTAGAATACCTCTACACACTGATCAGGGTCTGAAATTAGTACCCGCCACCCGCCAAATTGTTGGCAGTGGCAGATAGAATCATCAGGCCACCTGCCACTTTGGCAGGCAGGGAAAACGCTAAGGATGTCCCATTGTCCCGCTGGCCGAAAAAAATATGATCGGGGAGGAAGAAAATTTTGGAACCAATTTTGGACGAGAGTTGAAAGAAAAATTCCTTCAATTACATTAGAATGATCGGTGATGAAAATTACTGTACGTTTTGTGTAGCGTACCGTTATTATTAAACCTCCGTGAAATACACGCTACGGTGTAATTTGAACACTGTAATTTACCATGTATATAATGTTTTTCATGTAAAATATATCGAACATTGAATTACATCAGATCTAAAATGTAATTCATTTAGCGCAGAGATTTCAAATTGTGGCAGATACAATTTCTGAGTGGCAGACAAACAAAAATACTTACCTGCCACAGTGGCAGGCAGTGAAAAAAGTTAATTTCAGACCCTGATACTGAATTCATGTTAACCTGGAGTATAAACTATTAGAATACCATTACATACTGATGAAGTAATTCATGTTAACCTGTAGTCCAGAAGGACTCTACTGTCATCATTCTGTTCTCTTCCCTCTGCTGCTGATGTGACCAGACTGCTGCTAGAGATGAGAGGCTGGTTGGTCTCAGCCTCTCATCTCTAGCTAATAGGGCTGAGCTGTTATCTAGTCAGCCTTGTGTAAACACACAGAGCCCCATTCTGAGCCGGGTTTCCGAGTGCCGTCTTTTTATATTTATATATATATATATATATATATATATATCAAATTATATAAATATATAATATATATCAAATTATATAAATATATATATATAATTATATATATATATATAATTATTATTATCGTCAACCACACAAGATGTGTTTGTTAACAGATGAAACACTGCACAACATGAGACTAATATAAGTAAGTAAACTACAATGTTATGGATTTAGATCAAGTGCCATCACATTTATGAAGAATTATCTTTTATGCAGAACACAAAGGGTGTATTACAATGGCAGCATGTCTAACAGTAAAGGGCTTAACTGTGGCCTGCCGCAGGGCAGCTGTCTTGGACCTCTCCTGTACTCCATCTTCACAAATGACTTGCCATCTGTATTGCATAAAACTAGTATACAAATGTACGCCGATGATTCCACACTGTATTACGCAGCAAATACAGCGGAGACCAAGTACTATCTTTAGACCTAAACTTGGTCTTTGATTGGATAAAACAAAATAAGTTGGTACTAAATATCTCAAAAACCAAATCCATTATTTTGGGATCTAGTCATAAGCTGTCATCTATGCCCACAATGAATCTCTACTTGGACAGTGAACAGCAGGTGGATAAGGTCACATTACTGGGACTAACTATAGACAATCAATTGTCATGGGTAGAGCACATAGACACAATTGTCAGGAAAATGGGAAATGGTATCTCCATGGCAAAAAATGCCTTCCGTATGTTCCAGCACACATTCTGGGAAAAAGTAGTTAAATCTTTAAGTTTAAGCCACCTGCACTATTGCTCACCTGTATGGTCTTCTGCACTGAAAAGCATACTGCGGAAACTACAAATTGCCCAAAACAGAGCTGCAAGACTTGTGTTACACTGCCTCATGAGAACGAACACAGACAGCATGCATCATAAACTGTCATGGTTACCAGTAGAGAAAAGACTTGCCTTAAGCACAGCGACATTCTTTAGTAACAGCATTTATTCTACTAAACCCGAGTTTTTATACAGTCAAATTACCAGATGCAGGGACGTTCACAGTCATTTCACTAGAACAGCAGGTGATGGCCAAATCATGTTACCTCACCCAAAATCGAATGCCTTAAAAAAGACGGTCATTTACCGCGCCATCACTCACTGGAATAGCTGCCCTCTTCACATCCGTCAATCCTCTAACAAATCCTCATTCAAATACTATCTACGAATACATTACTTAAACAGCTGATCGATAGTCCAGTGTTGGTCATGTATGGTTTTCTTTGGTTTTTTTTGTTCCTTTTCCCCGATGATGGGCCTTGAGGCTAAACAAAAATTGTGGAAGATTGTGTATGAATTTGAAATTTATATATGTTTGAAAATTTGAATGTTATTAGTGTAACACAAATGTGATGTTGTATATAGTATGTATGTGATAAATTAATGTACATGATTTCGGACCCCAGGAAGACTAGCTGGTGCCATTGGTATCAGCTAATGGGGATCCTTTTTAAATAAATAAAATAAATAAATACATATCTTTCAATCTAGTGTTAAAGGTCCCATATTGTAAAACGTGAGATTTTCATGTCTTATTATAAAGCAGGTTTAAGTGCTATAAAAATACTGTTAAACTACCAAAATGCTTAATATACGGAGAGACACACACAGCCCGCATTCAGAAATTGTGAGTTTGAAACAAGCCGTTAGGATTTCTGTCCATTTGTGATATCACAAATATACAATATTTAGTCCATTACACGGTTTTAAATGTAAACATTCTAAATGTGTCCCAGTTTATTTCCTGTTGCAGTGGATGAGAATACCATCAGCTGACAGGAAGTAAACATGGACCCAAACTGTTGCCTAGCAACGCAATTCCGTTGAAATTCACTAAAAAGAGCGTTTCAGACAGAGGGTAAATACAGGTATATATTCAGGCAGACAGTATGAGGAAAATAAAGTTTTTTTTGAACATCACAGCATGTAAACATGTTCTAGTAGAAACACAAAATACAAGCATGAACCTGAAAATGAGCATAATATGGGACCTTTAAATATTAGAATTTTTAGTATTAGAATGGATTCTGCGCAGGCCTGGCTCATCTCCAACGAGCCTTTTATTACATGTTATTACCTCCGCCTAGGCCAAAGGCCTAGGAAGGAGGTTATATTTTCACCCGCGTTGGTTTGTTGGTTTGTTGGTTTGTTGGTTTGTCCGTTTGGACGACAACTCCAAAAGTCCGCTATGGATTTGAATGAAATTTTTTGGAGGGGTGGGGTGTGGCACAATGAACAATCCATTAGATTTTGGTGGCGATCCGGATTCGGGATTTTTTTTTAATAACTCTGCTCAGCCTGTGCATTAACACCACAGGCTTTAGGACATGCGCAGTGTAACTGATGACGCGTTCATGCAGCTCTCTCCTTCTGCCAGCTTTCCTCACGGTTTACTTCGACCAAGGCACACTTGGTGATTGTTGCAAAGAGTGACGACAACGCTTTAGGTGGATTTTATTTTGTTTCTGACCACCTCCACTGAAGCCATTTTACGATGCTCCGCTATGCTGCTCCGCGACTACAGCTGATCTCAACATAAACAAGCGACGTACATGAAACCTGCATTGGCGGAGGTCTGCGCTCTGCGAGTGCACTTCTAGTTATTGGCTGAAATACCATTATTGGAACAATAGCAATAATTACATTCTCTCACTAATCAGACAATATTATATCGCTGCCGAAATCATGCATCCCTAAAAAAAGTTCTCACACTAACCACTTAAAGGTCCCATATCGTGCTCATTTTCAGGTTCATACTTGTATTTTGTGTTTCTACTAGAACATGTTTACATGCTCTAATGTTAAAAAAAACACATTATTTTCCTCATACTGTCTGCCTGAATATATACCTGTATTTACCCTCTGTCTGAAACGCTCTGCTTTAGTGCATTTCAATGGAATTACGTTGCTAGGCAACAGTTTGGGTCCATGTTTACTTCCTGTCAGCTGATGGTATTCTCATCCACTGCAACAGGAAATAAACTGGGGCACATTTAAAATGTTTATGTTTAAAACTGTGAAATGGTCTAAATATTGTATATTTATGACATGTTATATGGACAGAAATCCTAACAGCTTGTTTCAAACGTGCAATTTCTGAATGCGGGCTGTGTGTATTTAACAGTATTTATATATCACTTAAACCTGCTTTATAATATGAAAAGACCTGAAAATCTCACTTTTTACAATATGGGACCTTTAAAATTAGTATTTCTTTGTACTGCTCGGCACTGAAAAAAATTACATTTAAAACGATTCAATAGCAACAATCTCTTTTTATAGTGTGTTTCCTAACATATGATGTATAAACTAATTCATCTTTATATTATGCACTTTATAACAGGACAGAACCCCCATGCTCTCTGGGTGTGGTCATGTTGTATAACGGAGCTGTATGAACTGTATAATGCAACATACAGCCTGAACATGACCTCAGCTGTAACCAGTGTACAATGCATTAATTACACTGTGTGTGTGTGTGTGTGTGTGTGTGTGTGTGTGTGTGTGTGTGTGTGTGTGTGTGTGTGTGTGTGTGTGTGCGTGCGTGTGGTGATGCTGGTCTCACCTGGATCTTATTGATGGGGACCTTCTTCTCCTGCAGCTGGCTGACCATGCCCCTCTCCTCTGAGGGGAGCAGCAGCAGCAGGGCCTGCCCCCCCTCCTGGTACCTGGCGGTCCGGCCCACCCGGTGGATGTAGGTGTCCGCGTCCTCCGGACAGTCGAACTGCAGCACCCAGTTGACGGCGGGGAAGTCCAGGCCTCTGGCGGCGATGTCCGTGGCGAAGAGCACGGCGTTGTTCTTCCTCAGGAAGTCGTTGTAGACTTCCACCCTCTTCATCTGCTGCTGCTTGCCGTGCAGAGCCAGGACGGGCATGCCGGGTCGGAGGCGGCAGAGGGTCCGGAACAGGTACTGCACCTCCTTGCAGCAGGCGAAGAAGACGATGATCTTCTTCCTCAGGTGGCTCCTGATGAAGGAGTAGAGCATGTTGACCTTCTGCTGGAGCTCACACACCACGTAGCTCTGCTCCAGGGTGGCCGGCGTGCTGAACTTGGCCTTCTCGTGGACCCACACGTACTCCGGGTCTTTGAGGCTGAGCCGGGCCAGGTCTTTGACCGACTTGGTCTGCGTAGCGGAGAACAGCAGTGTCTGCCGGGACTTGGGGAGGTTCTCCACGATAGCGTTGATTGTCTCCGCGAAGCCCATGTCCAGGATGCGGTCCGCCTCGTCCAGGACTAGCATGTGGAGGTCGGAGGCGTGGAAGGTGGACGTCTCGTCCATGTGCTGGAGCAGCCGGCCCGGGGTGCAGATAACGATGTTGGTCCGGTGGATCTTCTCCGACTCGTTCTTCAGGTCCTTCCCGCCGATGATGAGCCCCGCGGAGAACTCGTGGTTCTTGCCCACCTTGCGGAGGACCTGGAAGGTCTGGTAGGCTAGCTCTCTGGTGGGGGATATGATGAGAGCGCCGAGGCCGTCCACGGAGCTCCATTGCTGCCGGTAGAGACACTCCAGCACCGGGATGAGGAAGGCTAACGTCTTCCCGGAGCCGGTCTTAGCGGCGCCGAGGACGTCTTTACCGAGCAGAGCGAAGCGGATGGTCTGTCTCTGGATCTCCGTGGGCTGCCGGTACTGGGCTCCCTGGAGACCCAGCAGGGTCTTCTTGGAGATGGGGAAGTCGGAGAACTTGACGGCGTCCTTGGACTGGATGTCTCCGTACCTGCTGACCAGCCGCTGGATGTACTCCCGCTCCACCTGCCACTCGGGCTTCTTCTCCGGTCGGCCTCGCTTCACCTCTCGCTTCGTCTTGTTGTACTTTTTCTTCCATTTCTCGAAGTCTTTGACGGGGTCGACGCCGTCTTTCATCTTCGCAGGTTTAGGTTTCTTCCCGGAGGAGTTAGCGCCTTTCTTCTCCATGATTTCAGATAGAAACAGAACAAGAAAACAACACAACACGGCGACTGTTGCTGCTGCTGGACAGCGTGGAGACGAGACGGAGGAGACAGCTTCCTGTCGCATGGAGCACGACGTCATCATCACGGGACATTTGGACTCCAGATTATTTTGCCCTCAGGTTTACCTGTCAGGTACTTTGTACCTCCTGAATCTAAATGACTACTAAACAGGAGCACTTGAAACATTTATCTCTTTGTCTTATTATTTTATTTTCTGTCATATCATATTTTTTGTGACCCTTCACAGCTTTATTCCGTCTGGACTTTTAAACTAGTTTAGTCAATCAACAGAAAATGAACTCATCATATCGTCATTCATAGTTTTGAGGGGTTTTTTGGGTTGTTTTTTTCAGAAAAAAAATCCAAAATTGGGTTCTAGCTTCTCAAATAAAAAAAGATCTGGTTCCCTCAGATGATAGTGATAGTATGATAGTAAACTAACAATATTTAGGTTTTGAACTTTTGGTTGAAGATGTCACTTTGGGCTTTGGGAGATTGTAATGGGCATTTTTCCCTATGTACTGACATTTTATTGACTAAATGTCTGATTGATTAATCAAGAAAACAATCGACCGATGAATTGACAATGAAAACCAGAAGCAGAACCATATACTGGACATTAGTTTAGAGCTCTGTCAAAGATAATAAATAATACCACTCCCTGAAAAAGTAATGAAGTAAACAATATAATACATACATAATATAATTAGATCAAATTGAACACCTATTCATTATTTTACACAGAATTTATGCAATGCCTAAAATTATATTTCATCAATTAACAGAGAGGAACAGAGAGCAAATATAACCAAATGTCTTCAAGAAGTAAATATTTAAGGATCTGTAAGGAAGCAGGTAAAATGTTTTATTGTCTCAACGATTTGCTGTATATGATATGATTTGATGTGAGTTGCAGTGATTGACAGCTACTTAGAGACAGCTCGGCTCTGATTGGTTGCTTTTGTTCGGGCGCAGTGGAATCTTGCAAATGCTATTAGGAGCACGAGGAGGCCTGATGGTTTTTTCACAGATTATCTGTCTCATGTACTATGAGATATGTATATATGACAGTTATTTTTATTAAAGTTTAAAGCTTTAAATGGAGACGTTTGAAAAAAATTACTGATCTGATCTCTTTTTTTTCACAGTTACACAGTCAGAAAAATACAACATCAGCATCAATCTGTCACGGCTTTTTAATTCACAAAATAACAAAATGGCATCTCGAGAGGACATTCTTACACATGCATAACAACATGTATGAGTATCCAGTCGTCATTTTAAAATACTTTATCTTGAAAACTGTTGGACTGTATAGAAAACCATGCAGTCAGATAATGAGCTGTAGCCCCCAGCCAGGTCCCAAGAACAGCTTCAGGAGTCCACCGTTAACCGCTAAACATCAGCATGACGTTCATGCATTCTGGACATGGCACATTGAGCAGCCTCAGCCTGAGGTCTGAGACCCATGGTGGAGATGACTAATGGCAGGATTGGGCAATATGACATTCTGTATATACCAGGGGTCAGCAGCCTTTACTATCAAAAGAGCCATTTTAGGCAAAAACAAAAAAAATCTGTCTGGAGCCGCAAAACATTTGAGCATTGTGATGAAGGTAACACAGTTTATAGTCTAAGTATATAGTATATAAGTATATATAATAAGTATCTAATGTAGTGAGGGCCAAAGTGCAAATGTATTACGGAGTATTAGGGCCACATTGAGGAAAAAAAAATCTTAGATTTCCAGAATAAAGTCATAACTTAACGAGAAAAAAGGTTGTAATGTTACGAGAATAAAGTCATAACTTTACAAGAAAAAAAGTCGTAATATTACGAGAATAAAGTCATAACTTAACGTGAAAAAAGTTGTATTATTACGAGAATAAAGTCATAACTTAACCAGAAAAAAGTCGTAATATTACAAGAATAAAGTCATAACTTTACAAGAAAAAAAGTCTGAATATTACGAGTATAAATTCATAACTTTACGAGAAAAAAAGTCATAATATTACGAATAAAAAGTCATAACTTAAAGAGAAAAAAGTAATAATATTACGAGAATAAAGTCATAACTTTACGAGAAAGAAAGAAAAAAATTACAAATTACTACTTTATAATATTCTGATTTTATTCTCATAATATTACGACTTTTTTCTCGTTATATTATGACTTTATTCCCGATATCTCCGATTATTTTTTTTGCCTCAATGTGGCCCTAATACTCCGTCGTACTGTCGTGCCATACACCTACAACAATGATAAATAAAAATAAAATGTAAAACAAAAAACAGTTATTCATTTCCATTTTTAAAAATCCACAAGGAGCCACTGAAGAGGGGCTGAAGAGCTGCATGTGGCTCCGGAGCCGCAGGTTGCAAAACCCCTGGTATAAACACATACATACAGAAATGTGCCAACTGTTGAAGATTTTGCCATACGGTTGATACTTTGGTGGCTCTCCCTTTAGTATTTCTGGGGGGAATTAGGACAATGTGGGCAATGTTGGAAATCACAGACATTTTTTGAATCAATGTGATGCAGTACCTTGATTTCGTTTTCAGGTATTTAATTCAATAGATTAGACAACACAACAAGATGCTAATGTCTGTTTTTGGCTATCAATGGTTTCTCCATTGGATTTCTAGGAAATATACTATATCACAATATAAAATGACATGTACCGTGATAAAAGACTGTGTCTCTATTTCATATTATAGGTCCCATATCGTGCTCATTTTATTTTCCTCATACTGTCTGCCTGAATATACCTGTTTTTACCCTCTGTCTGAAACGCTCCGTTTTAGTGCATTTTAACGGAATTGCAACGGAATTACGTTGCGAGGCAACAGTTTGGGTCCATGTTTACTTCCTGTCAACTGATGTTATTTACATACACTGCAACAGGAAATAAACTGGGACACATTTAGAAAGTTTATGTTTAAAACTGTGTGATGATCTAAATATTTTATATTTGTGACATCACAAATGGAGAAAAATCCTAACGGCTTGTTTCAAACACACAATTTCTGAATACGGGCTGTGTGTATTTCTCCGTATACTGATCGTTTTGATAGTTTAACAGTATTTATATAGCACTTAAACCTGCTTTATAATATAAAAGACATGAAAATCTCACTTTTTACAATATGGGACCTTTAATAGAAATACTACTGCTAGCGTACCTCAAATTTAGGATCCCATGATCCCCTGCCAATCCCTGCACAGATGGATCTATTTTATTTTACTGTAATGATACTACTGTCTGAAATGTATGTGGCAACTGTAAGCGAAGTATAAAGTAAGACTAACATCTCAGTCACCTACTGTACGTAGAGTAAGATATTCTGAGTATTCATGTCTGCTCAGTTTGTTGACTTCTTTCATGCTGAAGTGAAACTGTTCTCCGTTTGAGAAACAGTCGCTGATTTGTGTGCAAAAAGGTTGGACAACCGTGAGTTCAGTCCATGAGTTCCTGTTTTATTCGGATGAGGGTGGGGGGGTGTCGTCCGCCTCGGCCCTCCCTCCGTAGAATGTATTCACTAAACTGGGATGAGTCCACTCCACCACCACATGAACCTGTGATCCAGAACCCTTTCTGCTGTAACCGCTCCAACACCTGCAGTCACACATAAACCAGAAGAATCCGTCAGACATTTACACATCGTTTCAACAAGAGCTTGGAAAACGAGATGGATCTTGTTCAACATTTCGTGGCTCTATTTGAAGTCACTGTGTAGATTTTAAAAGGAGGGACCACCACTGCATGAGTCACACTGGGACTGAATGGGCTAAAAGCAACACATTTGGCGGCACACATTTTCACTAGGATTGTCTCATCTTTCTGAAAAACATACTGTATGCCATGAGTGTAAAGCGAAAGAGAAAGGTTAAGAAACATGTGGTAATTTGTAAATAATAGTAATAATCCACAATTAAAACCTCGTACTATATTCATTCATGGAGCTCTCCAAGTCACTGCATGTCCCAGAACACTGTCCGGCACATATTTCAGAATAAAAGCCTTGTGTTAACAAATGAAGGAATTCTGTCCACAGAAAACAATGCTTGAGGGCTTTTATTTTGAAATGAAAGCAGGAAGTGTTGATTTAAAAATAAGTCTGTACTTTTTTTTCATCTCCGTAACATATTCTACAGATAGAGATCAAAACTGTAGTAATCTTGCTGGTATGATGTCAATATACTGTCAATAGGTCACCTTCACTGTCTGTGACATATTCTACAGATGTCTAGACATGTAAACTGTAGTAATGTCGCTGATATGATGTCAATATACAGTCAATAGGTCACTTTCACTGTCTGTTGTTGCTGTGAGACGCACGCGGCAAAAATAGGCGAGACCTCTGTTCTCTAGAAGAGGCGCAGCTTGTGACGTGTCTCACGCGAGCAGTGTGGCTGTTCTAACCTGTTAACACGGACGCCAAAATAAAAAACAACAGGTAACACAGCCGCCACACGCTCCTGACGTTCCTGGTGTGTCCGGGCTGTAACTCTAAAGATGCTATATACAGACGTAGGCAAAGTTGTTGGTAACGTTCCGTTAAAGAGAGAAAAACCCACAATGGTCACTGAAATAACTTGAAACTGACAAAAGTAATAATAAATAAAAATGTACTGAAAATGAACTAATGAAAATCAGCTGTTGCTTTTGAATTGTGGTTCAACAGAATCATTTTAAAAAACAAACTAATGAAACTGGCCTGGACAAAAATGATGGTAGCCCTAGAAAAGATGTAAAATAATGTGACCATAGGGACATATTAAACTAAGGTGTGTCCTGTAATTAGCATCACAGGTGTCTTCAAACTTGTAATCAGTCAGTCTGCCTATTTAAAGGGTGAAAAGTAGTCACTGTGCTGTTTGGTGTCATGGTGTGTACCACACTGAACATGGACCACAGAAAGCTAAGGAGAGAGTTGTCTCAGGAGATCAGAAAGAACATTATAGACCTTCATGTTAAAGGTAAAGGCTATAAGACCATCTCCAAGCAGCTTGACGTTCCTGTGACTACAGCTGCACATATTATTCAGAAGTTTAAGGTCCATGGGACTGTAGCCAACCTCCCTGGACGTGGCCGCAAGAGGAAAATTGATGACATATTGAAGAGACGGATAATACGAATGGTAACCAAAGAGCCCAGAACAACTTCCAAAGAGATTAGAGGTGAACTCCAAGGTCAAGGTACATCAGTGTCAGATCGCACCATCCGTCACTGTTTGAGCCAAAGTGGACTTAATGGAAGACGACCGAGGAGGACACCAAATCATAAAAAAGCGAGACTGGAATTTTCCAAAATGCATATTGACAAGCCACAAAGCTTCTGGGAGAATGTCCTTTGGACAGATGAGACAAAACTGGAGCTTTTTGGCAAGTCACATCAGCTCTATGTTCACAGACGAAGAGATGAAGCATCCAAAGAAAAGAACACTGTACCTAATGTGAAACATGGAGGAGGCTCGGTTATGTTATGGGGCTGCTTTGTTGCATCTGGCACAGGGTGTCTTGAATCTGTGCAGGGTGCAATGAAATCTCAAAACTATCAAGGCATTCTGGAGCGAAATGTGCTGCCCAGTGTCAGAAAGCTTGGTCTCAGTTGCAGGTCATGGGTCCTCAAACAGGATAATGACCCAAAACACAGCTAAAAACACCCAAGAATGGCTAAGAACAAAACATTGGACTATTCTGAAGTGGCCTTCTATGAGCCCTGATCTAAATCCTATTGAACATCTGTGGAAGGAGCTGAAACATGCTGTCTGGAGAAGGCACCCTTCAAACCTGAGACAGCTGGAGCAGTTTGCTCACGAGGAGTGGGCCAACATACCTGTCGACAGGTGCAGAAGTCTCATTGAGAGTTACAGAAATCACTTGATTGCAGTGATTGCCTCAAAAGGTTGTGCAACAAAATATTAAGTTAATGTTACCATCATTTTTGTCTAGGCCAGTTTCATTGGTTTGTTTTTTTAAATGATTCTGCTGAACCATAATTCAAAAACAATATCTGATTTTCATTAGTTAATTTTCAGTGAATTTTTATTTATTATTACTTTTGTCAGTTTCAAGTTATTTCAGTGACCATTGTGGGTTTTTCTCTCTTTAACGGAACGTTACCAACAACTTTGCCTACGTCTGTATATCACATCATTCAGAATACAGCCTGGCTGTATTGAATACAGTTAAACACAAACAAACCAAAAGAAAGGAGGTGAGAACCAAAAAGAAGTGTGTGGGGGCTCTAGTGTTAGCTCTATGGTCAAAGCTTCTTTAGTGTTTTAGTGCATTTTCAAACATCACAGCGCCGCAGATGGATGACACAAGCTGATATGCCTCTGCTCTCATGAACTTTTTTCTTCATCATTACAGCACTATAATTCACCATGCCTGCCTTGTGCAGTCAAAGACATTTATTAGACCACCTCACACAGTGTGACATGCAGTAAACTTACACAGTCTAACAACGCCTTCGGTAAATGCTAAATGGACTTTACACATCAGCTCCTTTCTAGTCCTCTGACCACTCAGAGCTCTTTACACTACATGTCAGCATTCAACACAAGCGTGAGCAACAGGACGCTGACTGTCTTTGACTTTACGGCCACAGGTGGCACTGTTAAAACGCAGTTTCTGATTCTTATATTGAGCCCCTTTAAAGAGATATAGCAGTAAAGAAGTAGTATGATGGTGTTTTACTAATGGCCAGAAGGTGGGGCTATTGATGCCATGCTTACTAATATTTCATGCTCATGGAGAACTTGTTTACCAAGCTTCATTTTATTAAGTCAACAAGCTGTAGAAATATTATTGCCCCCCCTGTGGGTAGAATTTTATGAGATGTTACAAACTTGCACGTTAACTGCAATAGGCTACATCTTCAAACGTTTGGTAACCAATTACAGACAAATGGGAAGTCTGTTCAGGGTCATTTAAATATGGTATGTTGATGACGATTAGATGAAATATGTGCCAAAAGAAGCAAAAAATGTGTTTACCAATAAAAAAAAAATGGCGGACAAATTTCATGAGCGCAAATCAAGCCCCCAGGAAAAGCGCCGGTCGTCGATCCCGACTTTCGTAGTGTCCAAACGGCGGTACTGCAACTTCCGTGTCAGTCACGTGATGCCATTGGGCCCAAAAATACTTTTCCCCATAGATTTACATTGGGAAAAAGACATCTGTAACTCAGCGGATGATTTTTTTTGAGGTGAATGAACTCCCCAGTATGAACACTCTAATAGCCCTTATTTAAAATATAAAGTTTTTAAAGTTGTAAAATGCACTAAAAGCTGAATCCAGAGTTATTTCCCTTCCTCCGTTCATGTGAGACCCAGACCGAGGCTGGAGCGCAAGATCGTGACGACAGCGTGACGTTGGGACCCCAAGTCAAGTCATGTGACCGAGCGGATGCTACTCCGCGAATCATCTCGGGCGCTACTCCACCAAGATCCGGGTACTTTTCAAGACGGAATTAGAGCCATTTAGGCTTCATGCGCCACTGAGCAGTTCTCATAGGAATGACCTGGGCCCCGCCTCCAACGCTGTATCCAGTTCTTTTAATACATTCATGGCGCAAAGGGGCGTGGCCTATATCAGTCAAATCAGCATCATCATCAAATACAGAAACGCAACAGAAAACGGCTTGTGTTTCATTTGGTTGTGTTTTCTAAACGCTGTGCACGTGTTTAATCTTCACGATAAAATCATTACACGTTCTCCAAAGGAGGAGGTTTATGATGGTATACACCCCAAAAATAGTACTAGCAGTTTTTATAGTTACGTGTTACCAGTGAGAATGCGAAAGAAGAATAAACAATCATGAATCTGTTGTGTACCTCTCTGATTTACTTGGTATAGTCTGCAGCTCTTTTGTGTGTGAATGTGCTGCTAACAATAGCTGAGAAAGAGGCCCGGGGGTCCAGGGTCACTCTCATTTTCTCAGCCTCTCTGGCCTCAAACATCAACTACTTCAGAAGTAGTCCATTAGTTTCTCTCTCCCTCCCCTCCCTACCCAAGTGAACAACAAGGTGACATTATCTCAGTTTGCCCTCAGGAGTGCTCTGTTCCTCTTACTGCGTCTGTCACGCTGATATTTCCCCTGAGACAAAGATAGACAGACATACAGTTGTGAAATGTGTCAGCCGTCAATTCATCTCCACACAAGAAAGTCATTAGCTGTGTTTCCATTCAGCTGTCAAGCACATTTTAGGCAAAGTCTTGACATGTCGCATAAGAAGAAATGTGAATTAGGTGCGTTTCCATCAGCTGGTTTGGAGGGAATAAACTAGGGTTGGTGCTTTATGCTACAGGTCTGTAATCCACCAGTAAACAGAGGAGATAAATTACAGGTTACACACAAGTCTCCAGGTCTTCAGGAACTTATTTCACTTGGTTCAAGTTTGAATTATTATTTCATGTCAGTGAGTATTAGCCATGTTTCATGTTGTCTGGTGAGGAACACAATATACAGACGTAGGCAAAGTTGTTGGTACCCTTCCGTTAAAGAGAGAAAAACCCACAATGGTCACTGAAATAACTTGAAACTGACAAAAGTAATAATAAATAAAAATTCACTGAAAATTAACTAATGAAAATCAGATATTGTTTTTGAATTATGGTTCAGCAGAATCATTTAAAAAAACAAACTAATGAAACTGGCCTAGACAAAAATGATGGTAACATTAACTTAATATTTTGTTGCACAACCGTTTGAGGCAATCACTGCAATCAAGTGATTTCTGTAACTCTCAATGAGACTTCTGCACCTGTCGACAGGTATGTTGGCCCACTCCTCGTGAGCAAACTGCTCCAGCTGTCTCAGGTTTGAAGGGTGCCTTCTCCAGACTGCATGTTTCAGCTCCTTCCACAGATGTTCAATAGGATTTAGATCAGGGCTCATAGAAGGCCACTTCAGAACAGTCCAATGTTTAGTTCTTAGCCATTCTTGGGTGTTTTTAGCTGTGTTTTGGGTCATTATCCTGTTTGAGGACCCATGACCTGCAACTGAGACCAAGCTTTCTGACACTGGGCAGCACATTTCGCTCCAGAATGCCTTGATAGTCTTGAGATTTCATTGCACCCTGCACAGATTCAAGACACCCTGTGCCAGATGCAGCAAAGCAGCCCCAGAACATAACCGAGCCTCCTCCATGTTTCACTGTAGGTACAGTGTTCTTTTCTTTGTATGCTTCATTTTTGCGTCTGTAAACATAGAGCTGATTTGACTTGCCAAAAAGCTCCAGTTTTGTCTCATCTGTCCAAAGGACATTCTCCCAGAAGCTTTGTGGCTTGTCAATATGCATTTTGGAAAATTCCAGTCTCGCTTTTTTATGATTTGGTGTCCTCCTCGGTCGTCTTCCATTAAGTCCACTTTGGCTCAAACAGTGACGGATGGTGCGATCTGACACTGATGTACCTTGACCTTGGAGTTCACCTCTAATCTCTTTGGAAGTTGTTCTAGGCTCTTTGGTTACCATTCGTATTATCCGTCTCTTCAATATGTCATCAATTTTCCCCTTGCGGCCACGTCCAGGGAGGTTGGCTACAGTCCCATGGACCTTAAACTTCTGAATAATATGAACAGCTGTAGTCACAGGAACATCAAGCTGCTTGGAGATGGTCTTATAGCCTTTACCTTTAACATGAAGGTCTATAATGTTCTTTCTGATCTCCTGAGACAACTCTCTCCTTAGCTTTCTGTGGTCCATGTTCAGTGTGGTACACACCATGATGCCAAACAGCACAGTGACTACTTTTCACCCTTTAAATAGGCAGACTGACTGATTACAAGTTTGAAGATACCTGTGATGCTATTTACAGGACACACCTTAGTTTAACATGTCCCTATGGTCACATTATTTTACATCTTTTCTAGGAGTACCATCATTTTTGTCTAGGCCAGTTTCATTAGTTTGTTTTTTTAAATGATTCTGTTGAACCACAATTCAAAAACAATATCTGATTTTCATTAGTTCATTTTCAGTACATTTTTATTTATTATTACTTTTGTCAGTTTCAAGTTATTTCAGTGACCATTGTGGGTTTTTCTCTCTTTAACGGAACGTTACCAACAACTTTGCCTACGTCTGTAAATATATATCCGGGACAGCAGAAATCAGTCATGTGAGTTAAATGTTCGCTACGTCAGAACTTATTCAGTAAAGGAGTTTCCATATCACATTTAGCGCATCAACTCTTTTTTGACAAAGGCAAAAACCACCTCAAGCGAGAGTTTTTTGACAACTGAGGAAGTTTTTATCAAATTTTACCGTTTCCATACAGCTTTTCTAATGCCATACTTCAAAACACGGCTGACACGGCTTCTCAACATTTTCAATATATTAAAGTGCTTTTTGCCTGAATATTGACACATACTTACTGAAAATTCAAGTAAAACACATTTCCCATCGAATGATAGGTCGTGACATCCTAGTGATCCAACCTGACAGAGTTTGGGAGGATCTGCAGAGAAGAATGGCAGAAAATCCAAGGTGTGCCAAGCTTTTCACGTCATACCCAAGAGGGTTAGGGTTAGGATTAGAACATATGAGGCTGTAATCGCTGCCAGTACTGAGTTAAAGGGATTGTTTGTAACTTCTTACACGTATAAATCAATGCGGGTCGGTGTCCCATGCGCACTCGCGTTTGGCTACGCTGTTCAGACTCAGACTCCAACACATCTACATGGAAGCACTAAAGTTCTATCTAGTGAAGCCCGTCTTGCAAAATAGTGTTGGCCGTGGTCGGAGGACGCGGGGGAGACCGTAGCTTTGGTCTCCAGGGCCGGAGTCTCTGTTGTACTCTGCTCCTCTGCTCCTCTGCCTGCCTGCTTGCCTTCACTCACACACCGTGCTCGTTCTCGCTCTTTCGCTCCACTCTCACGTGCATGCGCGCACACTACACACTACACACTACACACTGCAGAAGAGTTAGTTTAGCTCTGAGAATATCTAGTGAATGTACAGAGGACGTTTGTGCAGAAATAAATGCTGCAGCTCCTCCAGACCAACAGAGGTTTCCCGTGTCTTGTGAAATGACGGGGCTCCGCAGCGGGAAACGTTATCGTCTACGACCAAAACTCCAGTGTCTCCCCTGTTCCCTCCGGCCACGGTCGGGAGGCTGAAGCAGGAAAAGCCGACACTAGGATCAGCATTGATTCATGGAGAGACCTTCGTCTGGTCAGCTAACATTACTGCCAAGCAGGTGAAATATAGAGTGATATTGTGGTTTTAGCTGACGTGTGTCGCCTCACTGTTTTGAGCGATGCTCGTTCATGTCTATGTAGAGCGAGCACAAGCGCGAGCCCGGCGCTGACTTTCGTTGACTTAGCGGCCACAGGTGTCGCTGTTAACAAGCAATTCTGATTCTTACATACAGTCCCTTTAAGGGTTAGGGTTAGAACATATGATGTGGATTTTTAAAAATGGAAATGAATAACTGTTTTTTGGTTACATTTTCATTTTTATTTGTCATTGTTGTAGGTCTATGGTACGACGGTAGGACGGAGTATTAGGGCCACATCGAGGAAAAAAAAAAATTCTGAGATTTTGAGAATAAAGTCATAATATTACGAGAATAAAGTCATAATATAACGAGAATAAAGTCATAAGTTTACGAGAAAAAAAATCGTAGTATTATGAGAATGAAGTCATAATATTATAAGGTAGTAATTTTACATGTTATTTTCTTTTTTTCTCATAAAGTTATGACTTTATATTCATAATATTATGACTTTTTCTCGTAAAGTTATGACTTTATTCTTATAATATTACGACTTTTTTTCTCGTAAAGTTATGACTTTATTCTCGTAATATTACGACTTTTTTTCTCGTAAAGGTATGACTTTATTCTCGTTATATTACAACTTTTTTCTCGTAAAGTTATGACTTTATATTCGTAATATTATGACTTTTTTCTCGTAAAGTTATGACTTTATTCTCGTAATATTATGACTTTTTTTCTCGTAATATTATGACTTTATTCTGGAAATCTCAGATTTTTTTCCCCTCAATGTGGCCCTAATACTCCGTAGTACATTTGCACTTTGGCCTTCACTGCATTAGACTTATATACTAAATTATATACTTAGACTATAAACTGTGTTACCTTCATCACAATGCTCAAATGTTTTGCGGCTCTGGACAGATATATATATTTTTTTGCCTAAAATGTCTCTTTTGATAGTAACGGTTGCTGACCCCTGCTGTAGATCAACATTTCAACGCCTCTCGCCCTCTTCGGGGTTTTTTATTAGACGTCAAAGCAACTGACGTATAAATAGTGAGAAAGTCTGCACAGGGCGGGTGGGAGAGAAAGGTTGGACTGGCCAAACAGATACAGGACTTCCACCCAGGAGACCGCTGTTCCTGCATGTCTGCTGTTAAAAAACTGGCTGTAAATTCAGATAAAAGTGGGACGCTGGCCCTGCTCCACACAGATACCTGTTTGATCGAGTAACAGTAACTCTCAACTTCTCTCTTCTCTCTCTCTGTCCCTCATTTCTCCTCCTTGTCCTTTCTTTTCACTCAGGCTTCTCTATGCTGGACCGTCGTCTGTCCTGGGATCTTCTCTCTCTCCTGGCTGTCGGTTCCTCATTCCAGGTGTTTGGATCTGGATCTTCATCCTCCAAACTCAGCCTCTCCTCTTGCCTCTGTCACCAGGGCTGGACTGGCCATCTGGCATACCAGGCGTTTTCCCGGTGGGCCGACGTCCTTTTGGGCCGACGTATGTCTTTTTTTTGGGCCCATAAAACAGGTAAATCATCCCATTTCTTTTCCTTAATTGACACTGGGGTGGCCCAATTGCTCTGTGCCGGGCGGCCACAGTGAGGAGGAGAGGGAGAGAGATGAGGGAGGGAGTGTAGAGTTAAGCAGTTATGGGCTAGCTGCCTGGCTCAACATATCATGAGAGATGAGCAGTGCTCGAAGTGGGCCGGTACGTAGCGGTACATTTTACTAATTTTACTCCTTGGCATACCGTGACTTTTTCATGCGTACCGGAGCTTCTCGCAAGCTGCCGGTACTCTCCTCTGCCCTCTCCATATCAGGTTCTCTGGGAGATTCATAATGGTGATACATAACGGTGCAGAATCAGCGTATTTGCACCGCGTGGGTTTATGGTTTTAAAGTCACCAGAATTCAGGAAACAAAGTCTCTGAAACTCAAATTTTTTTAGGGGGGAGAACCCCCATACCCCCTTTTTTGTTTTTTTTGTCCCAGTCCAGCCCTGCCTCTCGCCCTTGTGTGCATATTGTCCTTCTCTCTCTCTCTCTCTCTCTCTCTCTCTCTCTCTCTCTCTCTCTCTCATTCTCTCTCTGTTGGTCTCTTTTCTCCTACCTGTGTGCCTGAGCTGGGCTCTTGTGTGTTCATGTAATCTGTCCTCTTCCAGGTCTCCATGGTGGAGAGGAGGTCATGTGACTCAGGTCTGTTTGGTGACACCTGAAGTTTCTTTGACGTCCTCCTGGATCCATGATCACGTCACTGAAGGTTTCAGGTCCTGAATTCATAAAATCGTATAGCAGATCTAACGTATCCCACTGCAGTAGGCATACACTGGTGCAAGTTTTACCTCATAAAATAAAATGACTTTAACTGCCATTTTTCTTAATATCATTAACCTGATGTGTTCTCTGACTGTAAAGTGATCCCGTCACAGCCTTCAGTCAGTGAGGATTACTCTGGTGCAGGTTGCTTACTAAAATACAGTTAAATGTACAGGCTGCTGTCGAGCCTGTTAACAACAATGTGTTCCTTCCTGCAGGCTCTAACGTTACATAATGCTATATATAAATAACATTTCAAGTTGTTTTGGGGGAAACACTGTAACAATGCCGCTCTCTCTGTTTGCTAATGTTAGCTCCTGTTAGCAGTTTCTAGTTTGCCTAAAACATTAGAGTTCCTGAGGCGGCAGTAGCTCAGTCAGTAGGGACTTGGCTTGGGAACTGGAGGGTCGCCCCAGTACAAGTCCCCGCATGGAAGTGTGGAAGGCTATATAACAACAACATGAGGCTACTGAAGACATGCAAGTTGGTTCCCGCTAACCACTCGGAGCGCCGCTATTGCACGTGTATACTTCCACTGGAGTCCAATAGACCACAGACCATGGATGTAGAAGAGGGTCCAACAGACCCCAGACCATGGATGTAGAAGAGGGTCCAACAGACCCCAGACCATGGATGTACAAGAGTGTCCAATAGACCACAGACCATGGATGTAGAAGAGGGTCCAATAGACCACAGACCATGGATATAGAAGAGGGTTAAGTAGACCGCAGACCATGGATGTAGAAGAGGGTCCAATAGACCACAGACCATGGATGTAGAAGAGGGCCCAACAGACCACAGACCATGGATGTAGAAGAGGGTCCAATAGACCACAGACCATGGATATAGAAGAGGGTTAAGTAGACCGCAGACCATGGATGTTGAAGAGGGTCCAATAGACCACAGACCATGGATGTAGAAGAGGTTGTGTCCTGGTCTTTTGCCCTATGTGTTAGTGAATAGCCTACAACTCCATTAAATTCTGTTGATGTCATGCTACTAGCACTACTAGCTACTGGCCGATAGCCGGTTGTTTGGGAACAGAGACGTTAATACATCCACCACGGTACAGGCTGACAGCATACAGCCTATGGGTGTATGCTTATTATAAGATAATAAAAGTGATGAATTACAGCCAATATATCCATTATTACAGACGCGTACAGCTAGCAGGAAGCTGGCAGAACCGGATATGTCATATGAGCGTGCAGGGCGGTGCGGTCCCGTGGGTCTGATGACCGTTCATTATGGCATTTTACTACTTTTAGGACATCATGATTTAAATGAGAGATATCTGAGTGTTCCTACTGGGAAGTTGATTTATATCCTCTGATTTACAGACGTGTCTTTATACATCCATGGACACACACTCATTGGTGTTTTCAGTCCAAAATGGCAGCAGCGCTACCGCAGCGCCATCTAGCGGTTGTTGTCAAAAAAGCACCAGAGTTAAGTCTCTTTGCTTCTAGACTCTTTGGTTGAACTGTATCAGAATTATGCATTCACTGATCACATGGTTCCATTCAAATGAATTTATTCGGGTCTGAAATGTTGCTTTTATATTAATGCTGGTGTGACCGACACCAAAAACTCTGGAGTTTATAAATTAGAATAAATAAAATAAAACAATGCCAGCTATGTTCCTGTTTTTCTCCTTAAAGGGACTGTTTGTAAGAATCAGAAATTGCTTGTTAACAGCGCCACCTGTGGCCGTTAAGTCAACGAAAGTCAGCGTCCTGTTGCTTGCGCTTGTGCTCGCTCTACATACGACGAAGTTCTCTCCATGAATCAATGCTGATCCTAGTGTTGGCTTTTCCTACCTCAGCCTCCCGACCGCGGCCGGAGGGAACAGGGGAGACACCGGAGTTTTGGTTGAAGACGATAACGTTTCTCGCTGTGGAGCCCCGTCACTTCACAAGACACGGGAAACCTCTGTTGGTCTGGAGGAGCTGCAGCATTTATTTCTGCACAAACGTCCACTTTGTGCAGAATATCACTAGATATTCTCAGAGCTAAACTAACTCTATTGTAGTGTGTAGTGTGCGCGCATACACGTGAGAGTGGAGCGAAAGAGTGAGAACGAGTGCGGTGTGTGAGTGAAGGCAGGCAGGCAGGCAGAGGAGCAGAGGAGCAGAGTACAGCAGAGACTCCGGCCCTGGAGACCAAAGCTACGGTCTCCCCCGCGTCCTCCGACCACGGCCAACATTGTTTAACAGACGGGCTTCACTAGATACAACTTTGCGGTTTTGGTGCTTCCGTGTAGTTTGTGTTGGAGTCTTGTCTGAACAGCATAGCCACACACAAGCGCGCATGGGACACCGACCCGCAATGATTTATACGTGTAAGAAGTTACAAACAGTCCCTTTAATAATGTAGTAGGCTACAGAGCTCTTCCTGGCTTTAAGGTGTTTCATTAATATGAACCAGGTGCTAACTATGTCCAAACCCGAGTCCCCAGCGTAGCCTAGTGAGTCACATGTTGTTACAGTTCTGTTTGTATTTGTCTACACTGTCTGACTTCTGAATCATTGAATGGCTCACAGAAGATGAAAATAAGAAAAAGGGGGGACAGTGGTGCCAAAATACACTGACAGAAAACCTGATCCAGAGAAAACAGGTACTCACTACTGTCTGATCCCTGACAAACATTGGCGTTGAAGGTTTAGAAATCTGAACCCAGAGTGTGTTTTTTGTACCTGGACAGAGTTGAGGTGGCAGTAGCCGTTGAGCGGGAAGCGAATGATGTGTGCAGAGTCCTGGTTCCAGCTGGTGTTCAGGGAATTGGACATGACGTCTCTGACCTCTGGAAAAACCTCCTCGATCACGGCCCGGTGGGCGCTCATGCTGATCCTCTCGCCGAGCTCCGGAGCCACATGAATCACGACACACTCGCACTCCAGACACACACCCCCTCGTTCCTGCTCAGTCCTCCAGCGCTCCAGCTCAGCCTGCAGAGGAGTCAGCTGGAAGAAACTGGCCTCTTCATACAGCAGCGAGTATTCCTGCAAACACACACACACAATATACATGAAGTCAAGCTTAGACACCCACACACACACACACACACACACACACACACACACACACACACACACACACACAGACGGAAGACACAGAAAAGAAAAGCTCATGAAAATGTACACACATGCCAGCACAAGCCCACAAACACACACACGTGAACAGACAAACATACACAGAGCATTAATCAACACAGATAAACGAAGCAATGATACAGTCATTATGAGTAACCTCTTTCAGTAGCTGTGAGAAGGTCCACATCTTTCATCATCTATCATATTCTACTATATATATAGGACTCATATAAAGATATTAAAGATATTAGAGGAGTAATATCTACCTGAGCAGAGAATGAAGTCTCTCTCCCTCTGTGTGTGTGTGTGTGTTGTAATCAGAGCTTCTCTGTGCTTTGTTTGTACATGGCAGCGCGTGCATGTTAGTGCATGTGAGTGTCTCTGTTGTGCCCTACTGGCTAGCTAGGCGTGGAAGTGTAACACGACCCCCCTCCCCCCCACCGTTGTTTGAACTGTTAGCACAGTTAGATACTAGCCACCAACTCAGCCGACGCCATGTTGAGAACTGTGTTGAAGTAATCCCTCAATCATAGATATACTCTGAATTTGGAATTTAGCACTTTTAAAATAATAACACATTTTGTCACCCACTTCATCCATTGCCACCTTTATGCTGAACAGACTTTATTTGTTTCAATTATTATTGACTATTGACTATATTAAGCATAATGCAGACTACGGCTTGTCAGCATGGGTCATCTAGGTCTAGACTTGGTCGTGAGCTGTCTGAGACACGACAACACTTTCTAAACCGGTTTGATTTTAGAGCATCGAAAAACTATGGAGGACGGAACCTGCCAAAATAAAAAATAATAGAATAAATAAAACTTGATAAATAAATAATAAATAATAATAATAATAATAACAATAATAAAAAATAAATAAAAAATGAATGCAAAAATACATATAAAAAATGTAATACAAAAAATAATAAAAATAAACACATAAATGAATAAAAGGGAAAAGCAAAAACAGAAAAGCAAATAAATAGGGGAATTAATACAAAGGTACTGTAAATAATAAAGGAGCAAATTAAAACAGAAATATCAATTGATGTCACATTTCATCAATTAATTAATGGCTACATTTATTTTTAATATGGTAAATGGACTTGCATTTATAAAGCGCTTTTCTAGTCTTCCGACCACTCAAAGCTCTTTACACAACATGTCAGCATTCACCCATTCACACACACATTCATACACTGATATCAGAGGCTGCCATGCAAGGAACCAACCTGCCCATCAGGATCTGATCTAAATACACAAATACACAATTCACACACCGATGGTTCAGCCTTCAGAAGCAGTTTGGGGTGTCTTGCTCAAGGACACTTCGATAAGTGACCGGAGCAGCCGGGGGATCGAACCACCGACCTTCCAAGCTTCCAGCTCATATTATTTTTGCTACAATTAATGACATATTTATTTATTTATCGAGTAATTTATTTATTTTTGATTTTGGCAGTTTCCTTCCTCCATAAAACATATGCCATCAGATTCATTTGAAAGATGTAACCACATACAAAAATGTACACATACTGTCTTTAGATGCTATTCTGCTTGGGTGTCACATAATTATTATGACAATAAAATAATGAATAATAAAGTTGGAGAATTAAAGTTTATTTGGCTGAAACTAATTCAGCCCAGAGAGAGTAACTAAGTCTATACCAGAATATGTTGACAAGACATCAGAAAACGGTTTGATTATAGTAACGTTAAGTATAAATATCATGATGCAACAACTACGTATAATGTCACAAAATTGCTGGATGCATAGTAACATTTTACTTATAGCGTAATGTAACAATTGTTTTTTTTAATCTAAAGCATAGTTATACAAAAATGATACATATGGAATGTATTAACTATATGGATAGGTTAAGGAAAACAGAAGACTTCCATACAACAAAGTAACTAAAGCAGGCATGTTAGTTAAAAGTTGTGTGCCCCTTCAGCAAGGCATTGTTCAGTGTGACTGAAAGTACAACACTGTGACTGTACAGGGTGTCTGAAATGTTCTAGGGGTAACTGTAAAACCATGCTCTCTAGAAGAAGTTCTTAGGATAGTTTCTGCAAGTGGTCTATGGGCTCAAGTGGTACTGTTCAGGCACACTGCAGTGATGAACTGTGATAGTACCTGATCAAAGGTCTAGACAGACACTCACTTTGAAGTCATCGGGGACGAAGAGCTTTGAGGTCCGGAGGAAGTTAAGTATGTAGCGGAACATGGGGCCGTCTCGATCAATGAAGTAGTGCTGCTTAAGACTATCCAACACTATGGGCTCCGTTCCATCAAACAGACGACCGATCCTGCCAGAGACAATAAAGATGAAAACAGACAGGCCTCTTCATCAAATACTAACCAAATGTTTGGAGGCTGTCATGTGTGCTGGCCACGGATGTCCTAAAATATACTGCAGCAGCTGAATATTCAGACCTTGTTGACAGATTTTTAAAACAATACACTTTGCCAATTTGCAGTCCTATTTTATGTATAGTTATAGAGATGCAGCAGCCTTTACTTCCCATCATCCACCACTGTAATTAACCCGTTCTCACTCCCAACTTGTCAAATACCGACGCTTGGTCAGTGGCCCTTGGCGTCATACCGACGCACCGAGGCACACTTTAGCGTCTATATGATACGCACCGGACTTTCAATTCACTCCAATGTAAACCCATCGGCATCGGTATTAGACGGTCAGAGCAACTGATGTAGTATTAAGAGCGAGAAATTCCGTAGGAGGATGGAGGGGTCAAACAAACACAGGACTTTCACCCAGGAGACTGCTGTTCGTGTCCTGGGTGAAACCAAGTCAACATTGACTTATTTTACAGTAGTTTGGTTATGTAACTTGCGTAGCTTACTTAACGCCTAACCAAGTAGTTTTTAAACAAACCTAAAAAGCTAAGTATACCTTTGGAAGTTTATTTTGAAAAGACATTATGTAACGAGCGGAAACTGGCATATCGTCCCTGGCACGTCCAAAACTGACACTGCAGGGGTACCCAGAGCATCATAGTTTGAAGCTTAGGGCCACTGACCAAGCAGCCATGTCAGATGAGTTTGGAGTGAGAATGTGTTGCTGTATTCTAACATCAGTGGATGGTGGAAATATGGGTACTTTTCCTCTCTTTGCCTGGGGGTGTCACTATGACTATGACTATGTCTGCTATCAGAAATGAAAACTGGCTAACAACATTACAGTTTACTTTACAGTAAATGCATAGTTATTTAAAGACTAAGTTAAATTTTCAATGTCTATCTTAATACATACATAAACTCGGAAAAAAAAGCTTGGAAATTTGTGTTTGGTAGATTATTTCTCTGTTGTTACAATGCTAATTGGCATTGTATTTTACATGGTTGGAAAGCCTGTTTATTTACCTTCACAATGACGTCCGGCTTGTAAGGATCATGCATTTGTGGGATGAGCAGCACAGCTGATTATGTGGGTAGCGCCCCAGTAAAATTTGCCAAAATTCTCTGCCAGTACTAAACAGTATATTCTCCTGCTGTGCTGATTGTTGCACCGATGGAGTAACAGCTTTTGGTGGGGGCAGTGTCATGGTGTGGGGCGGCATCTCCCTCACTGGCAAAACAAGGCTTGTCATCATTGAAGGCCATCTCAATGCAGTGAGATATCGGGATGAGATTCTGCAGCCAGTGGCGATCCCATATCTCCACAATCTGGGACCTAACTTCATCCTCCAAGATGACAACGCTCACCCCCACAGAGCCAGGGTTATCACAGACTACCTCCACAATGTGGGAGTAGAGAGAATGGAACGGCCTGCCAAGAGTCCAGACCTCAACCCAATTGAACACTTGTGGGATCAGCTTGGGCGTGCTGTACGTGTTAGAGAGACCAACACAACCACGCTGGCGGACCTGCAATGAATCCTGGTTGAGGAATGGAACACCATCCCACAGCAACGTGTGACCAGGTTGCTGACCAGCATGAGGAGGAGGTGCCAGGCTGTTGTGGCTGCGTATGGATCTTCCACCGCTACTGAGGCTCCTGACGGTGTATTAAATGAATAAAGTGTAAAATTGCCATTATGTCTTGTTTGTTCCTTGTTACTGATAGAGAGTTCAATCATCTAATCCACCAAACAACTCAAAACAAGAGTCAACACCAACAGGAGAATACACTGTTTACCATTGATGGAGCATTTTGGCAAATTTCACTTGGGCGCTATCCACATAATCAGCTGTGCTGCTCATCCCACAAATGCATGATCCTTACAAGTTGGACATCATTGTCAAGGTAAATAAACAGGCTTTACAACGATGTAAAATACAATGACCATTAGCATTGTAACAACAGAGAAATAATCCACCAAACACAAGTTTCCAAACTTTTTTTTCCGAGTTTGAAAGAGTTAGCAGCGGTCGGAGAAACAAAAACCCGGGTGTGGGAGGAGTTCGGGGAGACCATGGAGAAGGACTTTCGGTAGGTCCCTGACTACTCGTCTCACAGCCGGCTGCACATAGAGACCAATGTATTGTGTCCAGCTCGTAGGACGGCAGGTTTGGTTAAAATGAGGTTGTAGCTCGTTGTCTACCTTACTACGGTTAGAAAGAGCTGTTGTTTGTGTTTTAACAACGTTTCTGTTCTGAGTTATTGATTTAGAAAGTTTGAATCTGTCAATATCTTTCACACTTTACCGAAGTACATCATCTAGGGGGTCTCCGTACATCAGCAATGTGTGGACTGTCAGGAATGATTGGAAGAAATGCTCTATGAAGTAACTCGAGGGAACGAGTTACTTAATTGAGGGAACGAGTTACTAACTTCAGGGAACGAGTTACTAACTTGAGGGAATGAGTTATTACAAATTTTCTCCTAGGGGCTTTTTAGGGGGGGGGCTTTATTTTTTTGAAGGGTCACATTTAAGATACTTTCTGTTGTCAGAGATAAGATTTGCATTAGCCAGAATCCAGAAGTCGGCAGTGTGAGTGGTGAAGTTAATGGACTACCAGCACTTAATGGACTAAATGAAAACAGTTACATAATCAGTCAAACAGGGTATTAGGCATGCTGAATGCCATTGGGCAGATTTAAAGTGTTCTGAAAATCACCTCTATTATATTGGAGTTTTAAAGCAACATGAGGGCACAAACAGGGATCCACAAAGGCCACGTAATCAGCCATTAAAGTGCAGAAGCATCGGGAGCAAAAACTAGAAAATAACTTATGGGGGTCAAGTGAACAGTGAGTCATGGGAGCAGCTACAAAAACACACTAATAGCATCAGCAAAGAGAGACAGCGGTGGCAAGTAGAAGCCCGCCGACAGATGATTTAAAGTGTATGTGATTAGATATTTCTGCCATTTTGTCCACCTCTTGTAGTTGAATGGTTTTCGGCGTGTATGTGTGCTTCACTATGAAACTACATCCCTTAAAGGGACTGTTTGTAACTTTTTAAGCGTATAAATGTACCGGGTCGGGACACATGCACGTTCGCGTGTGGCCGCTGTACTCTGCTCCTCTGCCTGCTTGCCTTCACTCAGACAGAGCGCGCGTTCTCGCTCAGCTCGCTCCACCTCTAGACGTGAACGCGCGCTCACTACACACTGCAGAAGAGTTAGTTTAGCTCTGAGAATATCTAGTGAATGTACAGTGGACGTTTGTGCAGAAATAACTGCTGCAGCTCCTCCAGACCAACAGAGGTTTCCCGTGTCTTGTGAAGTGACGGGGCTCCGCAGAGAGAAACGTTGTCGTCTCGTTACCGACCGGGTGCCGGTGTCTCCCTTCGGCACCTGGTCAGAGCTCTCTCTGGCTGCGGACGGAGAGAGAAGAGGGACACGCTGCGGAGCCCCGCTGCCTCAGCCTGCGCTGAGGCAGGAAAAGCCAACACTAGGATCAGCAGTGATTCATGGAGAGACATCCGTCTGGTCAGCTAACATTACTGCCAAGCAGGTGAAATATAGAGTGATATTGTGGTTTTAGCTGACGTGTGTCGCCTCACTGTTTTGAGCGATGCTCGTTCATGTCTATTTAGAGCGAGCAAGCGCGAGCTCGACGCTGACTTTCGTTGAATTCACGGCCACAGGTGTCGCTGTTAACAAGCAATTCTGAAAGTTACAAATAGTCCCTTTAATTTGCTGCCTTAAATTTCCATCAACGTACCCATTAATAATGATGTAATTAATGTATTTTAGTTGGATTTTAAGGGGGCATTTAAAAGATAAACACATGTGTTGTAATGAAGTATCGGCAGGACTCACACATACCAGATTACATGAAAATAAGTATAATTTAAGAGTTTAAATGTTTTTGGTGTTGTGATCGAGGGATGGGATGGGATGGGAGGGATATACAGTAGATATGATAATTACTACTGTAAGAGATCACAATTCAACAAATAAAGAGTACAAAAAAAGCATCTTAACCCAAGCAGAGAACCCATTAAAAGCCCTTAATATATTACAATATTAGTTTATTAACTATAAATGTATCCAGTCATTTACACCAAAACTTGGATTGAACCCATTATACACCTGAATACTGAATAAGAGTCCCTTAAAATGACAATAACTTACACCTGTAACTAATTCAGACCCCTAATGTAATTGTAAAGCCAAATACCAACCGTGATAACACTTTAATTTGACAATTAATGGATTTATCAAATATTTCAAATGAATATGTAAATTTGAGGAAAGTCATACACCCCTCAAAACCTGGATCTTTTCTTGTCTTTTTTTTTTTTATTTTTCAAACGAATGGATAATTAAGATAATTAATAACTCTGGGCCCCCCCTTAGGGGTCGCGACCCCAGTTTGGGAACCAATTGATTTAAAGTAAGGTGTGTTTTTCATAGCAGATGTGTGTGTCTCTCACCGTGACTCAGGGTACTTTGTAAGAGTGGCCAGGCTGCTGGTGTACATGTGTCCTCCTACATCGATGTGGACAGGTGCATTGGTTTTGGTGAGCTGGGCTGGTTTGGGGATGCCGGCGGAGCCCAGAGGAGACACAGGAGACACAGAGACCAGCTGCTGACTGGACATGCTGCTGCTGCCACAGCTGTCCTGGGACACAAAACAGACACATACACACACAGCAGTGGTAGTACCAGTATAAAAGTAATTATATTAGTAGTAGTATTAGTAGCAGTCGTTGTCAGTTGTCAACAGAAGCCAATCAGACATTTAAATATCCAATAAATACCATCCTGTAATAAATATTCTACTTATTTTAGAGACCATATGCACATGTGTAGAGCAAGGTCACAATATTAGTTAATGTAAGTGCACAATTCAAATATACACTCACCGGCCACTTTATTAGGCACACCTGTTCAATTGCTTGTTAACACAAATAGCTAATCAGCCAATCACATGGCAGTAACTCAATGCAATTAGGCATCTAGAGGTGGTGAAGACGACTTGCTGAAGTTCAAACCGAGCATCAGAATGGGGAAGAAAGGGGATTTAAGTGACTTTGAACGAGGCATGGTTGTTGGTGCCAGACGGGCTGGTTTGAGTATTTAAAAAACTGCTGATCTACTGGGATTTTCACGCACAACCATCTCTAGGGTTTACAGAGAATGGTCCGAAAAAGAGAAAATATCCAGTGAGCGGGAGTTGTGTGACAAAAATGCCTTGTTGTGATGTCAAAGGTCAGAGGAGAATGGGCAGAGTGGTTCGTGATGATAGAAAGGCAACAGTAACTCAAATAACCACTCGTTACAACCAAGGTATGCAGAATACCATCTCTGAACGCACAACACGTCCAACCTTGAAACAGATGGGCTACAGCAGCAGAAGACCACCCGGTACTAGCACCGGTACTGGCCGGTGAGTGTAGACTACATTATTATTACACCAACATGGTGGAGGCACGAAGTTATATTAAGGAATCATCAGACATCGCCTTCTCTCTACAGACTGTCAGCAAATGCCCCTCACCGCTGATCCATCTTAAATATGTGACTCCACTATCTTCAAGCTGCACTAATCAATTTTCTCCTATTTTTCTGCGATCCCCGTCCAGAGCACTGTATTGCTTTGCTCCGGTGTCGGTGCTCACTGTCTGTTTCTCCATGCTGGGGGCACACCGACCGTCAACTACTGTAAGTAATACACCTACTATGGAAAATATACAGTATATACAACCCCACTTCAAAACACACAAAACTATCCATTTAACTACGAACCCAAAAATTATAAGCGGTGTCACTCGTTGTGACAAAGACACAGAGACTATCAAAATGCTCACTGTTTTGATAGTTTAACAGTATTTATATAGCACTTAAACCTGCTTTATAAAAGACATGAAAATCTCACTTTTTACAATATGGGACCTTTAAAGGACAACCCGTTCTACCCACTGAGCTACAGCCACTCACAATATTAGTATGTCAATCGTGTGTTTACACCTTGCTCTGCTTCTCCCAAGTGGCCAAAATAAAATCATCAATGCAACTCTAAGTAGTACATTAGCAAACATTACAGAAGGCTTAATATGCCCTTTTGATATATAATTATTAGCCATATGGGACTACGGTTCCACCAATACAGTCTGTATTAATACAGGCAAGTTTGCTCTGCAACTGTGACATCCTGTGAGCTGGCTGGCCTGACCCACCAAGTTTTTAAGAAAGTGCTGATGATTTAGAATCATATAGCTCCCAGGCAGCCTCAGGACTGCCACATAATGCCAGAAGCCTGACAGGAAGCACAGAAACACAAAGACAGTCTGTCAGGCCCGTAGATATGACTTTGCTCTGTCAGAGCACCAGCTATTCCCACATTGCCTTGTAGGCTACACTTCACAATGCCAGGTGCCTGGCCAAGAAGCAAAGCGTTGAGCACAGAGAGGAAGCAGTTGGCAGCTTGCAGGAAGCCAGTGCCTGACAGGCAGGAACAAAGGTCTTCTATACACTTTCATTCTGTTCCAAACGGCTCTCTTCACACCTGCGTCACTTGTACTTCAGTGTAAGGTCAGACCTCAAGTCCTTGACGTGAGGCAAGTTTATCTACCCTCTTTTACTGTGTTATGGATTGTATTTTGTGTTGAATTGTTAAGCACCTTGTTTGCAATGAAAGGCTCTATATAAATAAATAAAGTTTAAGATAACGTTTAAGATTCAGTCAAAGTTAACGCGATAATAACGCCTTAACGCAAATTAGTTTTAACGCCACTAATTTCTTTAAAGGTCCCATATTGTAAAAAGTGAGATTTTCATGTCTTTTATATTATAAAACATGTTTAAGTGCTTTATAAATACAGTTAAACTATCAAAACGCTCAATATATGGAGAAATACACACAGCCCGTATTCAGAAATTGCGCATTTGAAATAAGCCGATTTCAGTCCATTTGTGATGTCACACATATACAATATTTCGACCATTACACGGTTTTAAACGTTAACATTCTAAATGTGTCCCAGTTTATTTCCTGTAGCAGTGTATGTAAATAAAAGCAGCTGACAGGAAGTAAACATGGATCCAAACTGTTGCCTAGCAATGCAATTCCATTGCAATTTGGTTGAAATGCACTAAAACGGACTGTTTCAGACAGAGGGTAAATACAGGTATATTCAGGCAGACAGTATGAGGAAAATAAAGTGTTTTTTTAACATTACAGCATGTAAACATGTTCTAGTAGAAACACAAAATACAAGTATGAACCTGAAAATGAGCACGGTATGGGACCTTTAAGGCATTAACACAATCGATCTGTCAGAGATTGTAGCGGCTCAGTTTTAAAGCTATAGAGTGAAGATACTGGTATCATAGTAAACTATAAAACCTGACGAATCCATCGGTACTAACCATGTCATACTAGCTTTTAGTGAAGGAGGTTAAATAACGCTCCGAACTTACACTAAATCTTAGCGAGGAAAAACTGTCATGGTCATCTTCAAAGGGGTCCCTTGACCTCTGACCTCCAGATATGTGAATGAAAATGGGTTCTATGCGTACCCACGAGTCTCCCCTTTACAGACATGCCCACTTTATGATAATTACATGCAGTTTTGGTGCAAGTCATAGTCAAGTCAGCACACTGACACACTGACAGCTGTTGTTGCCTGTTGGGCTGCAGTTTGCCATGTTATGATTTCAGCATATTTTTATGCTAAATGCAGTACCTGTGAGGGTTTCTGGACAATATCTGTCATTGTTTTTGTGTTGTTCATGGATTTACAATAATAAATATATTTGCATAAAGCAGCATATTTGCTCACTTCCATGTTTCCATACTTTATTTATACAGTTAATGTGTGTATTTCAGGCTGTAACTGAAAGTATCCTTAACTCTGCATTCAGTCTTATTTCCTGCTCTCTTGGAGATAGCAGAACAACCTGTAAACAGAACACATGACATAATATCACTGTGTGTATTTCTCCGTATATTGAGGGCTTCGATACTTTCACAGTATTTATATAGCACTTAAACCAGCTTTCTAATATAAAATATATGAAAATCTTATTTTTTATAATATGGGACCTTTAAAGCTACTTCCTTCTGTAAAGTGCATAAAAGGTGATTATTGCGTATTTTAAATGACTCTGGGTAAACTACTGCACAAATTCAATCAAATGTGAATGATAAGTTTTTCTTCCGTTTACAAGCTGTTACATCTCTCTCATCACTTCGGCTTATATTGTGCTGTAATGAGTTATGTGCACTTTATTAATAAAGAATAGTTGAATCCTCCTTAAAGAGGGCGGTGCGTGGTATTAAAATGGACATCTCCTTAACTTATCTGTAACAGTGGCCTTTTATCTGCAGAATGTGGACTCACACGGTGCTCGTGCGCAGAGAAGCTGTACTTTACCTTGCCTGCGGCGGGTTTTTACGCACGAGCTGTTATAACACACAGAGGCTGCTCGAGATGAAACACGACCACATGTCCTCTGTTACCTGTGTGGAGACTGCAGCGACCGGGGACCGCACAGCAGGCTGCGGGTTCATGTGGGACTCCGTGGTCCTCGCAGGCACCGGCTCGCTCTCGTTCCGCTCCACGGGAGGACACTCCGCGCGCGGCCCGGGGCGCACGCACAGCCTCTTGGCGTGAGGAGCCCGCGGGTCCTCCTCGTGGCTGAACCTGCTCGCTGTTGTTGTTGTTGTTGTTGTTATTGATGCTGATGATGATGATGAGGATGATGTGTTTAACGTCGTTACCGCCGGCTTCACATCCGCAGCGTCGGTGACCCGGCGCAGGTACGGGATCACGAGCTGCAGGTGGGACTGCGCGTGGCCGTTGACCGTTTCCGAGGCAACGTAAAGCGTCGTCGTCGTCCTGGAGCCCGCGGCGCCCACGATGCTGTTGAGCGTTGCTATGGAGACGGCGCCGATGCAGTGGTTGGTGTACGTCTTCGAGAGCTTAGCGGCACGCGACAACATCTGCATCCTCGTGCCCAACAGGTTCTTCCCAATAGCTTTGTTCTCGTACCACGTCATGTCGCTCGCGCAGCAGTGGTCCCGGGGCCGCTGGAAGAAGGCCCGGCAGAGCGGGTTCCGCTTGGACACGTACCGGACGAAGCTGGCGTACGGACACGGATCCGAGCCCGTCTCGTACATCCGGGGCAGCGTGTCCTCGTCCGCGTCCGGTCGCTTCTTGGTCCAGGCGGCGGAGCGGGACTTGTGGTACGGACCCAGAGCCTTGAAGTACACAAACTTTCTCCCGTCCTCGTCCACGGCCAGACCGAACGAGTCCTCCTCCAGCTCCCGCTGGTTCTCCCGGCCCCGGGTGCAGAAATACATGCAGGTCTCGAACCAGACCTTGTTGAGCAGCCCGAACGGCGTGTCGGTGTTGAACACGGAGGACTCGTACAGCTTCCGGAGGTCCGAGCGCGTGATGGCTTGTTTCTGCACCACGGGACCGGCGCCCTGCTCCTCGAGCCTCCGGATCACCGCGGCCAGGGTCAGGTTGGCGCTGCGCAGCTCCGGGTCCTTGGTGAGGTCCAGGGTGCGGCAGTAGGGCGGCTCGTTGAGGTACCGGTTCAGGGAGCTCCGGATGCTGATGAGGGACGACTTGCTGTACAGCTGGCCGCTCTTGGAGCGCGCCTCCGCGTAGAAGGAGCGCAGCAGCGCACACAGCGCCTCCTTGTCCAGAGTTTCAAAGTCCGGACTTTGTGCTTTCTCATTGAGGTACTCCCTGAAGATCCGCACCGCGTACCGGGTGGCCAGGCGGGTGTTCTCGCTCAGCTTGTTCCGCTCTGACGGCTGCAGGTCTCCCTCCAGGTGAGCCTCCAGGTGAACCTGGCTGCTGCTGAAGGGGTCCGGATCTCCCTCCTCCTCCTCCTCTCCTCCTCGGTCCATACTCCGCAGAACGACCGCTTGGAGCTCCGCGGCGGATCCGCTGGAGTCCAGCACTGTGCCCCCTGACTCCCACTCCAGCTCCACACCACAGTCCTCGTCCTCTTCCTCCCCAGTGATCTGGACCTCCTGGATCTCATCATCATCATCATCATCATCCTCCTCCTCCTCCTCATGCTCTTCCTCTGTGCTCCTCTCAGGGCAGCTCATCTGCTCCCGCTCCGCGTCTCCGCTGCCAGGCATTCTCGCCATATTGCGGTCTGTGAAGCAGTCCTCCGGCAGCGCGCATGCGCTATATTGGACCGCAGCGCTGAAAGCCTTTTGTGTTTAAGTGACCTTCAGCCGTGCACGCGGGGTTTTTTTAAGGCACGGGGAGCGAGCGCAGCGGGAGAGTAAATTTGGAAGCGCGCTCCCTGACAAAAAAAGGCTGCAGTATTGGACTGCATATTGGACCAGCAGCATGAGCTCTGTGTGATGTGGTGAAGAACAGGACTGCAGGAGTGTGACCTCCAGTAGCATCGGGAGCCAAACACACACACACACACACACACACACACACACACACACACACACACACACACACACACACACACACACACCATTATCTTCGCTCTGATATCACTTTCATTCATAAATATGAAGAATAATGAAGACTGTCAGCCAGAAGAGATGACACAGATCAAGAGTTGATGTAGATCTGTCATCTAGTATCTCAACTCCTATTACACTGTATTTCAAATCAGACACAAGGATTTAAAGGAGAGAAAGAGAACATTATCACACTGACAATATCTAATCATCACACATGCACACTGTATTTTATTATCATTAGGACACATCTAAACAGTGTATCACCTCGTTGTGCTTGTTTTAATAGTTATGTATGTACTGCATACATGTGGATAGCTCTTTTAAAGGTCCCATATTGTAAAAAGTGCGATTTTCATGTATTTTATATTATAAAGCAGGTTTAAGTGATATATAAATACTGTGAAAGTATCAAAACCCTCAATCCACAGATAAACACACACAGCCCGTATTCAGAAACTGTGCGTTTGAAACAAGCCGTTAGGATTTCTGTACATGTGTGAAGTCACAAATCTACAATATTTAGGGCGTTTTCACATTAGGTACGATTGATCAGTACCGGGCCAGAGTACGATTGCCCCCCCTCTCCGCTCATCTTTCACATTAGTAAAGTTGTTCCGTACCCGGGAACACTTGCATCATCATCCACGTGTATTTGTTTATGTTGAGATCAGCTGTTCTAGCAGCAGAGCATCGTAGAATACTTCATTCAAACTTGACAGAAACAAAATAAAACTCACCAAAACCGTCGTCGTTAGTCTTTCCAACAATCACAAACTCTGGTTTGGTTGAAATAAACTCTTATTTCACCGAGTTTGATATGAAAGTAGGACGACTCTACACGTTGTCTCCCCCCTTGTCTTCAAAACTACTCGCCAACTGCTAACGTTACTCACGCTAAATAGCGGTCCACTTCCGTGTTTTGGTACGGTTGGCTTTCACACCTGATGCGAACCGTACCCGAGTACACATGATCCGTACTCCAGACCACCTTCAAGTGGCCTCGGGTACAGATTGAGGAACCGTGCCCTGGTACAGTACAGGGCGTTCACACTAATCAATCGAACTGGACTTTGGGGACAAGTGTACTCGCATCTGGGCCCGGGTCCCTAATGTGAAAGCACCCTTTAGACATTTCACAGTTTTAAACGTAAACATTCTAAATGTGTCCCAGTTTATTTCCTGTTGCAGTGTATGTGAATGTCATCAGCTGACAGGAAGTACACATGGACCCAAGCAGTTTCCTAGCAATGCAATTCCATTGCCATTCCGTTGAAATGCACTAAAACGGAGCGTTTCTGATAGAGGGGGAATACAGGTATATTCAGGCAGACAGTATGAGGAAAATAATGTGTTGTTTGAACATTACAGCATGTAAACATGTTCTAGTAGAAACACAAAATACATACATGAACCTGATGATGAGCAGGATATGTCCCCTTTAAGTGCTGCATAAGTTATACTGTCTATTTAGTCATTAGTCTGTTCAGCATTAGTGTGCAGGACTCGGCAGAATCTAGCGGTTGAGGTTGCAGATTGCAACCAACTGAAACTGCCCAGACTATGAACTACGGCCGACGTGAAAACACGAAAGGCTCTCTCTAGTAGTTAGAGTCCAAAAAAACGTACGGAAGAAATAAAAGAAGAAGAAGCGGAAGAATTAAGATTTGGATAACATACTTACAGCATTCACACAATAAATAAATAAGTAAGCAAACATTTATATTAGTATGCATATTTATAATATGTTTATTGCTCAACACAGGACATTTCAGTAGAGAGATTAAATATATGACAATAGAATAGAAATAATTTAGTTTTACTTTTTGTACGGCACTTTGTAGGCGGACGTTTTACTGGCATAGTCGCTTTCAGGCCAAAAAAGGCTGAAGCGTAGCTCTGCTCTGCTGGGCGCTGATGTTGCAACGGAACAAACCACTGACTTTCACTTCTTAGCGATATACGTTCTCTGCTGACACTGCGAGGCACCCCTTAGCGTAGGGATGTTTCTAGGAGTTGACAAGGTCTGGGGCTAAGAACAGACTATGTGGGGCTAAGAACAGACTATCTGGGGCTAAGAACAGACTATGTGGGGCTAAGAACAGACTATGTGGGGCTAAGAACAGACTATGTGGGGCTAAGAACAGACTATGTGGGGCTAAGAACAGACTATGTGGGGCTAAGAACAGACTATCTGGGGCTGAGGTCAGACTATCTGAGCTAAACCCAGACTATCTGGGGCTGAGGTCAGACTATCTGGGGCTGAGGTCAGACTATCTGGGGCTGATGTCAGACTATCTGGGGCTAAAGCCAGACTATCTGGGGCTGAGGTCAGACTATCTGGGGCTGAGGTCAGACTATCTGGGCTGAGGTCAGACTATCTGGGCTGAGGTCACACTATCTGGGGCTGAGGTCAGACTATCTGGGGCTAAAGCCAGACTATCTGGGGCTGAGGTCAGACTATCTGGGGCTGAGGTCAGACTATCTGGGGCTGAGGTCAGACTATCTGGGGCTAAAGCCAGACTATCTGGGGCTGAGGTCAGACTATCTGGGGCTGAGGTCAGACTATCTGGGCTGAGGTCAGACTATCTGGGCTGAGGTCAGACTATCTGGGCTGAGGTCAGACTATCTGGGGCTGAGGTCAGACTATCTGGGCTGAGGTCAGACTATCTGGGGCTTTCTGACTGACTGAACTTGTATACAAGAGGACGTTACCTAGCCCCGCCCACTGCCTCAGTCTCTCTACACACACACACACACACACACACACACACACACACACACACACACACAACACACACACACACACACAAACACACACACACAGACGGAAGACACAGAAAAGAAAAGCTCATGAAAATGTACACACATGCCAGCACAAGCCCACAAACACACACACGTGAACAGACAAACATACACAGAGCATTAATCAACACAGATAAACGAAGCAATGATACAGTCATTATGAGTAACCTCTTTCAGTAGCTGTGAGAAGGTCCACATCTTTCATCATCTATCATATTCTACTATATATATAGGACTCATATAAAGATATTAAAGATATTAGAGGAGTAATATCTACCTGAGCAGAGAATGAAGCCCCGCCCACTGCCTCAGTCTCTCTACACACACACACACACACACACACACACACACACACACACACAAACACACACACACACAAACACACACACACTAGGCAGCGGCTAAGGGTAGGCGGGTCGGGAATTAAATTATTTACATTTCATGATGATTATAGATGTTTTCCTCTGTTGGAAAGATTGGTGGCTAGAAGCCCCAGAAGCTCAGTGCTGATGATGCCGTTGCTTCAGCGTCTGTATGAGACGCACCAGACTGTCAACTAACTCCAATGTAAATCCATCCATGTCATTATTAAACGGCAAAGCTACTTAAGCAGTACAAAGAGCGAGAAAATCCACTTAGGGGAGGAGGTCGGGGTGGATGGTTGAGACAAACAATCACAGACTTTCACCCAGGAGACCGCTGTTTGTGTCCTGTATGAAACCAAGTCAACGTTGACTTATTTTACTGTACCTTTGTTACGTAACTTACATATCCTACTTTATGCCAGTTAGTAGGGATGCACCGATACCCGATACCAGTATCGGGTATCGGTTCCGATACTGTGCTCATGTACTCGTACTCGTACTCGCAAAACAGCTCCGATACAACGGCACCGATACCACTTTACGGTGGTGCGCCCGACCCCACTGGGCCGGGATCCCACCTCAGCCGGCGCGCCGGCCCTCACTTTCATTGCGCCACGGGGTTTTGCTTGCACCCTCTGACTCGCGCGTGCTTTAGACTCCTTGGTCGAGTTTCAAGACGGGTCGGGTGGGTTGCCGACATCGTCGCAGACCCCTCGCGCCTTTTACGTGGGCCGAACCCCAATCTGGCGGCACGACGCGGTTGGGGCGCACTAAGAATAGTCCGTCCCGGTCGACAGTCGCACCGGGAGCAGGGGGCCGTCCCCGGCGGGGAGAGAGGGCGCAGCAAGCCCTTTGTCCACGGTGCGGCGAGGTCCGGGCGGGGAGCGCTGTAAAGCTGCGGTCGTGAGCCACCTTCGCCCCAAACCTTTCCAAGCCGACCTAGAGCCGGTCGCGGCGTATGCGGGACTCCCCAGCCTGCCGTGTGTCGCTCACACCCTCCAGCTGGCTGTTAACGAGGGTCTTTTGGCACAGAGAAGTACTTGTATCGGTACTCGGTATCGGCGAGATAACAAACATACTTATTTTAACCCTATAACCACAGACTTTTTCTAAACTTACCAAGTACTTTTGTTGCGTAAGTAAAATGGAGTAAATCTATGTTGGAAGTTTATTTTGAAAGGCCACTATGCATGTAACATGTGGAAACTGACACACCGTCCCTGAGTCCAAAACTGATGCTATGAGGGGTACCTATAGAGCAAAGAGAAATTTCTAGCATGTGTGCGCTGGATGCTTTGTGCTGCTTAGATTTGCTCTAATAAACACTGCATGTGCTAAGGGGTCATCAGGATTTTAGGACCTAAAAATAGGCACAAGAGAATGTTAAGGAACTGTGACATCTCAGCTAAACCACTATCAAAGTCAGTTCACAGTCACGGGGAGCGCCACTTACAGAAGAATGTGTTCTGTGACGCCTGGAGCTTGGTCAAGACTGAGAAAATATCTCAAGTGGCACGGACTGCATGTAGACATGGCTTGAGTAATGTCTGTGTGGAAATGACACATTTTGATCAGATAGCTTGCGTTACAAACTTGGGGTGAGGATCTAAGTTCATTCTTGACCTTGGAAACAACAAGGTCCATTTTGTAGCTGATCTGGAGATTTCAATCATATCACATGATGTTCATCAGAAGTGATGTGTGATATGATGGATATCATACCATTTTCTGGAGCTTGACACTCACAGCCAGGTGGCAACCTCTGGTTCTGAAAAGTTAATCCAATGCCTAAAGCCCCAGACACACCAGGAACGTCAGGAGCGCGTGGCGGCTGCGTGATTCACGCCTTGGGCGTTCATACCAGCTGCATTTCAGCTGCGTGTCTGCTGCGTGTCTGCTGCTGCAGCTGCTGCTGTCAGCCCTTTCTTTCTACATAGAGTTTGCCTTTTAATGGCCATTTCATTTCATTATAAATATAATTTATATTTATTTTAGACCGAGAAAGGTTAAGAAACTTGTGGTAATTTAAATTTAATTTAAATTTTAATTAATTTAAATTAAAACTCCTCACTATATTCATTCATGGAGCGCTCCAAGTCACTGCATGTTCTAGAACACTGTCAGGCACATATTTCAGAATAATAGCCTCGTGTTAACAAATGAAGGAATTCTGTCCACAGAAAAAACGCTTGAGGGCTTTTATTTCAAAATTAAAGCAGGAAGTGTTGATTTGAACCCCATACTTTATCAATTAATGGTGCTCTCCAAGTCACTGCATGTTCCACAGCACTGACTGCTCATGTTTCAGAATAAAAGCCTTGTGTTAACAAATGAAGGAATTCTGTCCATAGAAAAAATGCTTGAGGGCTTTTATTTTGAGTGTTGATTTAAAAATAAGTCTTTACTTTTTTTTCATCTCCATAACATATTCTACAGATAGACATCGAAACTATAGTAATCTTGTTGGTATGATGTCAATATACAGTCAATAGATTACTTTCACTGTCTGTTGTTGCTATGAGATGCGCTCGGCACGCGTCAAAAATAGGCGAGACCTCTATTCTCTAGAAGAGACACAGCCGCCACGTTTGTCATGGACAGGTCGTTACTGCGGCGTTGTCGTCGTTGTTTTAGATCTTTAACTTTTTTACAGTGTGTTTTGACTTGTAACATTTCGGTCGCCTAAAGATGTCAGCGTTGTCAGTTATTCAGTGTTCAGTTGTTCTATAGCTCCACCCTCTCGTGTCACTCCCGGTTGCAGAAAAAAAACAAGATGGCGACGGCCAAAAACCAAGACGACCAAAATGATCACAGACAGTATATAAAGATGGACGACATGACAGCTCCCCAAAGGTGAAGCCAAAACATCTGGATGGCCCCCTGGTGGCTGGCTGCAGTGTCGGTCATGAAGCCCCCCCCTCCATGTTAGTGGGTGGGACATGGGACAAAATAAAAAGTCAAATTACATATCAAATAAATAATAAATAAATGATAAGTTTGGTTTTAATTAGCTATGATGCCATATGCTATATTGATGCTATAAAAAGGGGTAAAGCATCATGATTGGCAGCTGTGAGTCTCTCTTTCTGCGGCCGTGCTCAACTTGCGATTTTTATTTGGGCGGGTGACCTCGTTACCACGGCTCCACCACCCGATCACTACTGCACAGACTCTGGCTCCAAATGACGTCACAATCTCAAGGCAGCTCCTGTAGTCAGGATATTTTAGCTTCACTTCTGTACAGTGGCAGGAAGTGGAAACATGTCGTCTATCTTTATTTACAGTCTATGAAAATGATAAACTCAAGACTTCAAACATCCACAAACCAATGAGTGATTTCAAGGTGATTACGTCCACTTCTTATATACAGTCGGCTCACAAGTCCTCCAACTTAATGGAAATGTAATACTAAACTGCTGGAGTAGCCCTATAACACTTCCCAACTGTATCTTTGTAAGATACATCATAATTTACATTTACCCAAACAGATTTTGGTAACATTGACCAGCCTCCCAAATGACAGTAGTTTTATGTGTCAGTACATTATTGAGCATTGATTATACAATACAGTCAAAATCCATGAACCATTATTAAGAATATGAAAGACACATTGGTAATAGACCCTCACAATCGAAACACAGTAATATGGTGCACTGACACATTGATATTTTTGTTCATGCATGCATCTGGTCTCTTATCTGGGCTCTAGTGCTGCAAGAAAAATAGATCATTAATGTCTTTTTCTTTTCTTTGTCTTGACTCGATTTGATGTGTCACATCAGCCCTAGCTCGGAGCAACTGCTCCGGCCGTCCGCATAGAGCTTATATTATACTTTGTGTGTCCTTGTCCATGGATGTATTATAAGAATTGGATACCCGAAGATGGCGCCTATTCATTCTAATGAGAATTGCTCGTCTGGCGCACACACCAAAAAGGTTTTCTAGCTTCCGGGTTCCGTTTTTCTCAAGTTGAGGACATTTTTACAAATATAAAACCTCCATGGATCAACGATTCAGAATAGAAAGAGTCACAATCAACCTTGGTTGCAGTTAAAGGTGTCCTGTCAACAGTTTTACAGACGTTTCTTTTACAGATTTTTCATTGCAGTACCGCGAGTGACAACTGGAATTAATTGGAACCAAGGCTGAGCGGCAGCGTCGTATCCAGGACTTGTTATACCTGCATGGTCCACTGGGGTCTGTGTGACGGAAATGTCATCATCAGAAGGTGTACATGTAGACTCTGTGTGAACATCTGCGCACCGGCAATTTGTTGTGACGCTATAAGTGGTAGCGTAGCAATCTACTTTTATGTGTGGAACGCGTCCTCCAAGTGGGCAATACAAACAACTACTATGCATCCGTTGTGTCTGCAGCTGTCCATGTACATGTTTGTTTGGGAAATATAATCGAGGCTCATGAAGGAGCCGAGGTTGGGGTGGATGAATGGGTTAAAAAAACACAAGACTGATCACATAACAAACACAAGACTATTCACATAAACATAAGACTGATCACATAAACACAAGACTGATCACATAACAAACACAAGACTGATCACATAAACACAAGACTGATCACATAACAAACACAGGACTAACCACATAACAAACACAAGACTAACCACATAAACACAAGACTGATCACATAAACACAAGACTGATCACATAACAAACACAAGACTGATCACATAAACACAAGACTGATCACATAAACACAAGACTGATCACATAACAAACGCAAGACTAACCACATAACAAACCCAAGACTAACCACATAACAAACCCAAGACTAACCACATAACAAACACAAGACTAAACACATAACAAACACATAACAAACACAAGACTGATCACAAAACAAACACACTACTAACCACATAATAAACACAAGAGGTCCCCGGGGACCGCCGGTACAATAACCTTTTATTTTGATGTTAATACAATGTACCAGAATTAACGAATATGTAGGATATTACTACTGACATTCATGTAGTATTACGTCACAACGGCTGCTGTATTAGCCATGTGTTTACTACGTGATTATTTGCATATAGAGCGGGGAAGTGAGATCAGATCACAAGTGGTCACTGAAGACGCATGTGGAGACACATTCTAATGCCAGGTGTAAATAGACGTACTTAAAGCTGTCCACTTGTGATCGGATCACTGAGGATGCATGTTAATACCAGGTGTGAACAGGGCCTATGTCTGTCTGTCTGCAGTCAGTAAACTTATCCATGTCTGTGATTGGTCACATGCTGCAGACACCGCCCCGTTCATGTGAACGCGCTCGTAGCCAGATTGAGAAACCCTGGGTTGATTTACCGAGTTGACTCTATGTCACTCTATGTATTATAAGCTCATGAAATAACCTGTAGATGGTGATACACATTGTTTCTTTGTTCAAAAATAACATCATACTAACTTTATGATCCATGTTATTTATCACCATGACAGGGATTTGCCTAATACCTTGCTGTTTGTTTTGCAGAACAAAGTCCATGACTTTAACGGCCTTCACTGCAGTCAAAACCTGTTTTTTCATTCTTTATCCCAAAACATCCAGCCTAACTGTCTATATTATATCAGTATATGCTATAATGTATGGTATGCTATATGATTCAGATTAGTCATTTTGAGTTAATTCAGAGGAAGTTGGAACCAACCCAGTCTCACAATGTGTAATAGCCACATTAGTCCACAGCACAAAACTGGGTTGGATAGAGCCCAGGGTTTGCATAACGTATTTTTGTTATTGGTTTTCTTAAAAGCATTTGACTACTTAATAGCTTTAACTTTCATAAATGAGCTCAGAAAAAAGGTCCTATTTATTTGTCATTGTTAATGTTAGCCTACTTAACTGTAAAGGTTTTTTTCAAAATAGCCTGAATATAAACAGTAATGTGTATGTATGTAGCCTGTTCATTTATGTTTTAGCCTATTATTAGTAGATGACTAATGCGTAAAACCCATAGTGGCCAACTCTAGACATCCCTTTGCCACCCCTAGGCCACTCCAGTTAAATATTCCTAGAACCGCCACTGGATGGACAGTTATATTAGCAGTTATTTTAGCAGCTTCTTAATATAGTATCCCATCATGCTCTATGTCTGCTCACAGCTAAGAGCACTGGTTCCTCCCCTGGGCAAACATGACCTTGATATACAGTCTGCACCCCGTGTACTGCTCTCATTGCTGTTTGGACTACATCAACTTATTATCTTATATTATGTCTGCTACTACTGATAGTCACAGTGGCGATGATCATTATATGATCTGTATTACATTATGGATTGTAAAATAAATAAATGAGGTGGAACTAAAAAGAATCTTCCTTTAAACTGTCTACACTAATGACTGTACCATCACCACATACTTCAAATACCCCAACCTGCATCCATTCACATGTCTTGGACTCATTATAAACAACAAAGTCAGTTTTGATCAACACATCACTGACATCCATAAATGAGCCCTGCAAAGACTCCATGCTAGACTCCACTCTTGAACTTCCCTCGGGATCAATAAAGTTACTATCTATCTATCTATCTATCTATCTATCTATCTATCTATCTATCTATCTATCTATCTATCTATCTATTTATCTATCTATCTATCTATCTATGCCACACTGTTTTCTGTTACACCCCCCCTCCTATTGTTGTACCACAAACTTACCAGAATCACACACAAACACTGCCTTCCTACACCCGGTCTATCAGACATGAACCACAGAGCCATCACATGCTGAGCACTCACAATATAATTACACTGATCGCCCCCTCAATCATCACATTACTGCTGTCTGGTGGTTCTAGATACAGGACTCTAAAATGGAGAAGAGCTCGCTTTAACAGGAGCTTTGTCTATATACATATATATATATATATATATATATATATAAACTTGGAAAAAAAGTTTGGAAATCTGTGTTTGGTGGATTATTTCTCTGTTGTTACAATGCTAATTGACATTGTATTTTACATCGTTGGAAAGCCTGTTTATTTACCGTCACAATGATTCAACTTGTAAGGATCATGCATTTGTGGGATGAGCAGCACAGCTGATTATGTGGGTAGCGCCCAAGAAAATTTGGCCAAAATGCTCTGCCGATGGTAAACAGTGTATTCTCCTGTTGGTATTGACTCTTGTTTTGAGTTGTTTGGTGGATTGGATGATTGAACTCTGTATCAGTAACAAGGAACAAACAAGACATATTGGCAATTTTACACTTTATTCATTTAATACACCGTCAGGAGCCTCAGTAGCGGTGGAAGATCCATACGCAGCCACAACAGCCTGGCACCTCCTCCTCATGCTGGTCACCAACCTGGTCACACGTTGCTGTGGGATGGCGTTCCATTCCTCAACCAGGATTCGTTGCAGGTCCGCCAGCCTGCTCATCCCACAAATGCATGATCCTTAGAGAGATGGACATCATTGTGAAGGTATATAAACAGACTTTCCAACGATGTAAAATACAATGTCAATTAGTATTGTAACAACAGAGAAATAATCCACCAAACACTAATTTCCAAACTTTTGTTTCTGAGTTTATTTATTATTGGAAATCAATTAACAACACAACACAATGACAGTTATTGTCCAGAAACCCTCAGGTACTGCATTTAGCGTAAAAAATATGCTCAAATATATATAATAATTTCTCTGCCTTCAGAGCAACTTTAGAGTTAACCTGCAAAATATAGACGGAAATTTTTAACTCACAGAGCGTTTTACATACAGATTATGGAACAATGGACGCCTGGGGTGCCCAGGTGTCCATTGTTCCATAATCTGTCCATGTGTAAGAGCTATTAGACATGAAACTGATTTATACCTCACTGTTGTAATTGGGGAAACAGCGTGGTGGGAATAGATATGTCTGTTGTTGTGAATATCGTACTATGAAAATGTGTTTTTTGCATCCTGTAAATGGAACTGTAGATAAGCCAAAGCCTGGTGCATCTATACATGCACACCGAACACATCACATTTCAGTGTAATGACTGCAGGACAGTGTCACTGAAAAGCAAAAAATCCTTTGACATGTTCTAGCCATTATGTGATGTTATGAAGCTGCTGTGTAGACCGAGCCGAGCGAGCAGCAAGCCTCTCAAAGTCCTACCGTGGCAGTGGTGTTTGTCAGTGTGTTTCTGCTCTGGGGGCATGTCACCAGGAAGCCGGAGACACTTCACAGGCATTAACGCCCCCCGCATTTTAATTCTTGTTAGCCGAGCTCGCTTCAGACCTCGCGACCCAATTAGCAATTAGCCAGCCTTTTTACGTGGAGACCTTTGCTGTGGTGTATGATCCTGGCCTGATTTGTATGCAGTTTGTGCAGACGCTGATAAGAGCAACCCGGAGTACATGTGCAGTTTTTTAAAATTTAATTTTATGATGATTTGCATGCCAGGACTGCTGCAGGGCTAGGGGAAATAACATAGCCTGTCTTCAAAAGAAGATCTGTACGCCAAGCACCGAGCAGCAAAATGTGTAGGACTGCGCTTTTTTTTGTGCAAGCAGGTAATTTGCTCCCTGACTAATCTGCAGAGATAGGGAGAAGTTCAGAAAAAGCACTTACACAAAGAACAAGCTTTAGCTCGGAGGCTCGTCAAAAAACCTGAAGAAATTAACACCGAGGTGTAATAGCTGGAACAGAAGAGGATCTGCACCAACCTCGGAGGCGACGAGAGGATGTGTGTGTACACGTTTGCTTGTGAGTTCATTTAGAGCAAGCTATTATACCAAACTGTGTTTATATATATATATATATATATATATATATATATACACACAGTATATATATGTATACACAGTATATTGTATATATATATATATGGTCAGCTAGTTCTAGTTCTACTAACTGGTAACCGCTTAAAGCTAGGGTTGGTAGTGTTCAAAAACTGTTTTGTTATACTTGTTGAAATTCTCGTTATGTCCCGACGACAATCAATCAATCTAACGCTCTGACCAAAAACAGGAAATAAATCTGGTATCTGTGCAAATGAAATGATTGGACGGGCTACCTATCTACCTACCTACACACACTCTGCCTACGCACTCTGCTTGTGCACTCACTGCTCATCACAAGAGTCTTCCTCCAGCTGCTAGCTTGAAAGCTGCGAGTACTAACAATAACCCTGTTGGTTGTTTATGTTGATAATATTAATGTTGGGGGAGTGTCTCTGGAGGGAGGCCTGAAGGGACGGACTGTCTACATACCTGTCTACCTACCTGTCTACCTACCTAATGATAATGTTGGAGGAGTGTCTTTGGAGGGAGACCTGAAGAGACGGACTGTCTACCTACCTGTCTACCTACCTGTCCACCTACCTGTCCACCTACCTGTCTACCTACCTGTCCACCTACCTGTCTACCTACCTATCTACCTACCTAATGATAATGTTGGGGGAGTGTCTTTGGAGGGAAACCTGAAGGGACGGACTGTCTACCTACCTGTCTACCTCCCTGTCTACCTGCCTGCCTACCTACCTGTCTACCTACCTGTCCACTTACCTGTCCACCTACCTGTCTACCTACCTGTCTACCTACCTGTCCACCTACCTGTCTACCTGTCTACCTACCTGTCCACATACCTGTCTACCTGTCTACCTACCTGTCTACCTACCTGTCTACCTACCTTTTGTTGTGGATTTTATGATCCCTATGACTTGGTTTGTTTCCTCCTGTTGGTGTGACTGTGACAGTTATATATTATATTTGATTAGGTTTGTATTTTTTCTCTCTCTGTAAAAATTAATAAATAATTATCTTAGTCCCTGTTTATATATACTTTCATTTGCCTGTACACTTTGCTTGTTTTTATGTAATCGCTGTGGCAAAATTCAGCTCATTAAGTAACACTGATGTGCAAACAGACTGTCAAAAGCAGTGATATTTTAAACTGCATCCGTGTTTTCCATACTGAGGTCAGAACAGGCGTTTTTCTCTGTAGCTACACAAATATGCATCTGTGAGCACCTATCTGTGCAGAGAGCAAGCCGTCACTTTGTCTTAAATGGAGCTATGATACATTATTAATAACCTGACAGACTGCTGGGTGGCCTGAAGCAACACATGAAAACACACACTAAACACAGAAAGAGAAGTGGAGGTGTGTGTGTGTGTGTCCTTTTATTATTCCCGTTGTGGGGACAGAAAGTTTTCACACTGTCACATTTTGGGGGACAACAATCTCGGTAAGGTAAAGCATTGGATGAAAAAAAAGTATGCACATCCCAAAAAAGCTCTGAACAGGTCCTGAATCACACAGAGACCTCGTGACGTGGTGTAAAATCTGCACACTGCCGTTGCTGTGCAACATTTTGATCAAACAGATATTCATCAGGCACCGACAGACTAAGAAATCACGTCACAGACACACATATCTGGACTGAAAAATGTGAATCAGAGAAACATGTTTCCAAATGCCAAATGGGAGATACTATATTAGTGAATTATTATGTAAATATTAGTTCATAAATATGTATGGATCAACACACTGGCCACATTATGAGTCATTCCTCTATCAGCCACGGAGAAGCATAAAACCGGTAATTATGAATTGCTTCGTCATTAGTCACTCTTCATCCATCATATTGAGCAGTTACTAGTACCTCATTACTTCATGATTAATAGGTAGCTACTGAGTGTTTATTGGAGAGTTCCTTGACAGCAAACCAGAGAATATCAAAGCGTAGATGGAGCGTACAGCCCCGGTTGGTCGCACAAACACACAGATGGCTAACATAAACTACGGAGTGAAGATTAGAAGAAGCAATGTTGTTGTGACAGGCTCTCAGAGTTTCAGCAGTTTGGTTGAATCATAAAGGTCCCATATTATAAAAAAGTGAGATTTTCATGTTTTTTTTATTAAAAAGCAGGCTTAAGTGCTATATAAATACTGTGAAAGTATCGAAACACTCAATCCAGTGTATGTGAATGTCATCAGCTGACAGGAAGTACACATGGACCCAAGCTGCTGCCTAGCAACACAATTCTGTTGCAATTCCGTCAAAATGTGCTAAAACGGAGCGTTTCAGAAAGAGGGTAAATACAGGTATGTTCAGGCCGACAGTATGAGGAAAATAAAGGCTTTTTTCAACATTACAGCATGTAAACAAGTTTTAGTAGAAACACAAAATACAAGTATGAACCTGAAAATGAGCATGATATGGGACCTTTAAGTGTTCTTGCCTGCTGTTAGTCAGTAGTTGGCTTTTTTTTTTTTTTTTATAACTGATGACTGTACATTTAGATTGCATGGACCCAGTAGTAGAGGTGAAATGCCAACACGTTCTCATCCCAACTCGTCACATACTTACACTTTGTCAAACCCCCGGCATCACTTTTTGATCGCAGTAAACATGTGCTTATTGTTGTGGACTTAACAACAGTCTTTCTTAGGATTAGGCAACCAAACCGCTTAGTTAGGTTTCGGAAAAAAACTAAAAATGGTTTGGCTTAAAATTACCATGTTTGTACAGTGAAGATGTGAGTTGATGTTGTGAACACAGGACACAAGCGATCAGCTGATTGTAACGTGAAACATAACACACGGGACACGAACAGCGGTCTCCTGGATGAAAGCCTTGTGTTTGTTGGTCCCATCCACCTCCCTCCCGCCCACCCTGTGTGTCTCTTTCGCTCTTTAAACTACGTAACTACAGCATTTTACCTGAGTGTATACTGTTGCTGGGTTTACATCGTAGTTAATAGAAAACCTGGTGCGTTGCATACCGGCGCTTGAGGGTGCCTTGTGCGGCGGTATCAAACGCCGGCAGCCGTGACAAAGCGCCACTGTTTGACGCCATGGGAATAAGAACGGGCTGGAAATGCTGACAGTTATTTGTTTGTTGGGAGCAGATCTCACACATTGCACCTTTAAAGGGACCGTTTGTAAGAATCAGAAATAGCTTGTTAACAGCGACACCTGTGGCCGTTAAGTCAACAGTAGTCAGCGTCCTGTTGCTCGTGCTTGCTCTACATAGACATGAACAAGCATTGCTCAAAACAGTGAGGCGACACACGTCAGCTAAAAGCACAATATCACTCTATATTTCAGCTGCTTGGCAGTAATGTTAGCTGACCAGACGAAGGTCTCTCCATGAATCAATGCTGATCCTAGTGTTGGCTTTTCCTGCCTCAGCCTCCCGACAGCGGTCGGAGGGAACAGGGGAGACACCGGAGTTTTGGTCGGAGACGATAACGTTTCTCTCTGCGGAGCCCCGTCACTTCACAAGACACGGGAAACCTCTGTTGGTCTGGAGGAGCTGCAGCAGTTATTTCTGCACAAACGTCCACTGTACATTCACTAGATATTCTCAGAGCTAAACTAACTCTTCTGCAGTGTGGAGTGTGCGCTGAGCTACAGAGAGAGAGCTGCAGGGAGGGCTGCAGATATAAACTACTTAAAAGTTTATAAACCAGAAACTTCACTCAGCGCACGTTTACGGAGGAATCTGATCCGAAATCTGCGGTCAAGATTCAGGTTTTCCTGACGGTTTTTCTCAGGTAAATAATGCTACTATTTTTAGCTCAGTCACGTTAGCTCAGTATTTACATTCTGCATAAACTCTGTCAACCGTAAACACACACTCTGTTTTACGTCTGTCTTTACAGGTCCATCTGTGAGAAATGACCGACAGAATCATCCAAGTGAAGAAGCAGATAGTTCTATTTACATGGATATACAGAGCTAGCATGTTAGCATGTAGCTACATGCTACCGCTATGAGACGGTGTGTAAACACAGAGAACATCAGGGTGGAAAATAGAAGATGTGAAACAGTGGTCAGTTAATTATTTCTGGTAAAAGACACCTGATAAACGTAGTAAAGTAATCAGAGTAATGGTATATTATTTACTGTAGGAGCTGTCTTTGTGTTACCATGACTACAGACCGGTTAACGTTAAACTCACCGGAGCTTACCGGAGCTGAAAGACTTTATCATGTACCATGTTAAATTAACTGCAGGTGGAATTAAAAATGCTGTGTATAATTAATATTGTCATCTGTCTACTCAAATAAAGTTTGACTGTGAAACAGAAATGTGTTGTGTTGCTTACAGTCACTATTTACTACCTGTACTCTTCTACATGCTTGACATAAAATTAATGTTTCATATCACCTGTTGAAACAGTGTAATTACATAAAGCCTTTGTGAAAGAACATGTTATATTTATCTCAGATGATGGGAGATTCTGCTGGTTCTTGCAGACTAACAGAAGTAGGAGCAGACTTTGCTTATAGTTGCGAAGCGGAAGGAGAGAGACACTTAGCAGGGCCACCTAGCTGGAGGTTCTAACCGTTGTTCTAACAGGAAACCCTTATATGGCATGAAATTCGTCACCAAAGTAAGGAAGTGCTGCTCAGCGATTTTTTAGACCCATTTTCGGACAGATGGAGCAGGAGAAAAAGAGAGAGGATGGTCTTTTATGATACTATGGTGACCTGTAGACACACTGGGGACAGATATTGATGTTTAAAAGACATTGAAAAGTGCATTTTGCATAATAGTTGACCTTTAAGAAGTTAATAGAGTGATCCAGGGATGACGTATTTCTGTAATTCAACAGGAAGTGATCATCTCCCTGGTTCCCTCCACTAACAGCCAATGAGATCGTTCCATCGGGTTTTGGATTAATGCAGAAAATAATCTCTGTGGCAACCACATGTTTATGAAACTGACACATTTTGTTCGGCAAGATAATCTCAGCAGAAGTGAAAAGCTAACGTTAGGCTATAAACGAACTACACCACGGTCACATGAGCACGAGTATAAACACAACGAGGTTGTAAAGGAGGATGAGTTGGCGTGATGACGTTTAGTCGTCTCATTTAGACACTTGTTAGCAACCACCTTTTTAAGACACGTAAAGGATTCAAAATTCACCACTGGAATATTTACTGATGTATTTTATATCATAGAACAAAACGTTAAAATCTCTTCAGCTTGTGTTAACCACAGACCTGATTACAGACATCTAACTAAAAAACCCACTGACTCCCAGACGAGGGAACAGGAAGTGTTAAAATGCTGACTCATTTCTGGGTTTTTAGCACTCACTGCTGTAAACAATTCATAAACAAGTCTTTCTTTAGTTATTACAAGCAGATGTTGTATTGTAAGATGTTGGCGGAAAACAACTGAAATACACCGACAGTGAAGTACAGTATATATTGTATCAACACTTTTGCTACTTGGCAGATGCTTCCTCATTATGTTGAAAGAAATGTGATTTAGTCAGCATAACATTTCCTTCAAAATGGTAAATGGATTTGCATTTATTAAAATGCCTTTAAAGGTCCCATATTTTAAAAAGTGAGATTTTCATGTCTTTTATATCATAAAGCAGGTTTAAGTGCTATATAAATACTGTGAATGTATCAAAACACTGAATCCACAGAGAAATACACACAGCATCTATTCAGAAATTGTGAGTTTGAAACAAGCTGTCAGGATTTCTGTACATTTGTGATGTCACATATATACAATATTTAGACAATTTCACAGTTTTTTTTTGAAAGATAATTTTTTGGGGCTTTTTATTGAGAGTGATAGTGGTAGTGGTGAAATGGGGGAGAGAGAGGGGATGACAATGCAGAAAGGGCCACAGGTCGGATTCGAACCCCAGGCAAGGACTTGCCTATTTGATACATGGGGCGCCCGCTCTACCAGGTGAGCTAACGCGGCGCCCCATTTCACAGTTTTAAACATTCTAAATGTGTCCCAGTTTATTTCCTGTTGCAGTGTATGTGAATGTCATCAGCTGACAGGAAGTAAACATGGACCCAAGCTGTTTCCTAGCAACGCACTTCCGTTGCCAATCCGTTGAAATGCGCTATAACGGAACGTTTCTGACAGAGGGTGAATACAGGTATATTCAGACAGACAGTATGAGAAAAATTATGTGTTGTTTGAACATTAAAGCATGTAAACATGTTCTAGTAGAAACCCAAAATACAAGAATGAACCTGAAAATGAGCATGATATGTCCCCTTTAATGTCAGCATTCACCCATTCACACACACATTCATACACTGATGTCAGAGGCTGCCATACAAGGAGCCAACCTGCCCATCAGGATCTGATCTAAATACTCATTCACACGCTGATGGTTCAGCCTTCAGGAGCAGTTTGGGATTCAGTGTCTTGCTCAAGGACACTTCAACATGTGACTGGAGGAGCCGGGATCGAACCGCCGAACTTCCACTGGGTGGGTGACCCGCTCACCACCGCTGAGCCACATCCGCCCCCAAATGTATTTGGTGTTGCAAATTATGTAGTATTGTTGTATATAAAGATAATTTGTAGGAGACAGGGTTGTAATATCATAAATAAATGCTTCCTTTGCATCGTGACCGAGTACCAACGAAGGTGCTTCAATATCACAATACTGTGTTTTGTTTGATCCATTCAGTCATTGTAACAGTGACAAAGACAGATGAGAAAACAGACAAAGGAAATGCAGTACACCGTCTCAGTTTAAAGGCAAAACGGAACCCAGGAACCCGACTCATGAGGAGGCAGATGCAAAGTTAAAGTCTTTACTAGGCAGTTACAAGGTACAAAGGGGTCAGGCTAAGGCAGAATCCCAAATACAAAACTGGGTCAAAAAACTAGAACAGGATCAAAGACAAGCAAACAATGAGAGGCTGGAAAGCTGAGTAGTGAGCACAAAGACAATCTGGCAGCGAGCTAGTGGAAGTGGACCGGTAAATATACTGGGGAGCTAATGAGGGGATGGGCAACAGGTGAGTGAGGAGAATAACCAGGTGAGCTGACACTGGAGGGAGTGGCCGGGTCTGTAAAGAACAGGGTTGCGTTAGAAAAGTCAAAAAATGACGTCTTAACGTCTTTTCCTAACCACTGGTGATGGGAATTACGGCTCTTTTTAGTGAGCCAGATCATTTGGCTCAGCTCATCAAGAAGAGCTGGCTCTTTCGGCTTCCAAACAGCTCTTCATTTTACCACTTCTGCCTTTTATAATTCAGCCAAATTTAGCACTGTTTTGACCTATGATTAGTATGTGTGCACATATGTCACTTAAATTATTCAATATAATTGTACTAAACCTTGTAATTTCCAGAATACCATAACTTCACATGCTGCTTTGTTTCCGACTGTCACTCATCTTGTCTGCTATTCGCGAGCCGGCTCATTCGCGACCGACCCATCACTACTAACCGCTTTTCCTTGATCTCGATGGAAAACATCAGGAGGTCAAAGAAAGATGAGAAGGAGAATTCAGAAGGACTTAGGAAAAGACAACCGTGTTGTTAAGAGATTCTGACTGTTCTTTCACTAGACTCCGCAATTATGATGCGACGGCAGCGGATGTTAGGGACGCGGGTCTGCCGTGGTGAAACTACAATGTTCTGAAGATGGACTACAAAAGGTGCCAATCCCCCCGTGCATTGTTAAATAGGTCTTTCAGTGACAGACTGCTTCACCCACGGTGTGTGAAAGAGAGATACCACATGTCCTCCTGCTGCTGGAACACTTCACATCAACATATAATAACGGATCATCTGACCTAACGTGGACAACCGGTGAAAAACATCACTTCATTACGAAGATTGGAACTGAAATAAACAAAGAAATATATGATAAATATTGAGTTAATTGTTGGAGTTATGGAGAAGTTGTAGGACCATTTAGTTCTTCCAACTTCTTTTGGGACATGTAATATTTATTTATGTTGATTATTTGTTAATTGATTGTTTACTGTTCATTTTATTTTCTTATTCTTGTTTTGTTTTTTACTGAGGTATTTGTTACATGTTCCAAATAAATAATTAATTAAAAATAAAGTGAAACATCAATCCCAGTTAGTGTATGAGCGTATGAAAATAATATGCAAGATAAGCATATCGTTTGTTTATATGAACGGCCGAATGGTGCGTCGCTTTAAATGCTGCGGCCGCGAGGAATTGTGGGATGTTATTATCTACTTTCCTTTGGTAAAGGATGGTCCAGTGTATCCTCTGCTAAAGGAGATAATAAAGGAAGCATTGAAGCTCCTTTCCTCAGCATTTAGAGGATTCTAACAGCTCTTGTCACGGCTGCTACTGAGGTACTTCCGGGTCATTTCACTCCGTTAGGAACCTTCCTAGGCAAAAAGGACTATTCGACCGCAACCCGAGCTGATAGTACAGGTGGGAGTGGCCAGGTCTGAAATGACAGCAGAATTAGAAGACAGGGAAAACAAGCAAACTGAATGAATGAAACCATGACAGACACACAGGGTGGATCACACTGCCCAGTGATTTATGTGTGAAAGGGACTCAGTGCAGTATTAATGAGACTGTTTTATTCATCGTCTCCAATTAATTTAAGTGGAGCGATTAGGATTTAAATTTTAATGAATGGCCAAGGGAGTGTGGAGCATGATGTAGTCACAGTCACACACAAATAAACACTCACACACACACACACACACACACACATACACACACACACACACACACACACACACACACACACACACACAACAGTGAGTGATGCTGGTTTCCTGCTTTCAGCTTATTTAGTCAGGCTGTCAGTGACATCTGCTGGTTGACAGAAGCACATACACAATGTGACTCTGACTCTGGATGAATCAGCCTTTCATACACTGATTTCACTAAATGATCAGGTGAATGAAAATTCTGTGGTATTTTTCGGAATAATATTTGTTATTTAATTGATCGCAGGTGTTTCCTTTTGGTCAGGTTGTAGTTGGGAGGAGCAATGTGAGGTCACCAGACTCCTTGTACTATTAAACAACAATTATTGGGACTGTAAAAAAAACTAAATAAAAGTAGGCTATCCCCCCCAGGAGCAAGACATCTTCAATTACCATAGTAGGAAAAGGCCCCGGTGTTACTAATAGCATTAACGATGGCTAAGTAAACTAAACTAAGTAAAATACGTAGGGAACAAGCGTCACAAACGTCACTAACAGAACATCCACATAACCCAACAACACTTTAGGACACGAGCACCGGTCTCCTGGTTTGAAAGTCCTGTGTTTGTTGGATCCATGCACCTCTGCTCCTCCTCTCCATCAGCAGTCTTTCTCACTTTTTATTCTATATGCCACTAGCTATGTGAGTGCAGCACATCGCGCCGTACCATGTCATTCATTCTCCATGTGGTGCGACCGGCCTGACATACTGTACCGGCATGGGCAGCAGCCGGTAATTTGATAAACCGGTGTTATTCAGGAGAGTGGAGGAGATGTCAGTCAAACACAGTCCAGAGAAGAGCTCTAATCAAGGAAAAGTAAAAACACCTGCAGTATAAAATGCGTGTCAATGTAGAGACTAGGGGTGTCGCGGTATACCGGTTTTGCGGTAATCACGGTATTAAAAACATGAAAATAGTAATATCGTGTAAGTAATCCAGACACAATATATTTAATGTGTTTAATTCAATTTAGCCCTTGGTTTAGCTATTTCTGTTTTGTGTTCTCCCGCACGCAGTAAATAAAAGCTTGTCGCAGACATGACGTCATACACGCCACAAACAGATTATAAAATAAACACACCACAAGCAAGCGCACGTCTTGTCTTTGTGATTCTGTCAAAATGACGACGAATGAAAAGGAGATACTTTATCGCCCTGCTAAACCTGTAAAATCTGCATTGTGGGAATTCTTCAGGTTGCACATGAAAAACAAAGCCCTTCCTGATCCTGCTCCAGTGTGCAGGGAATGTGGAGCTACAGTATTAGCCAAAGGAGCTAATACTTCAAACATGCTGCATAGTCACCTTCACAATTATCACGCAGAACATGAGTTGTAATGTTAGCATAGATAAACATGTCAGTTGAGATATGAGTACAACGTTAGCATATCTTGGTTAGTGAATGACTACGTGAGCTGGCTAGCTAGCGTAGCTAAGTTGAGGCCAAGCAATGCTAGCCAACCGAGACCCGCAGCGATAGTGAACCAGTCGGCTGGCATTGCTTGGCTTTGGCTGGCTGGGTTGTTCGCTATCACTGGCGGGCTCCAGCTGGCCAACACCACCCGGCTCCAACCAGCCGAGCCACCCGTCACCACCGGCGGGCTCCGGCTGGCCAACACCACCCGGCTCCTACAAGCCGAGCCACCCGTCACCACCGGCGGGTCCCGGATGGCCGGCACTGAACGGCTTCAACCGTGATAGTGAATGACTATGTTAGCTAGCTAGCTAATTTATGTGCTAAGTGAAGTTGGCTAACTTAATTGAGGCCTGTTCAACAAGACAGTGACAGCTGGTACTTTTCTTGTGGTCAGGCAGCAGCATCCAAGAAACATGAGAAATCATCAGGGAAAGAAAAAGGAGCAGGTCGGCCCAGCCTATTTATCATATTCTACGTATTCGTTCAGACACACTCACTGTCATGTAAAACACACTGGTATGTCTCTCAGAGAATTGATTTCAAAATACTGCTGCTGGTTTACAAAGCACTAAATGGTTTAGGGCCAAAATATATTTCTGATCTTCTGCTGTGTTCTGAACCATCCAGACCTCTCAGGTCATCTGGATCAGGTCTGCTTAGTGTCCCCAGAGTCAGAACTAAACATGCAGAAGCAGCATTCAGTTTTTATGCACCAAATATCTGGAACAAGCTCCCAGAAACCTGTAGGACCGCTCCAACTCTCACTTCTTTTAAAACAAAGCTTAAAACTTTCCTGTTTGCGGCTGCCTTTTATTAAACCAGATAATGATCTGATACTGCACAAGAGCTTTTACTCTTTTGTGTTTTATGCTATTTTAGCTTCTATCCTAGCTTTTATTTTTAGCTTGTTTTTATTTTCTAATCTTTAATGTTTTAATGTTTTAATGTTTTTATAACTGTTTTAATTATGTCTTAATGTTCTTTTGCATTTTGTCGCAATGTTCTTGAATGTTTCTGTAAAGCACTTTGAATTGCCCTGTTGTTGAAATGTGCTATACAAATAAAGCTGCCTTGCCTTGCCTTGGTGTCCGCTGTTTTGGAAAGAAAACAAAAAAAAGTTAGACCAAATAAAGTTAAAGATGTATTTTAAGTGATTGCGTAATTTTTTTTAATGACATCGCGATAATATCGTTATCGTGATAATTTTTTGCCATGATAATCGTATTGAGAAAAATTGATATCGTGACAGCCTTAGTTCAGGACTCTCAGCAGTTTATTTCCACTGTGTACTTCAGTGAAATCTACAGACTTGATGCCCAAAGTCTCTGCAGGTCTGTGAGTACTGAGCTCAGTGTGTTCACTCCAATATGTTAACATGAGAGCGGAAAGGAAGCCGGCTACGCTACACAGACTGAAGTCCCTACTGCTCTTTGTACTGGATGTTCTATTTCTATTATTTTACCTTTATTTAACCAGATAAGTCAACTGAGAACCAATTCTCATTTACAATTACGGCCTGGCCAAGAGGCAGCTGCAGAAGGCAAGATATTAGATCATAGAACATAAAATACGATAAGTGCAATAAAACATTAGACAAAATTAAAACATCACAATATATATATATATATGTGGTGTGTTCCAGAGAGGCAAATTCAGAAGCAAGTACAGTGATCAGAAACTATCTCTTGTAAAGAGTTCTTAAAGGAGGGTAACGGGATGAGGGTTTGGAGTTTTAGTGTCTTTATTAACTCATTCCAGTCACTAGGAGCAGCAAACTGGAATGAGTGACGACCAGAGGAGGTGCAGACTTTAGGCACGACCATACTGATGAATTTGCTAGAAGATAAATTGCGGTTAGTGTTGGAGATATTGAGTAGTGAGCAGAGATATGGAGGTTGGTTCTGCCAGTGATAGTTTTATAAATGAACTGTGTGCTGCATCACAGACTGACAGCTGATGAAGGGAGTCTCTGTAAACACTGATTCATGACTTCTCTTCTTCTCTCATCAGATGGAACCGAAGGTGGTGGTCTCTGTCAGAGTCTGAGTGATCAGAAAAGTGGATGTGTTGAGAGGATCAGCCGTGTCCTGATGATCCACAGAGGTTCACCACCTGGACCTGGATCTTATTTTAGTCTTTTTATATATATATATATATATATATATATATATATATATTCTGAACCCAACATGCCTCTGCAGAATAGTTCAGTTTATGACAACATAACTGTAGATGAACACATTTAAATAGATCTTTCTGCTTTGCTTTGTGTCGCAGCTCCACTCTGTGGAAAGATGGAGTTTTGCTGTTTATTTCCACATATTTCTAAATAACAGTGGAAGTTAATAAAGTTACCTTATTAAAACCAAGCCCTCAGGACGAGCGCCGAGCTTTGATGCCCACTTTCGTAGCAGCAAACGACGGTACTACAACTTCCGTGTCAGTCACGTGATGCCATTGGGCCTAAAAAAAACTTTTTCCCATAGACTTACATTGGGAAAGAGACGTCTGTAACTCAGAGGATATTTTATTTTGAGGTGAATCAACTCCCCAGTATGAACGCTCTAATAGTCCTTATTTAAGTCATAAGGTCCTAAAAGTTGTAAAATGCACTAATAGCTGAATCCAGAGTTATTTCCCTTCCACCGTTCATGTGAATGAGACCCAGACCGAGGCTGGAGCGAAGGCTGGGAGGAGGAGTTAAAGGAAACACTACTGCGTCTGCTCTATGGGCCTGATGGATGAGGAAGATCGGCGGATGATCCGCGTACTTTATCACTCGGGAGTCGATCCATTTTGGCTTCACGCTCCACTGAGACACTCTAATAGGGACGAACAGGAGCCTCCGACGCTGTATCCAATACATCCATGATTAAAACCAATACCAGCAATTTATCATATTATCAAAGATAAATACTTGCTTGTAACAAACAGAAAGAATCAGATAAAATCTGAATTCAGTTGAGGCTTCACTTAAGTTTCTCAGCTAACTACAAAAACATTATGTCTGGATTTTGTTGGAAAGTCAGCACCTTAATATTTTATATAATGTTTGATGTAAAATAAACAAACAGAACTGATTAACATGCGACCTCTAGAATTTATATTTACTAATCATGTACGTACAGGAAAATTTCCAGTTTCATGTGTGACTCTGCTAGTTTTCACGTTACATGACTGAACACAGACACATAAAGTCGCCCGTGGAGCTTTTTCCCCTCAGAAATCCATGTTGAAGCGGTCGTTCTCACCACTGTTCATGTTCTGTTGTTCCTGCTGGAGCTGCTTTCTGCCAGCAGATGTCACTGTTCCCTCTGTTTTACCACAAAGGAGGTTTATCTGAATGGATGCAGTGAACACTGAACTAATGATGTGAATGCTTTCTTTCTGACTGACTTGGTTTTGTAAACAGTTATCCTTACACTTAAACCCCCCCCCCTTAAAATAACCTAATTTATTGTCATTGAATAAGAATGCATTTATGTTTCTAGCAAAACAATACACCATCATTGTGATATGTCTTGATACACCTTACAGTGAAGGTGTCAGTAAATAAATATCTAAACATGATAAATAAGGTCTAATGATCTTTAATTATAACAGTTCTGATCGGTCAGGAATAGGCGTGGTTTTAAATATTAATAGTTATTTACAGACTGTGTGGGCTAAAACACACAAGAAGCCTGATTCTCCTTTACAATAATTCTCTACATGTTTACAATCAGGCAGGTAAACTCATTAAAATATGCAATAATTAAGATCAGTGTATATGATGGAAGAGAGTGTGCAAAACACATTTTTCTTTGTACTTTATTTTTGTACTTTATACAAATTCGCTGAATCAGCAGAACTTCAGTCTGAGTTGAATATTTGCAGCAAATGATGAGAGAAATGAGCAGAAATGAATTCATATTATTTATTTATATTATTATTTATTTTATTTCATTAAATGATCATTATTATGCACTGATTGTGGGAGAACTGGATCACCCAGATCGAACCCGTGCGTTCCACAACAGTAGACAACACTGACTACTGAGGTAGCGCTGAGAGCTCAAGCCCTCGCATTCATTCAGAAGGAAAAAGTCAATTTTTCCTTCCAGATGAATGACACATTCAAGACATTTTTTTATATATAGTAAGTCAGATTCACTATATGTGGGATAAACCGGAGCCCCCGGAGAAAACCCCATGAACCACCTTAACGCCTCGTCACGGCGGTGAGCATAGAAGAGAAAAACCTGCACATGCAGGACCTCTGTCTCGGTGGTGCCATCAGGTGACCTTTGACGGCGGAGGCGATACGGTCTCCGAGTGCCGGTTTACCCCCTTTCAAGGACACCAGCACCCACATCGCATTGCCCCACGTCTTAATCAGGTCCCGGTAAATTGCCTTTTCAAGGTTTTCCCATGTTTCTGGGCTGGAATCGAAATCGAGACCCTCGACTTCGGCCCACGTTTGTTCAAAAAGGCGCTGGATGATGTCATGGACGTTTGAAAGGGTCCAGGTCACTTTCGCCTTCTTGAAGATCCGCGTGACCAGCCTCTCCAAGAGCACCTCGACGCAGTTTTTGTTTTGTACGTTCCGCGCTCGCCGTGCTGAGTCATCATGACTCTTCGTCACGGATACCGGGGCAGACGGTGCAGTGATTGCCAAAGGTTTCTTGGCCCTGGGCTTATTGCCCAGTATGGCGTGTCTCAAATTGTCGACGAGGTTGTCGGACTGAAAGATCTGCCACCATCTGGCCAGAGACAGGAAACCGAGCACCTTCCGCTGCAAGTCGGCGCGCATGTTGGCACGTATCACCGGCTCGGGGATGATCTCTGGCCCGTGTAGGATGTGTGTGTAGAGGAGATCACTTAAGACCTTTGTGAACTCCAAGACTCGACCGGGGGGAATGGTTAGGAGCGGAGTGCCGAGTCCCAGAAGATCGCGGTTCTCTGTTTTTTTCATCAGATCGTTAATCTTCTTCGTGAGAGACTTTGCCGACTCCCGACTGTGAACTTTGGAGCCTCGGTGGAATTTTTTCATCATCTGTGCCACGATGCGATGGATGCACGATTTGGCAAAGCACTTTGCCAAAAGCTTCTTAATTTTGCTTCCGATGTTTTTCTTTGAGCGTTTGCGCTTCTGCTCCGAAGGAGTCTGTCTTACAGCCTCTTCGGCGATGCTCCGAGCGATGTCTTCTGCGACGTCTTCAATCTCCCGAGCGCTTTGAGACTGCAGCAGCGCGTACTCGGAGTCCGGCACGTCAACCAAGAGAGGTTCGGTGATGTCGTTCAACTGCTTCTTGATGATGATTGTGACATACATGATGTCTTTCATCGAAATCACGACGTTCGACGAAGGCGTCGCCGCATGGCGGTCTTCGGCGTCTGAGGGTTCCAGTTCCACATCTGATTCTTCGGAGATGGTCCTCTGCTTGCACCGTCGAGGCGAGAACACCGACTTCATCCTGCCGATGAACGCTTGGCACATTTTGCAGGCATGCAGAATCATGCTGTTGAGTCTGCCGGGAGGAGTGAGGCGCTGAACTATGCCCTCGGTGCTGGAGAGGGCACTTCGGACGCTCTCCGAAACCTCTTCAGAGATCAATGTCGTCAAGCTTTTGGAGCTCGGACACTGAACCGAGATGTCGACACCCAGAGCTTCGGCAAAGCCCTGAGAGATGGTGTCGCCCAGATTGATTTGGACGTCGTCCTCAGACGCCAGGGTCGTGCTCCCGATAGATTTCAGGAAAGATCTTGTCAAGGCCGCTGTGATGTCCAACAGCAACTCTCCCATCATGGTCATAGTGGCGTCGTCGGGGCTGCCGGATTTCATCATTCCCCACTGATCCGCCGTCATCCCCTTAAAGAAGGAGTTGAGCAGCTTGGAAAAAACGTGACGGACGTTGAACTCGGGCATGATGGCTTCTGGCTGGGAAGTTCTTGATGATACCATGATGCTGATTTACGGTCAATTCTTGTCGATGCTTCGTGGTTTTTGGAGAGAAATTCACTGCTTCTCTCAGTAGAAAGTCTGATGAGTGAAAATAATCGTTAATAATAATTAGGGCTGCAACTAACTAACATGTAAGCTGCATTTAAATGTTGGGGCTGATTTTAACGGCTTCATATACTGTTGGGAGGTTTAATCTAAAGGAATGCATTCATAAAATTCATACTTCTTCCTCTTGAGACAACTGCTTCTCTCAGTCGATGTGTTTCGTCTGATCGAGTCTTCAGATTCAACTACAGTTGTGTGATTCTGGGACTCTCTCCTGAATGTCACTCCTTTATGATGTCACCGCTCCTTTAAGATGTCACAACTGATGTCACCACTCCTTTAATTCATCACAGTGTTCCATCTGGTGATGTCACGATGCAGTGATGATGTCACCATTGCTGGAATGTCACCACTGCTGTGATGTCACCCAAACACACGTGCACACACACACGTGCACACTACACACACACACACACACACACACACACACACACACACACACACACACACACACACACGTGTTTATAGACAATATCAGACTTTTGAAAAAAACGTGACAAATGGTCCTAGAGACCTGGGAATCAAAGTATTTCCGAGTCATGCTTCTATGAATACATCCATCTGTTGAGATTTTGTCTAAGGCTATACTTTGGTCGGACCTGATTTTAATGCTACGGACGCTCTAGGGGGTTCCCAGATTACGTCTTGTCGGAGGTGTTCCGTAAACATGGACTGTTTACCTATATTCAACTAAAACCTGCTCTAACCTGTGTTTTATAGAGATTATCAACGACGTTGTTTCAGAACCATGGACAGCACTGTTGGCTGTGTGTGGAGGTGTGGTGCTGTCCGTAGTACTGAAACAAAATGAATAAATGTAAATGTGTGTGTGTGTGTACTACTCATGTTGTGGGGACATACATTTGTTTACACAGTCACATTGTGGGGGTTTTTGGGGACAAAATGCACGTCCCCATAATGTCAATCATAACATTTTAGGGTGAAGACTTGGTTTAAGGTTAGGTTAGGGTTAGAATCAGGCAAGTAGTGGTTATGGTTAGTGTGTGTGTTTGTGTGTGTGTCTTACAGATATATTGATGAAGATGTAGAGGATTAGTGACAGAACAGACATGTATATGCGTCTCCTCTGTCCTCCAAAGCGTTTGGCCAAGTATTCAGGCATGGTCACCACACCAGCAGAGATGTAGACGGGGATAAAGATCCAACCCAGAGCCACTAGGACCCACGCTGCCTGAAGAAACAAAGGATACCATATTGTAACCCTAGTTCTATCTCCTGGACTCTATGGGTAATACTCTCCTCCAATCACACATACACATTCGCCCACTGAGATTTGCACAAATGTAGCCGGCCAATCAGGACGTGCCTACCAAATACGTGCATTACCACAGTATATATGGCGGCATCCAGCGCTGCCTGGCATCCCACGCCCTCTTCAGCGAGCGCCGCAGGAGTGGCAGGGCCTCTTTGGTAGAGGACTCTGCCTGTGCTTACAGAACTAGGGTTACAATATCGTAACCTTTGTTCTAATTCACACAGGCTCTCTACTAGACTCTATGGGTACAGGATGGAGCCCGATGTACACCCTGTCGCGCTAACCACCTAACCACCCCGATCCAGACAGGCTAAGGATTAAACACCGCAGCCCGCCTACCTCTTTATAACTTAGGCTGTCGAGAAGTAGGGGAGCCTAGCCACCTCAGATAGAAATGTGTGTGGAGAGTTGTGTAACTGTATCTCAATCCATGTGTGAGTAATCAGCTTTATAGATTTATAAATGTGTAGACTAATCTGTAAATGCGTACATAGATATTATTGGCTGAAAGTATTTTTGCTCCTATAGCTGGAAATACAGACAAATCATCAGTTACAACTCAGCAAGCCTCTCATTGGCCGTCTCACTACATGGAACATTTACTACTCTTCTGCAGTGGCAGAGATCTGCAGATGTGTGTGGAGACTTGTCTGTACAGTCTGTCTGCACTGTGGCCTACACACCACCAGCCGGCGGTAGCACCCAGTGATTTTAAGGGCGACATTGCTGGGCTGCATACAAATATATACATAGACGCCGCATTGTAAGTAAGTAAAGTTTATTTGTATAGCACCTTTTACAGATACAAAAGTGCTTTACATTAATAAAAATAATACATCAAGTCAATATTGAAAGTAGCGATGACAAGCTAAAATCACAACAAAGCAAACAAATGAGGACAGAGACACATACACAATTAACAATTTCCGAATACAGTCAAGAAAAGGCCAATAAAAGTAAAATGGAGTGGTTATAGTAAGTAATAACTTCACGAGAAAACGTCGTAATATATCGACAATAAAGTCATAACTTTACAAGAAAAAAAAAGATAACACGTAAAATGACTACTTTAGAATATTATGACTTTATTCCCAAAATCTCAGATTTATTTTTTCCCCCTCAATGTGGCCCTAATGCTCTGTCGTACCGCCGTACATTAGACCTACAACAATGATAAATAAAAATGAAAATATAAACAAAAAACAGTTATTCATTTCCATTTTTATAAATCCACAGGGAGCCATTGGAGAGGAGCATGTGGCTCCGGAGACGCATGTTGCTGACCCCTAGTCTGGGCAAAGGCTGGAGGTGAAATGCTAATACGGCTGTTTAATGCCCATTCTTGTTAAGGGCTCCTGACTCAGCAGCCCTCTCCCTCATGTACAGTTGCTATCTCTGCTCCCCTGTGATACATACATGCTGTCTGGAACAATAAAGCGTGTTGCTATAATAAATAGCATAAATGTGAGTTAAAGAAGTTCAGACCTGTAGTGAGACTAGCAGACATGTTGATTCCAATCTTCCACATCGTGTTGATTCCTACAGACACTCAGTCCTCCAGAGAGTTCCTCAGACTCTGTGGAACCCGTTTAGCTAATCCTGCTGGTAGTTAAACCTGACAGAGGTATGTCACCTCTCTGTCATCATGTCCAATGTATGTCCAAAAACAGTCTCTTTCAGTTGTTTTCTTTAGTAACTGTTAGCATTTGTTCATTGACTGATTTGACAGATTTCAGTAGTGCTGCAGTATGGCTGTGGGCAAATTCCAGACTGGAACATAAGTCTTTTATTTCTTTGTGTATAGTGGAATGTCTAATTCTTTGTTACTGCTGGAGAGGACACTGACCTCGATTTCCACGGTTCCCAAGTCATCTGTATCGGTGGATGAGTCTTTTTTCTTTCTTTCTTTTGGGGGGTTGCTGAAGCTGTGCTGCGGGTTGCCGTCCGAGGAAATATTGATCAATGAAGGCTTCGAGGTCTGTTATTTCCTCCACTTTGGTATTGATTTGATCCACGTTTATGGTAGTAGATGGCATGTGTGTGTTTCCCCAATCTGATGTTTTGTGGTAGGTCTTTAGAAAGGAGTTTTCTGGAGGTTTACAAAATGTTTTTAGCTAGTGAGCGTCCCTCAGAGCCAATTTTCATTCAATGTTTAAAGGTCCCATATTGTAAAAAGTGAGATTTTCATGTCTTTTATATTATAAAGCAGGTTTAAGTGCGATATAAATACTGTTAAACTATCAAAATGCTCAATATACGGAGAAATACACACTGCTCATATTCAGAAATTGTGCGTTTGAAACAAGCCATCAGGATTTCTGTCCATTTGAGATGTCACAAATATACGATAATTACAACCATTACACGGTTTTAAACATAAACATTCTAAATGTGTCCCAGTTTATTTCCGGATGCAGTGTATGTGAACGTCATCAGCTGACAGGAAGTAAACATGGACCCAAATGGTGCCAAGCAACGCAATTTCATTGCAATTTCATTGCAATTTCATTGCAATTTCATTGAATTGCACCAAAACTGAGCGTTTCAGACAGAGGGTGAATACAGGTATATTCAGGCAGACAGGATGAGGAAAATATATATATATTTTTTAACATTACAGCATGTAAACATGTTCTTGTAGAAACACAAAATACAAGTATTAACCTGAAAATGAGCATGATATGGCGACCTTTAAAGCTTACTATCTCGTCTGGATAGCTGGGGGAAAAACATGCACTTCCGTTGCCAACATGCACGTGCATATTTTTGATGACCTCAGCTGTAAAAGGCTCTATTGTGCAGCGCTGCAGTGCAGACACTTACAGTTTAGTCTGTGTGGGGTAAGGGTTAGGGATAATGACATTTCTGAATAATTGCTGCAGCCCTGACAAGAACTGCTATTCTTCATCAGCCTGCATGTACAGTAGTAGGAATGCACCTGTACATGTGTGTGCATGGGTGTGTGTATGGGCAGGAAAATGTGTGTGTGTGTGTGTGTGTGTGTGCCTGTTTAAGGGAATAAGGTGCAAAAATAGCGCTGCTTTATTTGTGCATCTTCATATGTGTCTTGACTCTCGTGTGTGTGTGTGTGTGTGTGTGTGTGTGTGTGTGTGTGTGCGTGCGTGTTCCTACCTGGCTGTCAGAGTATGAATTAGGATCCCGATATAGTTCAGGCTCATTAAAAGTTTCTGCTGCTGTTGGCAGACTGCCGTTCTTCCCAACCAGTTATCAGCCAGGCATGGAGAGCTGTGTCTGCATATAAAAGTATTATTAATACTCTGATGATAATGATGATGATCAGTGGTCCCCACTGTCAGCATCAACAGCCCCACTGGTTTTCACTATATCACCATCTAATCAGGATAGTGATTTACACCTGGGATTCCTGATGATTGCAGCTATAACCAGCTGAGCGTGGTGGAGGAGATCTCGTCCTTCAGATGGATCCTAAAAATGTAAATGTTCCCTTTCCTGAGTTTTTTCGGTGTGTGTGCTTCAAGAAGCGTCTCGAATTGCCGACGGAAAATAGCAAAATAATGAGGTATTTCTTACAGTCCGGCAGGTATAACAGTGCAGTTGCCGTGGTAACGCTGCTCCTGCTCAGGTGAATCAAATCTTAATTGCGATCTACAATCTACTGTTATTGTGCTTTCATGGTGTGGTTAGTAAAACAGCAGGCAGAGATCAGCTGAGGGGACTTGTGTTGTTAGAAGAAGATGTGAGGGGGAGGGGGAGGGGGGGGGGGGGGGGTATGGGGGCTGGGGGCTGGAGCATTCACACTCACATTCACACCACGGGACATTTAGAGTCAACAATGAACCTAACCTGTATGTCTTTGGACTGTGGGAGGAAACCTGAGAACTCGGAGAAAACCCACGCTAACACGGGGAGAACATGCAAACTCCATACAGAAGCCGGGTTTGAACCTGCAAGCAACATGGTCGCAGGCTTATAATCAATATATTGACATATTAGACCTTTTTCAATACAGAGAACACCAAGTTCTAACTTGTATTCACAAATGTCTAATTTTCTTCAGACTTAACTGTGAGATTTGAATAATGTAAATAAAGTTTTATTTACAGTAAAACTAAATCAAATAAAATTCACGACACTGCCTCTGTTAATTTTTATTTGTATTTATTAGTTTTTAGTATGTGGCATGATCTGTACATATAAGAAGCCAAATGTCCACAGAGGCAGCATTATTGTACCATTAAGAGCCCAATAAAAATATGAACATTAACTTTACCTTCTGCCAAAACCTTTTGGCTGCAACAATTATCATATTTAGACTATGAGACCAAAGATTATTAGCCATAAATTATTATTATCTTAAAACAAAACAAAGAAATCAATCACAAAATCACTTATCAATTACTAAAGGGACAGACTGTTCTCACCAGGATGAGCATGTGAGCAGAAAATGTTATAAAAGTTTCAAACAGGCATTTGTTTATAAATCAATCACTTTCTTTTACAAAAAAAATGTCAAACTAACTTTGGTGACACAATGGGAGTTGTAGGATGAAAATTGTGGGTTTTGCTGTCCACCCTCACCAACACAAAAAAGTCAGCTCCCAAATCATCCTTGATACTTCGGCAGAAAGAAAGTAAATTAACAATAAAATCAAGTTAGCTGGCCTGACGCATAAGCAAACTAAGCACCTGCTTAGGGCCCCCGTGGCCACCAGAGGGCCCTCAAGTGCACTTGAAATGTCCCACAAGAGAGCTTGAAACAGACCCGGACGGCCTTAAACGCCCACTGAGCTGGTTGCGTAGGGCCCCGCGATTTTATAAAATGTTGATTAGCTGGGCATACTATGCAATATGGATGCTCATCTCTCAGTATAACCATCAAGTGTTCAGCCAAGTACGGAAGCCCTGAAAGGCAAGCGAGAATTTTTTTTTCTGGTGATCCATTTTGTCTGATTTAGTCTGATCTAAATTATTTTCTCTCCTGTGTTTATGACTTAAGAACAGGTGGATTTTTTTTTGCCAGGATAATCTTTCTGTCTGTGAAAACAGGTATAAAAAAATGTAGGCGAATTTTTCTAAGTTACTTTTTTCCAGTGTGAAAACGGGAGAATTTTTTATTTTTTTTTAGGCTGATTTCTCTAAGTTCCTTTTTTCTTCTTCTCTTTAGGAAAACAGGTGGAAGAATTTAGTTCCCTCAAACAATGTGACAAAACCCAACACAAACTAACGTTACAGTAAACTAACATTAGCTCGACAGTCAACTTAACCTGGGTCATAACTGTTTTTTAGCCATGAACATATTTTCACTTCTAGCTAGCGGGCTAACAGCTAACGTCAGTACAGCTAACGCTAACGGCAGATTAAAATACATTTCTAGCCAAACAAAAGACATCGCAGTAATGTTACATAACTTGCTAACAGACAATATAATTTTAGACCATTTCACAGTTGTCAACGTCCCGATGTGTCTCAGTTTATTTCTTGTCTCAGTGTATGTGAATGACATAAACTGACAGGAAGTAAACATGGACCCATGAACCTGGAAGAAAACCTGAACGCTCAGTCCTACTTAGAACAGTAGTGGACCTTCTCCGGAGTCAGGCCAAGGTGGGGCCGATCCACTTCCAAGCGGGTTGCGGTGACGTCTCGTCCCGACCGCGGCCAACCCGTAATAACTCCCCCTCAAACAAGTGTGTGTTGTGAGCAGGTTGCGAGCGAGACTCCATTCTGTGCAGGAGACCAGAGCGAAAGACGTTTTTAAAAGTCTCTGTGTGCTCTCAGTATATTTATAGCTTCTTACCCAGGGGTCATGCTGTAATTTTTAAAAAAAAACTTTATTTTCCTCATACTGTCTGCTTGAATGTACCTATATTTACCCGTTGCGGAATTCTAATGGAATTGCAACAGAATTGCGTTGCTAGGCAACAGCTTGGGTCCATGTTTACTTCCTGTCAGCTGATGTCAATTCACATACACTGCAACAGGAAATAAACTGGGACCCGTTTAGAATGTTTATGTTTAAAACTGTGAAATGGTCTAAATAGTTTAGATTTGTGACATCACAAATGGACAGAAATCCTGACGGCTTGTTTCAAAAGCTCAGTTTCTGATTATGGACTGTGTGTATTTCTCTGTGGATTAAGTGTTTCGATACTTTCACAGTATTTATATAGGAGTTAAGCCTGCTTTATAATAAAAAAAACATGAAAATCTCACTTTTTTATAATATGGGACCTTTAATGTTCTGGCTGATTGGAATACTTAAAAATATTCCTGAATCAAGGCCATGATCCGGATCGCCACCAAAATCTAATGGATTGTTCATTGTGCCACACCTCACCCCTCCAAAAACTTTCATTCAAATTCATCATGGACTTTTGGAGTAATCCTGCTAACAGACAGACAAACAAACAAACAAACAAACAAACAAACAAACAAACAAACAAACAAACCAACGCCGGTGAAAACACGACATCCTTCCTAGGCCTACGGCCGTGACGGAGGTAATTATGACAATATCACACAAATGTGATACAGGATAAAATGATGAAGTGATGACAATTTGGACAGACACTGGTTGGTGGAGGCGTACAACTGTCAGACAGACTCTGGAGTCAATATTCTGCGTGTCCATGGGTGAGAATGTAAATCTGACCCTCCCCCACCACCCTGCCTCAGCCAGAGCTGCTATGTTGATCAAAGCATCTCAATGCTGCATACAAATACACTCACAGTCTAGCTTTAGCAGCACGCACCTGCGCCGGCAGGGAGAATCAACAAGATGTCTAAAGTTCAGTGGCAGCCCAGAGACTTTCATCAAGGTACTTTTCAGTTTGTGGAGGTAGATTTAGAGTTTCACTGGGTAAAGGAGGGGGACTGAGGATGATGAAGTGAAGTGGCTCTGAATAAAACATCACATTTACTGGGATAGTTTTCCCTTTATATGAAGAAGATTTCTTGCTCTCTTTCTGCGGGGAGCCGATGTGAGCTGAGCAGAGTGAGGACAGAATCACATGCTTTAGTTTCGAGCCTTTTTAAACATTCAAAAATCTGCTTTTAAAACATTGATAACAAGAGAGAGAGAGAGAGAGAGAGAGCCCTGAGGACATCCATAGCTGAGTGATATTAACCTAATTCTCTCTAACAGAAACCCTCTTTGCGAAACTCCTGTTTCTCCAACTCTCTTACACAAGTCCAACTCCGGGCTTTCTCTGTTCGGAGGCAGAATAAAAGCTCGGAGTCTGTGAAACAGAATATAGGTGTTTGATGTGAAACATTTGGCTGAGTGAATTCAGAGCTTCTCATCTCTGACAGAGTCGTTGCTGTATAGAGCCTTGCCCTCCTCTCTGGCTGACGCCGCGGTAGTAATGAAGCCTGATACTGAGCCAGGATGTGCAGCTCCCAGATGACCCGCTGTGCAGCATATGGTAGCCCTCGCTGTGGCCACTGGTGGCCACTGGCTTGTGGCAGCATGTCAACCAGCTGAACTGGGAGGGAACGGTCATGTGGGAATATACTGGGTTGGAGTTGCTGCAGATCTGACTTATTTTTGTTATAATGTAAAACGCGGCCTTTTCTTTCTGTTTCATGTGCTTCTGAGAGAAGACTGTTTAAATGGGTCAGGCTACGCTACAGTGTTTTATTCTCGAGTCTCAAACAAGAAAATGCAAATGTGAGGCCTGATGCTCAGGCATTCTTGCTCTTTAAAAAATGCATCATGATAACATTGTTTGATATCAAATCAAACCAAGAATTTTAGGGATTTTCTATAGGCCTACCTGCTCATTCGTTTAGTGTCATGGGAGGGCTGCAATCTATCCCAGCATGCATTGGGCAAGAGTCCTTTCATTTCATTTCCATGAAATTGAACCTGCAAATTTGTGCTGAAGTTGTACTCCTGTTGGAGTACACACTGCTTAACATAAGAAGAATGGTTCGCAGATAGTGATAAGACTCAAAGGCACAAATACCTGTCTTGAATAAACTATGAACTTACACACGTAGGCAAAATTGTTGGTACCCTTCCGTTAAAGAAAGAAAAACCCACAATGGTCACTGAAATAAGTTGAAACTGACAAAAGTAATAATAAATAAAAATTCACTGAAAATGAACTAATGAAAATCAGATATTGTTTTTGAATTGTGGTTCAACAGAATCATTTTAAAAAACAAACTAATGAAACTGGCCTGGACAAAAATGATGGTACCCTTAACTTAATATTTAGTTGTACAACCTTTCGAGGCAATCACTTCAATCGAGTGATTTCTGTAACTCTCAATGAGACTTCTACACCTGTCGACAGGTATTTTGGCCCACTCCTTGTGAGTAAACTGCTCCAGCTGTCTCAGGTTTGAAGGGTGCCTTCTCCGAATGCATGTTTCAGCTCCTTCCACAGATGTTCAATAGGATTTAGATGAGGGCTCATAGAAGGCCACTTCAGAATAGTCCAATATTTTGTTCTTAGCCATTCTTGGGTGTTTTTAGCTGTGTTTTGGGTCATTATCCTGTCTGAGGACCCATGACCTGCGACTGTGACCAAGCTTTCTGACACTGGGCAGCACATTTCGCTCCAGAATGCCTTGATAGTCTTGAGATTTCATTGCACCCTGCACAGATTCAAGACACCCTGTGCCAGATGCAGCAAAGCAGCCCCATAACATAACCGAGCCTCCTCCATGTTTCACTGTAGGTACAGTGTTCTTTTCTTTGTATGCTTCATTTTTGCGTCTGTGAACATAGAGCTGATGTGACTTGCCAAAAAGCTCCAGTTTTGTCTCATCTGTCCAAAGGACATTCTCCCAGAAGCTTTGTGGCTTGTCAATATGCATTTTGGCAAATTCCAGTTTTGTTTTTTTATGATTTGCGTCCTCCTCGGTTGTCTTCCATTAAGTCCACTTTGGCTCAAACATCGACGGATGGTGCAATCTGACACTGATGTACCTTGACCTTGGAGTTCACCTCTAATCTCTTTGGAAGTTGTTCTGGGCTCTTTGGTTACCATTCGTATTATCCGTCTCTTCAATTTGTCATCAATTTTCCTCTTGCGGCCACGTCCAGGGAGGTTGGCTACAGTCCCATGGACCTTAAACTTCTGAATAATATGTGCAACTGTAGTCACAGGAACATCAAGCTGCTTGGAGATGGTCTTATAGCCTTTACCTTTAACATGAAGGTCTATAATTGTCTTTCTAACCTCCCAAGACAACTCTCTCCTTAGCTTTCTGTGATCCATGTTCAGTGTGGTACACACCATGATACCAAACAGCACAGTGACTTCTTTTGACCCTTTAAATAGGCAGACTGACTGATTACAAGTTTGAAGACACCTGTGATGCTATTTACAGGACACACCTTAGTTTAACATGTCCCTATGGTCAAATTATTTTCTAGGGGTACCATCATTTTTGTCCAGGCCAGTTTCACTAGTTTGTTTTTTAAAATGATTCTGTTGAACTACAATTCAAAAACAATGTCTGATTTTCATTAGTTAATTTTCAGTGAATTTTTATGTATTATTACTTTTGTCAGTTTCAAGTTATTTCAGTGACCATTGTGGGTTTTTCTTTCTTTAACGGAAGGGTACCAACAATTTTGCCTACGTGTGTATTGTCCTGTAGTGATCAAGCTAATGAGCTTTCTAAGAGAGAGCTTTTTTTTGACCTCTTCAATAACGCTTTAATGACATCCAATCCTGAGAACATCATGCCAGGGGGGCGAGTAAAAGGCTCAGTACCGTGGAAGTATTAAAAGAACTGGATCCAGCGTTGGAGGCAGGGGCCCGGTCATGCCTATGAGAGTTGCTCATTGGCGCATGAAGCCTAAATGGCTCAACTTCCGTCTGGAAAAGTACCCGGATCTTGACGGAGTAGCGTCAGAGATGATTGGCGCAGTAGCGTCCACTCGGTCACATGACTCGGTCACGGGGTCTTAACGTCACGCTGTCAACGCGTCTTGCGTTCCAGCCTCGGTCTGGGTCTCATTCACATGAACGGAGGAAGGGAAATAACTCTGGATTCAGCTATTAGTGCGTTTTACAACTTTAAAAACTTAATTTTTTAAATAAGGAATATTAGAGTGTTCGTACTGGGAAGTTCATTCACCTCAAAAAAAGTATCCGCTGAGTTACAGATGTCTCTTCCCAATGTAAGTCTATGGGAATAAGTCTTTTTAGGCCCAATGGCATCACGTGACTGACACGGAAGTTGCAGTACCGCCGTTTGGCCACTATGAAAATCCGGATCGATGATCGGCGCACTTCCTGGGGGCTTGCTCAGTACAGAGAAAATAGATACAAGTTCAGAGAGTAAATGTGAATGTAAATGTATTAGCAGTTAGTTTGATAGCTGCAGTAGTTTGCCAACGATCGCTTTGAGCAGTGACTATGTCACCAAACTTCTAGAAGTACACATTCCATGTCACTTTTTTGTGACCAGGCCCTAAAAGACATTTCTCACCGGTGCGATATGAAAATGCGGTGCAGGAATACTTAAAAAAAAATACACATTTATTAATAAAACTGAAACAGGAAATACAAAAAATAATACAATTAAAAATTCTAACAAATCTGATATTAAATTATGTGAAATATTAAAACATAGAATAAAAGAGTTCCTCAAATTTAAATGCAGAGAATTAAATAAAGCTAAAAATACAAAATATGATGCACTAATGAAACAATATATTATTCTGAAACAGATTAAACAAAAATCTAAAATAGAAGAAGAAATAATGTCAGGTATAAAAACACAATCATTAACTTTATATCATATATTATATATTATATAGCATTTATAAACAATCAGATTAGACAACAGCGGAAATCTAATTCATTCTCTTAAATCAGGAAAAAACAAAAACATATTCAAAGTAAATTCATAAAATGAATAAAAGTGATCAGAGAGGGGTGGCTGGGTGCCAATCATATAGCGTATCATCTAGCTACCTAACGTTAACAAGCTAATGTTTACTAGTTTGTCCCGGTCCAGATAATTCTAAAAAGTATGTATATACTGTATATTTTCCAATGATATATGTAACACATGCTAATCATGATGCTGATGCCCACACTTATTTGGTTGGTTGCTGTAGCGTTAGACTATTGTTTTCTTGGTGACACTTTATAATAGTACAAATCATAACGTAATGCTAATGCATGACACGAGATGACTTTATTTCAGACCCATGTTTTAAACAGTAACGTTACCTGTTTTCATAGAAATGTGATGCTGTCTGGAGAGAGGAATGACACGGGGCTGTGCTGCTTTATACATCCTGACCATAAGAAAAATTAAAGGGACTGTTTTTAACTTCTTACACATATAAATCAATAAAGGGTCGGTGTCCCATGCGCGCTCGCGTGTGGCTACGCTGTTCAGACAAGACTCCAACACAAACTACACGGAAGCACCGAAACCGCAAAGTTGTATCTAGTGAAGCCCGTCTGTTAAACAGTGTTGGCCGCAGTCTGAGGACGCGGGGGAGACCGTAGCTTTGGTCTCCAGGTCGGTAGTCTCTGCTGCTCCTCTGCTTGCCTCACTCGCACAGCTCGCTCCACCTCACATGCACGCGCATGACCGTCTTTATTGTTTTAATTACCATGTGAACATTTTTAAAAGATGTCACATTCAGCCTGTGGGTTTTACTGATCACTGTCTCGTCTCCTGTTCTGTTTTTATTAATAATGTACATTTTAATAGTGCCTATTGGCATTTTAACGTTGGCCTTTTAAATGAATTAAATTAAATGAATTAATTATTATTATTAAATTAAACCTGCTTTTAGCTGTATTCAACAGTGTTGGGATTTTGTCAAAGCACAAATTAAAGAACTTTGCCAACAGTACACTCGCAATGTCACTAGAGACATAACCTGGTCTATGAAGGATCTGGAGACTGAGGTAGTAGAACTGCCGACTTTAGCGGAGTCTACAGGAGATCGAGGGCTGTTAGACTCCCTCAAATCTAAAAAGTCGGCCATATAGCCAACCTGCTGGGCGTTACGGCACAGGGAGCTCTGGTCGGCTCTGTCGGCGGTCTGGCCGACTCCTGATCCACGTGTCCTGTCGGCGGTCCGGTCGACTCCGGATCCACGTGTCCTGTCGGCGGTCTGGTCGACTCCTGATCCACGTGTCCTGTCGGCGGTCCGGTCGACTCCGGATCCACGTGTCCTGTCGGCGGTCTGGTCGACTCCTGATCTACGTGTGCTGTCGTCGGTCCGGTCGACTCCGGATCCACGTGTCCTGTGGGTGGTCCAGCCTGCTTTTAAACTCTTATAATGACAGCACAATCTCTCCGGACAGGGAGGACCCGTACCCTACCATTTTCCTGGCACCGGATTATAAAGACTGTAGTGGACCTCTGATAGAGTCTGCACATCCAGCCTCCCTGGAGGAGGCCTCAGGGAAAAGTTTTTACGGACTCATGGTGAAAACTTTAAACAGAAACAAACTGAATGGATGGACTGACACTCCATTGAGGAGTTACCTGGGTCTGGATCCCAGAACAAGACCCTCGTGGAGGTCCTTGTACAAACCTCCACTCTCCAAAAAACATGCAGTGGAGAATCCTCCATGGGATCATAGCAGTGAACTCCTTTGTGGCTATTATTAATACATCTGTGGAGGACAAGTGTCCATTCTGTGACCAAAGTGAGACTGTCTTCCACTGTTTTTAATGCAGTGTAGAGTGTCAACGTCTTTCTGCACTGTTTCTGTTTTTACAAACTGTTTTTACCACATGTGGAGAGGTTTTTAACAAGCAGGTCTTTATTTGTGGTTTTAAATACACTCGCCATCACAAGCACAAATGCCAGATTTTAAACCTTGTTTGAGGACAGGCCAAGATGGCGTCGTATGTAATCTGGAGGAGGTAGGTGGAGGAGGGATTGAATGTTGATGTTGTACCTTTGTGCACAAAAATGGTCAAATCCAGACTGCTGGTTGATTTCAGCTTTTATAAAGCAGTGGGTGCAACAGATCTGAGGTTTTGAGAGGGTTCTCTGCTCTGTAGCAGAGGGAAAACTCATTTATGGAGATGTGCTTGAGTAATTTATTTATTTATGGAAGTGTTTTTAATAAAATTTATCAGGCTTTTAATTGTACATTGTGTATGGTTAAAGAGCGGCTAATAAAGTTGATTTAAAAATCTAAAAAATCTCCTCTCTGTCTCTCCCCTCTGTCTCTCCCCTCTGTCCCCTCTCTGTCTCTCCACTGTGTCTCTCTCCTCTCTGTCTCTCCTCTGTGTCTCTCCCCTGTGTCTCTCTCCTCTCTGTCTCTCTCCTCTCTGTCTCTCTCCTCTGTGTCTCTCTCCTCTCTGTCTCTCTCCTCTGTGTCTCTCTCCTCTATGTCTCTCTCCTCTGTGTCTCTCTCCTCTGTGTCTCTCTCCTCTCTGTCTCTCTCCTCTGTGTCTCTCTCCTCTATGTCTCTCCTCTGTGTTTCTTTCCTCTGTCTCTCCTCTCTGTCTCTCTCCTCTGTGTCTCTCTCCTCTCTGTCTCTCCTCTCTGTATCCTGTCTCCTCTTTGTCTCTCCTCTCTGTCTCTCACACACACACACGATCATGCAGGTGCTTCATGATATATGGTGTGAGAGGAGAGCTGCCGACAGACTGCTGCAGGCTCAGGCCTTTAAGCAAGGAGCACACCGGGGCCAAGGTGTGTCCCATGTCACTGATTACACTCCAAGCAGGTCTGCAGCCCTGGAGAGAGAAAGCACCGACACAGCAGAGGATCCAAACCAGATACAACCCCTTAAGAACACGGTCCTACCAGAACCTACTACCACTACACACCCATTGACCCATACATATAATCATTTTAACAAACTTTAATGTTCAATAATAAATCCAAGTGAACAAAACAAAATGATAACAAACAGTCAGACAGTATGTTATGACCCTGGGTCATTTTGGATTGTTGTGCCTGACTAATTTTGTGGTGATGGGTCAGCTGTTTTTCTCCTCCCCTCAGTGTGTACCTTGGTGTGTGTGTGTGTGTGTGTATGCGTGTGTGTGTGTGTTTGTGTCTTGATTGATGAGAAACAGGTGCTGCCTGGTGATTGGTCCATTCAAGGAGATTGCTACATGGTGATTGGTCCACTGGATGACAGCAGCCTTTTTAAACTCCAGCTGACAGCTTCTCAAGTATGAACTGTGGTTTAGTGTGTTTTCTTTTGAGAGTTTGTTAGTTGGTAATATAAATTGGTAAATTGTTTGTTTAACAAAACATTTGATCATCTCAAAAGTGAAAGTGTACATTAAGTCTGCAAACCAGCCTGGTCGCACTAAATGGCATATGAATGACACAGTAATTCGCAAGTCCTTTCGCGTGCATTAAGAATGCCGTTCTTGCTTTCTGATGTGTCTTTTGTACGTCATGTAGTCTGTATCGGCTGCAATGTAAACGCATCCGCGTAAAAATCTACAATCAGAGCTCGTGACGTAGAATAAAAAGTGAGGGAGACTGCATATGGCCAGAGGAGGGGAGGTGGATGGGTCAAACAAACACAGGACTTTCAATCAGGAGACCGGTGTTTGTGTCCCAAAGTGTTGTTGAGTTATTTTGAAGTTACGTTAGTGACGACTGTGATGTGATTTCCGTACTTCTGTTACGTTGTTTCCATCCATGTTTTACATACTTTACGTATCTAAGTGCGGCCATTGCTGTAGTTTTGTTGCGTGGTGTAAAAAAAAACAATCACACTCGAAAAGGCTATAATGTGTTCTTATGACACACAGAATGTCCTCGTAATATCATACTATTCATTGGCCTTCCAATAAGATTTGGTTGCTGCAAATAACAAACGTGAGTTAAAGATCTCTGCCTACACAGAAAACGTGTCACTTTTAACAGTACAAATGATTGTCAGCAGTGTAAGTCCCTGCAGGGATACACATATTCTACCCTTTGGCATAATTTATTTTTCCGTTTTCCTGTTTTTATCTCGAAACGAACATCATCATTTCCCCAGAGTGAATAAAAAGGGCTTTAATGCGTTGCTACAAGAAAATGTCCCCTTTCAAAATGGTACAGATTCGTCCCAGAAGGGCTTCCACCTCTGTAACACGACACCTTGTACCCTAAAGTGATAAAAGCATACTTTCATATTCAAAGAACGTGAATATATAAATATAAATGAACATGCATAGTAAATGCCCTGCTTTTGGCTGTCAGATTTTTTTTTGTACAAAAGAGCAATAATTATTATTTTAATGACACTTTGGTCAAACACCACCAGAACAATGAGGACGAGGTCATGTCAAAAGCTGGTCGCTGTTCTCAATGCTTTATTGGAAAATGTTCACTCAACTGAACCTGATGTAATTATATCATTTCTGGAGTCATAACTGATAATGAGCATTATTAGTGCTCATATGTCACCAATAGTAGAAAGTAGAAACAGAACAAAAGGAAGCTCAACACGCCTCAGTTTTGAATTTATGACATTTTGGGGATAATACATGCAGTAAAATGGTCTCATGCATGTGTTACCAAGGTTACCACATGGTCTTGCATGATCATATTGATCACTTATTAAAGGGACTGTTTGTAACTTCTTACTCGTATAAATCATTGCGGCTCGGTGTCCCATGCGCGCTCGCGTGTGGCTACGCTGTTCAGACTCCAACACAAACTTTTGGCTTCATTTTTCCAGTAGGAGGAAGCGGAGACGCGTCGTTTCCATAACCATCATGAGTCTGTGTAAAGGCACATGTCAGTTTGATCATAAATGTAGTCATAGAGATATTATGGTTAGTTATCGTGTCTTTCTAGTAGTGATCGGGTTCACTACTGCGCAGACTCTACCTCCGAATGACGTCAAAATCTTTTGGCTTCATTTATCCAGTAGGAGGAAGCGGAGACGTGTCGTGTCTACAACCAAGTGCAACACCACGAGTGACTTCTAGGAGGGACTGTACAGAAACGTCTTTTGTCATTATCTCCTTTGCGATGATTATCGTGTCTTGACCCTTTCTACGGTGGCTTTTTGCTCCACCGTTCAGAATCAACATCCTCTAAAAGACTAAATAGGTTGTTTGCCAATGCCCTCCAGAACGGCACATAGAAGCCTTTCCTGTCTTCAAAAAACGGTTAAATTCCTGTTGAAATATAAAACTGTTTTAATTTTGGCTTAAAAAAATAAATACATGTTATAGGTTAGGGAAACATTAAAGGGACTGTTTGTAACTTCCTACACGTATAAATCATTGCGGGTCGGTGTCCCATGCGCGTTCGCGTGTGGCTACGCTGTTCAGACGAGACTCCAACGCAAACTACACAGAAGCACCAAAACCACAAAGTTCTATCTAGTGAAGCCCGTCTGTTAAACAGTGTTGGCCGCGGTCGGAGGACGCGGGGGAGACCGTAGCTTTGGTCTCCAGGACCGGAGTCTCTGCTGTACTCTGCTCCTCTGCCTGCTTGCCTTCACTCACACACCGCGCTCGTTCTCGCTCTCACGTGCATGCGCACACACTCCACACTGCAGAAGAGTTAGTTTAGCTCTGAGAATATCTAGTGAATATACAGTGGATGTTTGTGCAGAAATAAATGCTGCAGCTCCTCCAGACCAACAGAGGTTTCCCGTGTCTTGTGAAGTGACGGGGCTCCGCAGAGAGAAACGTTATCGTCTCCGACCAAAACTCCGGTGCCTCCCCTGTTCCCTCCGGCCGCGGTCGGGAGGCTGAGGCAGGAAAAGCCAACACTAGGATCAGCATTGATTCATGGAGAGACCTTCGTCTGGTCAGCTAACATTACTGCCAAGCAGCTGAAATATAGAGTGATATTGTGGTTGCCTCACTGTTTTGAGCGATGCTCGTTCATGTCTATGTAGAGCAGGGGCGAGCAACAGGACGCTGACTTTCGTTGACTTAACAACCACAGGTTTTGCTGTTAACAAGACATTTCTGATTCTTACAAACAGTCCCTTTAAGAACCAATAGGAGGGCAACGGGCAAATGCATCGGAGTTTGTCTCAATCAAAGCAGACGGGTTAGGTGTAATAGCACACCACTAGCTTCCCTTTACTGTGGGTGAGCTCCTACCTAACCCTGTTTGGTTGGTTCAAGCGAACTGCATTTGCCCAAATTTACCCATCTTTGAAGTAATGGTATAATAAGTATATAATGACAATACATGATCATTTGATAACCATCCATCCATCTTCAACCGCTTATCCGGGGTCGGGTCGCGGGGGCAACAGCTCCAGCAGTGGACTCCAAACTTCCCTTACCGGGCCACATTAACCAGCTCTGACTGGGGGATCCCGAGGCGTTCCCAGGCCAGTATAGAGATATAATCTCTCCACCTAGTCCTGGGTCTTCCTCGTGGCCTACTCCCAGTTGGTCGTGCCTGGAACACCTCCCTAGGGAGGCGCCCAGCGGGAATCCTTACTAGATGCCCGAACCACCTCAGCTGGCTCCTTTCAACGCAAAGGAACCAGTCCACTCAGTCCCTCTGTCCCACTGTAACCAGTCCACTCAGCCCCTCTGTCCCACTGTAACCAGTCCACTCAGACCCTCTGTCCCACTGTAACCAGTCCACTCAGCCTCTCTGTCCCACTATATAACCAGTCCACACAGTCTCTCTGTCCCACTATGACCAGTCCACTCAGCCCCTCTGTCCCACTATATAACCAGTCCACACAAAGACGTCCAACTGGAGGTACACACAACACAGGAACAGCATGCAGAACCGGAACATCGGCCTGGACCCGGAAACGAAATAGGAAACTCACACGGCAGCGGAAGAAGAAGAAGAGTGAAGCTATTGTGAGTTATTTATCCTCTGTGGGAATTAATCCCATTGGCTCAACCACATAACTGAAAGGCTAAGAGATATATACTTTACTATACTATATATTCCACCCCTGGGTACAGGTTTAACATTCAGGATCACTGGCTAACTTGTACTCAGTGTACCTGCATGTCTTTAGTACAGAAAGCACTGTATTCTGTTCTGTACCCATATATCTGACGTTGTATAGAATTAACCGCATTGATATTCAGCTCAGTTGAAATACAGTTCTGTAATAATTCCTGAGAACACTTCCTGTATTTTGCGACTGAGTCAACCTCCATCATTGTGTGCTGATTATACAAAACGTTGAACCAACTTCCTGACCAGACCTCAGCCTCTATAACCAATTAGAATATTCATACAGAGTATTGACTCAGTGGAAATTGGACTCTGGGCTTGACTAACAGTGCCATATGGACTGGACAGATGTAGGTGCCACCACCAAGGGACATGATGAGCTATTTATATGTTACCCGCTCACTCTCTCATTCACTCTTAACTTCCTGGCTGTGGGGTTGTGTAATCTGGGCTTTAGCAGAGAGAACATGCAGGAGGAAAAAATCCACTCAGGTAAATTATTCATCACAAGGCTTGCATCTAATAGAGGGAAACTGGGAAGTCTGCAGCATGTAGGCCCAACAACGGCTTAAAAAAAGCTGGGATAATATTTGTTAAGATCAAAGTGACACACGCCAAATTATAATTGATGACACTAAAGGCAATGACATTGCTCTGCTTAATGATCAAAGACAGACTAACAAGCAGCGCAATCAGTCAGGACCGGCTGCCACACAAAGCTGTTCCAGCAGGCTGAGCAGAGGCGATACAGGGGTGGGGGGGGGGCAGCAAGCATTCAGGGGCCTGCACAGAGACAGAGATATAGGGGCTCTCTTTAAAACGGCACCAGCAGCTGGTAAAAGGCCTGGCTTGCAAGAGTGGTTTAAATAAAGACAGTAAAAACTCCAGTGCAACGATGCCTCCCACAAGAAGTCTGCGGCAAATCGTTCATGGAGTTCTGAAAGGAGGCGGGGCTTAAATGTAGCGGCGGAGAACACCGTCACCAATGAAAGAGGATCCATCTGCACCTTCAAAACAAGCAAACAGGTGCTAACTGGATCTCCACCTGTGGTCTGTGCCCCTGACCTCCGCCTCCACCTCCACTTGAAGATTGTGGTAGCTGCGACCCAAACCTTAGTTGAGTTAGTTGAAAACCCGGTTCGGGCCAGTTTAGGGGGAGTTTGGAGTGAGGACGGGCCGGTTTAGGGGGAGTTGGGACTGAGAACGGGCCGGTTTAGGGGGAGTTGGGAGTGAGGACGGGCCGGTTTAGGGGGAGTTGGGAGTGAGGACGGGCCGGTTTAGGGGAGTTGGGAGTGAGAACGGGCCGGTTTAGGGGGAGTTGGGAGTGAGGACGGGCCGGTTTAGGGGGAGTTGGGAGTGAGGACGGGCCGGTTTAGGGGAGTTGGGAGTGAGAACGGGCCGGTTTAGGGGGAGTTGGGAGTGAGGACGGGCCGGTTTAGGGGGAGTTGGGAGTGAGGACGGGCCGGTTTAGGGGAGTTGGGAGTGAGAATGGGCCGGTTTAAGGGGAGTTGGGAGTGAGGACGGGTCGCTTTAGGGGGAGTTGGGAGTGAGGGTGAGGACAGGCCAGTTTAGGGGCATTTTTATTATCAGTAGCATGACATCTCCGTGACTTAATTTCATAGTATCAGTGTGAAGTAAGCTATGATTTGTAAGGGAACTAACAAAATATTTCCAAAAATGATAATTGTTCATATTTCTTCATGATTTCACTCTCATACACATGGAGGATTTGTCTGTTAATATGTGCGTGTATGTAAGTGTGTGTGCATTGGTGAAAAACATGAAAAACAAATTTGAGATTGTTGAACAAGTGAGCAGCAAAGTGTGTCTGTAGGATTCCAGTTTGATTTCTGCCTTCACATCACAGCTGTCCTTCCCCCACGTACTACACAACAACCTCGGTAGGAGATGTATCCCACTGTATCCAGTATGAAATACTTCAGAGTCAGATACTGTCACGCAGTGCTGTGAAACGTGCCCCGCAGCCAGCGATCTGCGTCAGAAGCGCTAGAGTAACGAGACTGTGTTGGCAGCGGTGTATTTTAGAAACTTTGTTTCGGGCTGAGACTTCTTGTTTTTACACCTCATAAATATGGAGGAACAGTTGGTGAAATGGGCCCTGAGGTGAAACTGCAGTTGACTTTTGAGAGTGCTTAGGTGTGAAGACAAGCTAAACCCGAGAGTGCCCGCCAGCACAACCAGCACTTGTTAAAAAGGTGCATTATTATTGCATTCTTTTTGTGCTCACAGTAATCTGAGTATTAAAGGGGACATATCGTGCTCTTTTTCAGGTTCATGTTTGTATTTTGGGTTTCTACTAGAACATGTTTACATGCTTTAATGTTCAAACAACACATTCTTTTTTTCCTACATATACCTGTATTCACGCTCTGTCAGAAATGCTCCGTTTTAACGCATTTCAACGGAATGGCAACGGAATTGCGTTGCTAGGAAACAACTTGGGTCCCTGTTTACTTCCTGTCAGCTGATGTCATTCACATCCACTGCAACAGGAAATAAACTGGGACACATTTAGAATGTTTGTTTAAAACTGTGAAATTGTCTAAATATTGTAGATTTGTGACATCACAAAGTACAAAAAATCTTGACAGCTTGTTTCAAATGCTCAGTTTCTGAATACGGTCTGTCTTTATTTCTCTGTGGATTCAGCGTTTTGATACTTTCACAGTATTTATAAAGCACTTAAACCTGCTTTATGATATAAAAGACATGAAAATCTCACTTTTTATAATATGGGACCTTTAAAACAGACAGTCTGTCCATCACATGAATTCCTCTTCGACAGTGTTCGTTATTATTCACCGATACCCCTTTCACACCGAGGACTCAACCAGGGTGGACTGTGTGTCTGAAAGGGTTAACCCGCGTTGACCGTCTCGGCTTCGTGACCCAGGTCGAGAGGTGGGTCAGACCAGGGTCGATTTCAATGTGAACGACACGCATCCGGGTCGCTAACAACCGGGGCAGGACAAATCTATTTGGTTGCAAATTAGGGCGCAATGTAATGATGCGCCAGTCACAGGTCGCCGTGGCTCATAAACAAACGGAGCGACGGCAGGAATGTTTTCAGATACATTTTGAGGTGAACAACGGAGATTTGAACATCATGGATGTGTGGCAAGACTTCGAGTTGTGGGAGCTCCTGGCCCGGTAGATGACGGGACGGCGAGGGACAACGTAATATAACGTTAAACAAACATAACGAGACTGCTGAATGAGAGAGGCATCCGCTGTAATGTTACACAGAAACAGAAACACACCGCGTTAATAATAAGCCGACCACCTCACAGTACCGCCAGCTGTGAGCACATCTGTTTTAAATGCGTGTTAACACATTTTCTATTTGTAATGTTACCTTTTTTTAACTCTTTATCTTTCTAAATAAACCTGCTGAAAGATAAATCTGTCACCTGTTCTCTCTGTTATAAAGTAACAAACACAGTCCCAGTTCATCACATTATCGAGCTTTTAGCAAACTAAATGAAATATAAACTAATTTTATTACATTTGGATAAGCTCCTACATTATGCAACAGTTGCCACATGTTCAGCTTAACAACTTTTAATAAACCTACTATATGAAGGAAATCTTTGCTGGGATGGTGGAGTGAGTCAAATATACACTCTTCATAAGTTTCTGTAATCCTTTTGTAAAGGTAGCCTATAATATCATATTAGATAACACATGTAGTCTGATATAGCCAACACGCTTTAAAAACTGAGCTGGCGGTTAGGTCGGTTATACACGGTGTGTTTCTGTGTAACGTAACGGCGGATGTCTCTCTCATTCAGCAGCCTTGTTATGTTCGTTTAACGTTACACTACGTTGTCTCTCACCGTCCCGTCATCTACCGCTTCTTTTTTCCTCACCGCGGACGGTCAGCAGCTCCCGCAGCTCAAAGACTCGCCACATATCCGTGTTGTTCTCGTCCGTCGTTCACCTCCGGTGTGTCTGAAATCATTCCTGCTGCTGTCGCTCCGTTTGTTTATGAGCCACGGCTACCTGTGACAGTTACGTCACGGACTGTGCGCCCTCGTTTGCAACCGAAGAGGTTTGTCCCGCCCCGTTTGTTAGCGACCCTGGTCTGTGCAATTCACATCGAAATCGACCCTGGTCCATCCCTGGTCTGACCCACCTCTCAACCTGGGTCTCAAAGGCGAGTTGATCAACGTGGGTTAACCCGTTCATACACACAACCAGGTTCAACCCTGGTTGAGTCATCGGTGTGAAAGGGGTATTTATTGGCCAGGGATTAACCCGTGTTGAGTTTTTTTTTAAATGACAAAAGGAGGGTTGAAAGAGGTATGAGAGACTCCAGCCAGGCTTTTGTCAGTCCAGCAGATGTTTGATTCATTGTGAGATGTTTGTTGATTATGGAGGAACTTATTTTGAAGCCGGTTGGGGATAACTGGAGGTTTAGCTGCTGTCAGCTGGCGAGCCAAGCCATGTGATACAGTATATAGAGACATAGCGTTGCTAAAGAAAGTGTAAACAGGAATTTCCAGATAGAGTTTGTGCAGACCTTTAGTTCAAAGAATCAATGCACATTTTGCATCTGTTGTCCTACATGGTATCAGAAATACTGTGTATACTGTCACAAATTGGCTCAAGGAATGTAAAGGTTATAGTCAAGTCAAGTCAGGTATATTTATAGAGCACATTAAAAACAACAAACCAAAGTGCTTTACAAAGAGTATAAATAAAATACATTAATGATCAAGTAAAAACGCAGATGAAAGCGAATATATGTATGTAGTATCTTGATAAAATCATAATTTTTAACAACATTTTAAGAAAGTATGTTTTTGTAAATATTAATAATAAAATAATAATTAATAGGCGACCAAAAAGAGATGGGTCTTTAGAGTAAAGCAACAATGGAGGGGAAGGATCTAATTGATAGTGGCAAACTATTCCACAGTTTAGGCCCAACAACTGAAAATGCTGTGTCCCGTTACTGTAGGTTTTTAACTGGGTGCATGGAATGGTTAACAGATCTGAGGGATCGGGAGGTGGAATGATGAGCTGTAACCTGGTGCCATCCAGAATTTTACATTCTCAATGCAATTCAAAAGAGAGTAAATACTGCATGGATCACCAGGTTTCAACGGGAGGTACAGCTGGGTGTCGTCAGCGTAACAACGGTATGAGATATATTTTCAGTAAATAGACCCCAAGGGAAGCATATAAACTGGGAAAAAAAAGTTTGGAAACTTGTGTTTGGTCGATTATTTCTTTGTTGTTACAATGCTAATGGTCATTGTATTTTACATTGTTGGAAAGCCAACCTTCAAAATGATGTCCAACTTGTAAGGATCATGCATTTGTGGGATGAGCAGCACAGCTAATTATGTGGGAAGCGCCCAAGAAAAATTTGCCAAAATGCTCTGCCAATGCCCTCCCGATATGGAGCCTTGTGGCACTCCACGGGAGATGGGTTCATGAATGCCAACAACATGCCTAAGGCGGTCCAGGAGGATGGAGTGATCAACTGTGTTGAAAGCAGCCCAGAGATCTATAAGAATTAAAATTACACACCAAAAACTGACAACAACTGCACTATACTGTACACTGACTGTCTATCAATACTACTCAGGTGTAATTCATACTGTGCAATATTTTCAGGTGGAATTTCATTCTCACTGTGCAATATCATTTTCAACTTGTGCAATTTTTTAATAGTGTGTTTATTGTCAATACTGTATATACTGCTCCTATTTTTATATTTCCATCTATTTAAATGGTTCATACTTTGTTTAGCTCTTTTTTTACTCTGTAAGCTGATGCTTCTTGTTTTTTGCACTATCCCCTTTGCTGCTGTACACTGCAAATTTCCCCACTGTGGGACTAATAAAGGAATATCTTATCTTATCTTATCTTATTATCATTATAAACCAAAGATCAAAGGGCTGGTTTGAGGTCCTTAAAGGGCCGAATTTGGCCTGTGGGCCGCCAATTGAATAGGCCTGCTGTAAACTGAAAAGATTGAAAGCAGCATTGTTACACTTTAAGAGTCTGACAGCTTTTCCAAAGAAACAAACACATTACCGGTAGAGACGTAGGAACACAGAGAGATCTGTGAATGTGGTGTGGATCTGTGGTTGTGAATCAATGTAGCCGGACCGATGCTTCGTCAGGCGAGAAACTTGAAAATTTGACGTACTTTTACACAAAAAAAGCATGTGTTCGTCTGTGCCCTTAGTGATTTATCTAACAAATATGATCATTTGGCATTTGGTCAGGTGTCAAAATGAGAACTCTTGATACGTGCATTATACAGACTTCTAAACAAAAATGACATCTCAGCCTCTCCGTGTGCTAAGGGCTAATAATGAGCTCTGTATACCGACTGCCTAAAATGACACTTGTAATGCTATACTGTAGTTCAGAGCTTCAACCCCTCAGCCTATATTATGGAAATGCTCCCATGCAGACACCCCCTCAGATTCAAGGCTGCAGGCTGAAGGAGGCAGGGGACTGTGGGGGGGGAAGTCAGCCATCTACCAGGAAGAGGTTTTAATCACATTCACACAGTGTCAGAGACGGAGAGGCTGGATGTGAGTGGGTGTCTGCAGAGCAACGCCACACATTGTTAGCGCTTCTATCTCGAACGTACCCTGTCTCGTTAGACAAAACACACTGCGGGTCTATTTTAAAGAGAGATGTGTGAGGGCTCGTGTAATGTGTTGTTCTCCTGTACAAAGACAAACTAACCAGTGATTTCTGTTCAAGGGCTGATTTCAGTTTCAATTTTATTTCCTTAAACAGGTGATGGGTAAGGGTGTGTGTGTGTGGGGGGGTAACAATAGATCAGTGCCTGCATGATTCCATTCCCACCCTGTAATGGGCGAGAGCGCCAGAGAAAATTAAAGACGTCTCGCTTCACTGTGGAGGTCAAACTCATCAGGGAGAACAACACTTGTGTAAAACCGTGTTTCTTGTAGTTGAGTTTCCACAGGGCATCTTTGATCTGAGGCGAGGAGCTGTACCAGGGCCCGTTGAAAAGGTCTCAGTATGCTGATGTGTTGTCTGGTCACGTAGCAACTCATCAAATACGACAGCTTGGTCAGTGGCCCTATACGCTTCAAACTATGACTTTCTAGGTTCCCCCTCTGGTGTCAGTTTACGCTTGTTACATGCATACACAGTCTTCAAAATAAACTTGTGTTTTCACAGGGAACAGCTGGGTTAGGTTTAGGAAAAGATCATGGTTTGGATTAAAATAAGTATGTTTCTTACGTAATTGGCTAGTAGTTAGTAGACTACGTTAGGCCTGCCACAGCTACGTAACTTAAATGGACTGTTTGTAAGAATCAGAAATTGCTTGTTAACAGCGACACCTGTGGCCGTTAAGTCAACGAAAGTCAGCGTCCTGTTGCTCGCGCTTGTGCTCGCTCTACATACACATGAACGAGCATCGCTCAAAACAGTGAGGCGACACACACTAGCTAAAACCACAATATCACTCTATATTTCATCTGCTTGGCAATAATGTTAGCTGACCAGACGAAGGTCTCTCCATGAATCAATGCTGATCCTAGTGTTGGTTTTTCCTGCTTCAGCCTCCCGACCGCGGCCGGAGGGAACACTTCACAAGACACGGGAAACCTCTGTTGGTCTGGAGGAGCTGCAGCATTTATTTCTGCACAAACGTCCACTGTACATTCACTACATATTCTCAGAGCAAAACTAACTCTTCTGCAGTGTGTAGTTTGCGCGCATGCACGTGAGAGGTAGAGCGAAAGAGTGAGAACGAGCGCGGTGTGTGAGTGAAGGCAAGCAGGCAGAGGAGCAGAGTACAGCAGAGACTCCGGCTCTGGAGACCAAAGCTACGGTCTCCCTCGCGTCCTCCGACCGCGGCCAACACTGTTTAACAGACGGGCTTCACTAGATAGAACTTTGCGGTTTTGGTGCTTCCGTGTAGTTTGTGTTGGAGTGTCGTCTGAACAGCGTAGCCACACGCGAGTGCGCATGGGACACCGACCTAGATTGATTTATACGTGTAAGAAGTTACAAACAGTCCCTTTAATAATGTAGTTGGCTACAGAGCAGTTTCCTTAACCTATAACATGTATTTATTTTTTTAAGCCAAAATTAAAACGGTTTTATATTTCAACAGGAATTTAACCATTTTTGAAGACAGGAAAGGCTTCTATGTGCCGTTCTGGAGGGCATTGACAAACAACCTATCTAGTCTTTTAGAGGATGTTGATTCTGAATGATGGAGCAGAAAAGCGGGAGGGTGGAGAGGGTCAAGACACGATAATCATCGAAATGGAGATAATGACAAAAGACGTTTCTGTACAGTCCCTCCTAGAAGTCATTCATGGTGTTGCACTTGGTTGTAGACACTGTAGGTGGACGACGCGTCTCCGCTTCCTCCTACTGGAAAAATGAAGCCAAAAGATTTTGTCGTCATTCTTAAACTCCTCTTTCCAGTGGAGCTACAAATGTGTAGCACCATGAGTATTACTAGGGTGTTCCTAAGAGAGAGAGACCTGCTGTCAATGACATTTTACATCCATCCATCATCTGTAACGCCGGAGGCGGGGGGGGGCTGGAGCCGATCCCAGCTGACATTGGGTGAAGGCGGGGTACACCCTGGACAGATCTCCAGACTATCACAGGGCTGGCACATAGAGACAGACAACCATTCACACTCATATTCACACCTACGGGACATTTACACCCTGTTCACACCTGGTATTAACATGCGTCCCGAGTGATCGGATCATAAGTGGACAGCTTTAAGTACGTCTGTTCACACCTGGCATTAGAATGCGTCTCCAGTGACCACTTGTGCTCTTATCTCACTTCCCCGCTCTATATGCAAATAAACACGTAGTAAACACACGGCTAATACAGCAGACCTTGTGTCGTAATATTACATGAATGTCAGTAGTAATATCCTACATATTCGTGAATTCGGATCAATTAACATCAAAATAAAGGTTATTGTACCGGCTGACAAAAACACACAGTAGAGCACAGAAGCCGTTTTCATGCTGTGAAGCAGACAAGCGCTCGCGTCTGCCTTTTTTTGGAACATTTTTGGGATTTTATTTCAGACATTTTTCGGATTTTAACGGATATTTTTCTTACTTTTTTTCTGACAATTTTCATACATTTTTTAAGACATTTTTCAAACAGTTTTTGGAATTTTTCCACACATTTTTGGGGAATTTTTGGCCTTTACATCAGCCTTTCTTTGAATATTTTTACAGCTATTGTTCTTACATTTTTCAGACATTTATTTTGGACATTTATCAGCCTTTTTTCAAACCATCCATCCATCTGCAACCGCTTATCCCGTTAGGGGTCGCGGGGGGGCTGGAGCCGATCCCAGCCGACATTGGGCGAAGGCAGGGTACACCCTGGACAGGTCGCCAGTCCATCGCAGGGCTGACACAGAGAGACAGACAACCATAGAGACAGACAACCATTCACGCTCACACTCACACCTACGGGCAATTTAGAGTCCACAATTAACCTAACCTGCATGTCTTTGGACTGTGGGAGGAAACTGGAGTACCCGGAGAAAACCCACGCTAACACGGGGAGAACATGCAAACTCCACACAGAAGGGTCCCAAGCCGGATTCGAACCTGCAACCCTCTAGCTGTGAGGCGCCAGTGCTAACCACTGCACCACCGTGCAGCCTCCCTTTTTTCAAACATTTTTCAGAATTCTTTCAGACATTTTTTTCAGTCTTTTTGGACATTTTTCTGATGTTTTCAGTCTGTCTATCTACTCACATGAGGAGCTCAGAGACCCGCGGATCCCAGCAGGACTTCAGTTGAGTAGGCGGTCCTTAGAGTGGCCCAGGACACATTCACTGCATTCACACATCGGCATGTTTTCTTTTGCCAGCTGTCCTTCCTGACTTTGGCAGCTTCAACTTTGTTACTTTTAGCCTGGATTATGTGTTTAACTTCTTCGTATTTGTCTGATATAGTTTACTCTTTGTAAAATGTGCCGCTCTGCAAATCTGTAGACTTGTCCATGTTAATGATTGGTCAGATACTGCAAACACCGCCCCGTTCATGTGAATGCGCTTGTAGCCAGACTGAGAAACCCTGGGTTGATTTACCGAGTTGATAACCACCTTCGTAGGACCGCTTAGCGGGATCTCGTTTGTTAGGGTTAGTTAAGCCAGATAACGAGAAGATACCCCTGGGGTATGATGAACTTGCTTCGTAGTACAGGCCTCAGGTGTGAACAGGGCCTTAGAGTCAACAACGAACCTAACCTGCATGTCTTTGGACTGTGGGAGGAAACCTGAGCACCCGGAGAAAACAACTGGGAGAACATGCTAACTCCACACAGAAGAACCCCAGGCTGGATTTGAACCTACGACCCTCTTGCTGTGTGGCCCTTGAATCTTTTACAGATGAAGGTAATTTTACAATACACACGATCAAAAAACCTTTGAGTGGTTTGGAGTTTTTGTTCCACTTTTATGTTCCTGTTCTTACTTTTATCTAACAAAAAGCTCAATTACACCACCTTCATGGTGAGGAGACTCATTTCTAGTAAAAAAACTAGTTTACTTCCACACACTGCCAGCCCAAAAAATAACTGTAGAAGCAAAGTTTTGGCTTTAGAACTTCTATAAATAGAACAACTGGCAGTATCTTTATACTACAGCCAACGGCTACAATAACCAACACAAAAGAGACGTGGTCACAGGAAACCTGAGACTTATTGACCTTCACTGTGAAATGATCAAATGTTTAATTGACCCAATTTCAGTTGATTAAAAGGCAGGTCCACCTGTGTTCTTTTACGTATTTTTTAAATTGAAACATCCGCTCAGCCGTTAGTGAAAAGCAGTGACATAGGTTACCACAGTAAGATGATCAATAAGGTTCTGAATAATGTGAACGCTAGCATTGAGTCAAAGTTAGCTGTGCTAAGTTTGGAAAATAACTGAAAGGGTTAGTTCAGATTTTTTGAAGTCAGGTTGTATGTATATTTCTTCATTCTGTGAGGTAAAATGTATTTGTGAAAGGAGTCTGGTGGCTTTGAAGAGAGCGATATAACGGCTTCAGTTCCCCGTCAGAGAGGGCTGTCTGACGGCGAGGCAAAACCGCTGTGGACGGGAGCAGCAAAAAAAATTATTTTTAGCCGCTTAAAAATATCAATATCAGTTTGAGTGTACACTATATTTAGAATATTTTCACCACTTTATGTTGAGTTAGGATTGAGGGGATGAACCTTCATGCTTGACTTACAGAGAGCTTTTCTCATTGTGCAAATGATTATCTCTCAAGAGCAAAGGTGGAGGCAGTGTAATGTGGGAATACCTCCATAAAACACTTAGGAAAGAGGTTGTGTGGATGGATAGGCATTAAATGTTTTCTGAAAATTCCCCCCCCCCGCGCCTTTTCTTCCGTAACATGGTAATGTCACCAAATAACACGCTTTGCCTAGTGTAGGGATCAGCAACCTTTACAGAATAAAGTCATAACTTCACGAGAAAAAACTCGTAATATTAAGAGAATAAAGTCATAACTTTACGAGAAAAAAAGTCGGAATATAACGAGAATAAAGTCGTAACTTTACGAGAATAAAGTCGTAACTTTATGAGAACAAAAGCAAATAACACATAAAACTACTACTTTATAATATTATGACTTTATTCTCATAATACTACGACTTTTTTTCTTTGACTTTATTCTCGTAATATTATAACTTTATTCTCGAAATCTCAGATTAATTTTTTTCCTCAATGTGGCCTTAATACTCTGTCGTACTGTTGTACCATAGACCTACAACAATGATAAATAAAAATGAAAATGTAAACAAAAAACAGTTATTGATTTTTTTAAAAATCCACATGGAGCCACTGGAGAGGAGCTAAAGAGCTGCATGTGGCTCCGGAGCCGTAGGCTGCTGACCCCTTGCCTAATGGCTAGTTTGGCACGCCATCAAACAAGGCTAAAGAGCGGAGCTGAAGCAAAGTCCGAAAAGTTAGGTTCGGCCGACCAATCACAACAGTGGGCCAGCTGACCAATCAGAGCAGACTGGGCTTTTTGGGAGGGGGCGGGGTAGGAGCTCAAACAGAGCGTTTCAAACTGAGGGGTTAAAAGAGGTGATGCAGCACAGCCCTTATGAGAAAAATAAAGCCTTTTGACCTTTAAATCATGTTTAAGCATGTTCTAATAGAAACCCAAAAATACAAGTATGCACCTGAAAATAAGCATAATAGGTCCTCTTTAAATAACAGAAGGGGTCACACAGCTATGGACACATCAGACTGTATAGTACGTACAGTATGTCTCTGTATGAATTGACACGTTAAAACTGAAGCAATTCTGTTCTGTGAAAGATGTGAATAAAATTGCTGTATTGTACATGATGCAAATAGTCTTCCTTACAGATATCTGCTGGAGACATTGAGGACTATCCAATACTGCTGCTGAGCACAGCATGGATCATCGCACAGATAATTGGAAATATGTCTGACACATTCAATAGTAGTGGTTTGAATATGTGCATAAACAAATTCTCATTCAGTGTGTATGTGTGTGAGGTGCACTAGCCTGATTAATGCTCAGCCTGTGCAATAAATCGACTATATTCCAGGGTGATAATTAACCCACGAGCAAACATTTTTCCACAGGTTTATTGATCAGCTGTGAGGGCTTTGATGGGTATACTTTGTGTACTGGAACATCAACATGTGAGCAGGTTTATGTGTGTGCGAAGCTACAAAAACATCCAACTTGAGTCATTTAGATTACCAGTGCAGTGGCCGTTGAGAACATGCCTGTTCACAGTGGGTTGAATACTCGACCCCGTGGTGAACCGCTTGATAGAAACAACTTCACACTAGACGCTATGAGCTTCCTCGGGTAATCAGCAGTACACCTGCCAGGACATTATTGTGTCACACACCCAAGTCACAGCTACTCACAGTCAGAAACACCGGTGAAATACACTCATGGGGAAGTATACACTTAGGCGGAGGAAATTTCCAATTAGGCGTATTAGTCGCTAGCTTTGCCATAACCACAGCTGTTATAAAGTAGAGCATGGATTTAATTAGTGGAGGTATTTTGTTGGTGGTAACGTTATTAGTGTTATAAGTTAGTATCAAGTCTTACAACAGGAGAATACGGTCTTACTCACGGGGGAAATCACAATCAAGTCGTGCAAATAGTACTGTCTGCAACATTGGAGAGTGGTTTGTGGAGGTATGTATTTCCAAATAGGCGTATTAATCACTTGCTTTGACATAACCACCGTGGTTCTAAAGTAGAGCATGTGATTTAATGAGTGGAGGTATATTTTACCTGAGGCCAGAGCTATATGACATTATCAACTGTAGTTACCATGATCTGAAACAGAAAAACAGCAGGAGGCAAACTTGAGGCAGTACTTGAGATTTTGGGTAAGTTGATTTCATTAATTTAAAGGGACTGTTTGTAAGAATCAGAAATTGCTTTTTAACAGCGACACCTGTGGCCGTTAAGTCAACAAAAGTCAGCGTCCTGTTGCTCGCGCTTGTGCTCGCTCTACATAGACATGAACGAGCATCGCTCAAATCAGTGAGGCGACACACGTCAGCTAAAACCACAATATCACTCTATAGTTCAGCTGCTTGGCAGTAATGTTAGCTGACCAGACGAAGGTCTTTCCATGAATCAATGCTGATCCTAGTGTTGGCTTTTCCTGCTTCAGCCTCTGCTCCGGAGCCCCGTCTCTTCACTCAGCAGCAGGAAACGACACGGGAAACCTCTGTTGGTCTGGAGGAGCTGCAGCATTTATTTCTGTACAAACGTCCACTGTACATTCACTAGATATTCTCAGAGCTAAACTAACTCTTCTGCAGTGTGTAGTGTGCGCGCATGCATGTGAGAGTGGAGCGAAAGAGCGGGAACGAGCGCGGTTTGTGAGTGAAGGCAAGCAGGCAGGAAGAGGAGCAGAGGAGCAGAGTACAGCAGAGACTCCGGCCCTGGAGACCAAAGCTACGGTCTCCCCCGCGTCCTCCGACCACGGCCAACATTGTTTAACAGACGGGCTTCACTAGATACAACCAAGAGGTTTTGGTGCTTCCGTGTAGTTTGTGTTGGAGTCTGAGTTTGAACAGCGTAGCGAAACGCGAGCGTGCATGGGACACCGACCTAGATTGATTCATAAGAAAGTTTGTAAGAAGTTACAAACAGTCCCTTTAACTGTTTGGGTCGCGTACAGTTCATGGTTTGTAACAAGGTAGCGTTAGCCCTCAGTTGCATAGCAACTAATAAAATAAAAAGACACACACTGCAAAACGTACTCTGTCTGATCAGTCTGTAGCATACGTGCTAGCTGGCTAGCTAGTGGGCTAGTTTCAGTGTGCTGCTGGCCGTCCTGAGGAACAGGAGAGATCCAGACTTTTCATTTAAATGTGTACATTTAAATGTACACATTTATCGAGGGATGGGATGGGATGGAGGGATGGGATGAAGGGATGGGATGGAGGAATGGGATGAAGGGATGGGATGGAGGAATGGGATGAAGGGATGGGATGGATAGAATGGATGGAGGGATGGGATGGAGGAATGGGATGAAGGGATGGGATGGATAGAATGGATGGAGGGATGGGATGGGACAGAGGAATGGGATGGAGGGATGGGATGGATGGATGAAGGGATGGGACGAAGGGATGGGATGGATGGATGGGATGGAGGGATAGGATGGAGGGATGAAGGGATGGGATGGAGGGATGAAGGGATGGGACGAAGGGATGGGATGGATGGATGGGATGAAGGGATGGGATGGATGGATGGGATGAAGGGATGGATGAAGGGATGCGATGGAGGGATGGGATGATGGGATGGAGGGATGGGATGGAGGGATGGGATGGAAGGATGGGATGAAGGGATGGGATGGAGGGATGGGATGGAGGGATGGGATGGAAGGATGGGATGAAGGGATGGGATGGAAGGATGGGATGGATGGAGGGATGGGATGGAAGGATGGGATGGGATGGATGGAGGGATGGGATGGGATGGAGGGATGGGATGATGGAGCCTGATGTTGTGATCTGGAATGATAAGAAAGCTGTGACTTTATCCAAATCTCACCGAGCGTGGCTTTAAAAGGTGTTGTGATGTGAAAAGGTGTGTGTGTGTGTGTGTGTGTGTGTGTGTGTGTGCGTGTGTGCACATGTGACTATTGAAGCAGGCATCAGTCACAGTGTGTGTGTGTGTGTGTGTGTGTGTGTGTGTGCATGTTGTGTGAGTGTGTATGTGGTATGAGGCTGCTGAAGTGGAAAGCTTTCAGCCTGGTCACTAAGTGGGGTTGCAGCCAAGCACTGATCACTGCACTCCTCCATCCTCCATCCTCCACTTCACTCACTCCTCTCATCCCTCTCTTCCTCTTTACTGTCTCACTTCTTTCTACTCCGTGACCCAGCTCCCCCCCCCCCCCCCCTCCTCTGTCCATCTCTCAACCTTGTTTTGTTTTCTCTTTATCTCAAACATCCTCTCCCCCGTCTCTCCTGTCCTTTCCATTTCTTCAGCCTTCACTCTCTGAAAGCCTATTTTCTTCCCTATCGTTCCATTTCCCCTCAGGAGTCTTTTTTTCTTCATCTCACCACGTCTATTTTCTTTCCATCACTCTGCTTCTATGTTGTTTTTTCCCTCATCTCTTCTCCACTCACACTCTATAATGTCTTTCTGGTTACCCTGTATGCATCCCTTCAGCTGCAGTCACAGTTGATGCTGTGCTGCTTCCATGCAATACAACTAACTGGATGTACAGTATGTATACATTTATATATATGTTACATGGTATGGTGGTGATATAATAGAAATAGTTCTTCAAAGGATAAGGTAGGTATTATTTATTATGATGAAATAGGAAAGACTAGGACAGCACTCCAATTTGACTTTTTAATATGGACATTTCAGGACAGACGTCCCCTCTTCACCGTGTTTTCAACGTACACAGGTCAGGTTCATTATAGGTGACTGTAACCAGCAAGTAACTACAATGTCAACCCATCCGCGTCAATATTAGACGTCCCAAGACAAAGGCTGCGGTCGAATAGTCCTTTTCTCTGAGGAAGGTTCCTAACGGAGTGAAGTGACCCTTTCAGTCTCTCAGTAGCAGCCATGATAAGAGCTGTTTGAATCCTCTAAATGCTTCAATGCTTCCTTCCTTATCTCCTCTAGGATGGAATACACTGGACCATCCTTTACCAAAGGAAAGGAGAGAATAACATCCCACAATTCCTCGCGGCCGCAGCATTTAAAGCCGTTTATGATAACAAACAACATGCTTATCTTGCATATTATTTTCATACGCTCATATTGGTATTCATGTTTAATATGAGTGGACATTGACACCCATTTTGTTTCACTTTTCCTTTATGAATTATTTATTTTGAATATGTAACATATACCTACATAAAAAAACAAAACAAGAATAACAAACAAAATGAACAGTAAACAATCAATTAACAAATAATCAACATAAATAAATATTACATGTCCCAAAAGAAGTTGGAAGAACTATATGGTCCTACACCTTCTCCATAACTCGGACAATTAACTAAATATTTATCATATGTTCCTTTTTTTTATTTTTTGACTTCACGACCGCACCGAGGGAGTGGTGGTGGTGGATGGGTCAAACAAACACAGGACTCCCACCCAGGACACCGCTGTTAGTGTCCCGCTGTTTGTTTCCCATTTGAAAACAACGTGTTGTTTGTCTTTGTGTTCACAACGTTAAAGGGACTGTTGCTTGTTAACAGCGACACCTTTGGCCGTTAAGTCAAAGAAAGTCGGCGTCCCTTTGCTCGTGCTCGCTCTCAATATACCTGAACGAGCATCACTCAAAACAGTGAGGCGACACACGTCAGCTAAAACCACAATATCACTCTATATTTCACCTGCTTGGCAGTAATGTTAGCTGACCAGACGAAGGTCTCTCCATGAATCAATGCTGATCCTAGTGTTGGCTTTTCCTGCCTCAGCCTCCCGACCGCGGCCGGAGGGAACAGGGGAGACTTGTAAATCAATTTTATATCGATATACGTCTCCCATGAAGGACAACTTGCCGAGTACCTATCGATGTAGTTGGATCGTAGGAATATAAATCGACACATCGATGTAGTAGATGAATCGTTACACCCCTACTGATAAGTATTGTATCAAAGCCTGATATATCTTATTCCTCTGTGCCATAGAGCTCCATTGTTGTGCGTCCGTGGACATCTAGAGGTGGTTGAGCGGTGTAGGACTGTGGTTAGGAGGTAATTAAAAAATATCTGCAACACAAAATTATGTCAATTTTTCAGACTTTTCTCTAAACTGTAGCGTATTCCTAATCGGGCCTGTTAGGATATGTCACATGAAACTGAGAATCACTCTCGGTTTGAACTGCAATCTGTGACAAGGACTCACAATTAGGCGTTGCCTTGTATTATTAATTAATTAATTATTATTATAATTATAATTATTAAGGGGTCACAAACAGAAACGGTTAGGACATGTCATCACCCTTTCCTCTTGTTTCTCTTTCAACATATGTTACAACCCAGAGGTGGTGTAGTAGGGGTAAGAGAAGTAACATACAGCCGGTGTTATCAGGCAATCACTTCTGTTTATTGCCTTGGATGAAATTAAAGGAAAATAAACATTACTGAGGATTATAACAATAAAAAGCGAGGGGTTTCAGGTGGCGCGAAATGAAATAAAACAAAAGCATACACCCTAGTCGGGAATATTCACTAACAAACAGACAACTAAACTCTACTCAAAAGAAAAATAAACCACAAAACGAGTACCTCATACAAGTTAACATCCAACACTAATGAAAATCAACTGACTGCAGTCGGTTTTTCCACAGTAATACTAGTCAACAAATACACAATCGTTTCGAGAGGCAGGTGGGGGGGGACAGATCACGGTAATACACTGCCCACCATGGCCTAGTCACAGCCGGCCTTTAAATCTTGACGCGTGGCTGGGCAGGCTGGTGATTGGATAACGAGCGGTGACGTCTCGAAGGCGGGACCACGGATGGCGGGAACTTGAGGGTATCCACCTGAGGGCGGTCCGAAGGCGTCACCCTGAAGGGGATCCCGGGTGACGTCATCTCTGAGTGGAGGGACAGCAAAGCAAACCAAAAAGAGAGAGCAAAAAAGAGACCGCAGCACAGCAACATACAACAATAACGAGCGGTCAACTCAGAGCCCGTAACAACAGAACTGAAACTGCATGAGATGTGATTAGTCTCTATACTTCCCAACTGATTCAAATTATTGGTAGAGTAAGAATAAGAATGAAATGAGTTTGACAATGCTTCTTATAACGTATACTGTGAATTCATGTAAGTAACTGACAGCTTAACATGGATCACAGTATGTGAGGCACTTGAACCAGTATGTTAAACTACATAATATATATATATATATATGATATATAACATCAGTTTGTGCTCTAACAGGAAGTTGTTGCTGTTTCTGTGAACCGGTGTCACCACCCACTCTAACTGCAGCACGCCTTTTAGTTTTTGGCAAATGAAGAGCTTCTAATTCTGTTCCAATCTCTCTCTTCCGTCTCTCAAAGGGGACTCAGATACTGTCGAGTTGAATATCTTCCTTCCTCTGCTTTCATGTTTTATAGTTTTCTCTCTCTCTCTCTACACTTACCGCCTCCTCTCTCTCTCTCTCGTATGTCTCCTTGATTACTCGTTGCTCTCATCCCGACTCCTATCTGCCAACTTGAATTAGACCACAATCTCAGCTGATGGGCTGGGTTTGTGCTCCCTGATGGAGTGTGTGTGTGTGCGTGTGTGTGTGTGTGTGTGTGTGTGTGTGTGTGTGTGTGTGTGTATGTATGCATGGCAATGACACATAGCATAGAATGCTTGAGGCGGGACAGAGTTCCATCACATAATGTCGTTCCACTTTTATGAGAGAAATTATGTAAAAAAAAACACAAACCACTTTTAAGCCAAACACCGTACCTCCTCTACACACGGACGCTAATGAAGTGCCCTCAAGCAAGGCACTTAACCCCCATGCATCAAAGTCATTGTTTTACGATCCCCCTTTATGATAGAGGCAACAGCTGCCTGCTGAACAGCACCACTTTCACTGCAAGAACACGTCAATTTGACATTTTCTGAGTCACCGCTTCACTGTTATATTATATGTTAGATTGTCATCAGTGTCATCTGAGCTTGATTCTTCCCACAACCCAGTCTCCTACGAATTACCTTCTTGTATCTTTATTCGGCAAGGGTGATAATTTTTTGAGCGAACGTAACACCGACCAGAAGGTCTAGTGCAGGGGTCAGCACCTTGCGGCTCCGGAGCCACATGCGGCCCTTTAGCTCCTCTCCACTGGCACCCTGTGGATTTACAAAAATGGAAATTAATAACTGTTTTTTGTTTCCATTTTCATTTATCATTGTTGTAGGTCTATAGTACGATGGAGTATTAGGGCCACATTGAGGAAAAAAAATAAATCTGAGATTTTAAGAATAAAGTCATAATATTATAAAGTAGTAATTTTACGTGTTATTTTCTCTTAAATCTCGTAAAGATAAGACTTTATTCTCATAATATTACGACTTTTTTTCTCGTAAAGTTATGACTTTATTCGCGTAATATTAAGACTTTTTTTCTCGTAAAGTTATGACTTTATTCTCGTAATGTTACGACTTTATTCTGGAAATCTCAGATGTTTTTTCCCTCAATGTGGCCCTAATACTCCGTAGTACATTTGCTCTTTGGCCCTCACTGCATTAGACTTATATACTATATACTTAGAATATAAACTGTGTTACTTTCATCACAATGCTCAAATATTTTGCGGCTCCAGACAGATTATTATTTATTTTTTTGCCTAAAATGGCTCTTTTGATAGTAAAGGTTGCTGACCCCTGGTGTAGTGTCACAATATAGAAGAGAGAACATTGATATATAGTGAATTGTAAGATTTGCCTCAGAATGTGTGGAACCAACTTTAAAGGTGCAGCGTGGTACTGCCTTGATGCAGTCCAGCCAAAAAACATAAAATGCTAAATTATAGACGTATCATCATCCTATTTGGAACAGCACCTTGTTGTTCTATTGCTCCATCATTTTCTAAGCTGGGCTAAACACAGCTGCATGCATAAACTGTATTTCCAATCAGAAATGGAACAAAAACAAATGAATAAAACTAATAGGTTTTGTATCACATAAATTCAGACCTGATAGCATCCTGCTAAAAAGACTTACCCCTTTTAGTAGACACCAGGATCATGTCTGTCTCTAAAAGGGTTCAAGAACAGTAAGGCTTCTTGGGCTCCTAGGGCTGTACAAAAAGGAGTGCTTATTAAGGTTAAGATTTTAAATATTTAAATGTCTTAATTAAGCCATCAAACATCTACCATGTCACCATGCAAAGACAAGTTTCTTTGAGCTGTTGAGGCTCAAAGGTTTTCGCCAGAACCTCGAGCACCAATGGCAGTTCCCATGCGGGGAGGAGGCACACATCACTGGTTGTTGCCTCCAGACCCCCTCCAGACTCCCCCTGCAGAAACCGCTTCAGGAGAGGGTGGCCAAAGACCGGTCTGTCTCCAGAACCCTCATGGCAGGAAGAAATGTCTGCAGCGTACACTTTAATAATGGCATGAGACATCCCTCTATCCATCAGACACTGTAAAAAGGAGAGAATATACCCAGGACAGGGGATCTAACCTCTTTTCCTCGCACCAACGTTGGAACACTAACCACTTTGCCTTGTGGTGGATTCTACTCTTGCCGCCTGGATGGTCTGCACAACCTGTGCCTCCTCAGCCTGACAGGGCTGCATGACCACTGCACCGAGCAGCGACGTGGCGCTACCAGACCAACAACTGCTCCTGCCTCACGCTATCCAACAGAGGAGGCATGAGACCGAGCAGCGGAAAGGTGTAAAGCAGCTTTCTTGGCCATAGCAGGTGTGGAAACGCATCCACCCACAGGGGGGTAGATTGTCTTGCTGTACCCAGGAGAGCCATAAGGGGGGGGGGGCAGTGGGTGTTGCATTGGTTAGCGAACAGATCCACCTCCGCTCCCCCGACCCGGAAATGTGGAGAGGCGGTCGAGGCCCACGACCACAGTCTGTCCGCCGTCTTCAACAGCACAGCGGACCAAACTCCGCCCTGCCTGTTGATATAGACCATCAGGTTGCGGTTGTTGGTCCTCATCAACACATGCCCCTCTCATCAGGGGCCTGAAGTGTTGGGGGACCAAGACCACTGCATGTAGCTCGAGGAGGTTGATGTGTCAGTCCTGCATCGGGGCCACACACCACCTACTGCTCTCCTCACGCAGGTCCCTTCCCACCCCGTCAGGGATCAACGAACACCGTGACGTAGGAGGTCACTCGTTCCAGCGGTGTTCCCTGCAACAGCTGCTGTGGGACTGCCCCCAGTATAACTGGTCGTCCTGTACTGAGGGGAGAATGGCATCCAAGCGAAGGCTGGCAAACAACCTCTGCAGGCGCTGCATGTGTAGGAGCCCCAGCAGTAAAACTGGATGGGCAGCTGTCCTAAACGCTAACCCTTCCTTTTACAGTTCTCTAATTACCAAGTATTTACCTGGTAAATAATACACAAAGGTAGAATGTAAGGCATGTGGGCAGGTATGGAAGGGGATAGGATAGATGAGGGGTAGGAAGAGAAAAGAATATAAAGGTAAAAAGAAGCTAAAATAATAAAAAAGAAAAGAAAAAGGAAAAAAAGAACAAAAAAAGTCTTCTCTGAAAGTTTGAAATTCTTCAACCATCACTTCTCTTATGGTTGATGTATAGATGTACAACTATTCGCCTCAAAACACTGTATATATTCAAACAAAAATGATTTTTCTTCTTCTACTGTTTATCAGTGACAGCGATACTACTGTTCCTCTAGCACCTATTTATTAAACCATTTCAGTATACGGGTACGTTCTTGCAGATGTTCTTACAGATGTTCTTGCAATTTACTCAGTAAGCAAGCAGAAACTGTTCTGTAAAAGGAAACCTTGTTTATTTCCATTTTATTACCAAGTTCTTACGATTTTATTTGTAATAGATTATTCCCTTTCTCATGCAATTGTGACGGCCCCTGCCTCACTACTGAGATGCCAGTGTTTATTTGCCATTCATTCTTTCCCTGTGTCCTTGAAGGTATCACGGGAGAAGATACCTGATGCAGAGCACCTGATGCTGGCGCGCCCTGAGCATAAAAGCTCCAATCAAGCATTGCTCTGGTCTCTCTCTCCTTCACCTGGACTCATCCCTGCCAGAACCTGCCGGGGCTGACTTTGTTTGCCTTTTCTTTAGTTTTCACTCACAACACATCACACTTCATCATGCTCACACATCCACATCTACATGACTGATGTTACTGACTGACACACTCCACATTTGTAGTTATTTCTGTACTTCCTTAATTTCTTTATAATAAATATCTTTAATTTACAATCATTCACTGCGTCCTTTCCCGTATTTGTCATGGCGTAGGAGCTGGGCTGTGACACAATCAACACACTTGTTCCATACATGTTCCACAACATTACTAAATAAAACATGACAATTTACTCAGTAAGTAAGAAAGCTGAAACTGTACTATAAAAGGAAGCCTTGTTTATTTCCATGGAATTACCAAATTCTTGTTTCTTGTGAGAACACCGGTGTTACCGATTACACAGGACATTTTACAAGAAAAGACAACGCTCAAATATCTGTAGCGCGCTGACTCTGATCTTTACCGTTGGATGGCGGTGTGTCTGGCCTCTCCGGTCCGGCTTTCGCTGCGATGCTGCAGGTTTCTACCTGGAGCCGCTGCACCGTGCGCACCAGCTGTGACCGCTCCGTACGACGATTGCCTCATCATTAAGCTGCGATATCACCTCTCAGCCTGCACCACCGCCAGACCTTCCATAAATGAAAGGCTGGCCCATGAGAGACCGATATGGAAAGGTCCGATCCGGAGATGAGGTCGTTGAACGCATCACCGCTTGGCCGGCATGAAAAAGATCCAAACACGATGACATAGAACCAGGGTTACAACATGGTAACCCCCGTTCAGTCCCCTCGATGAGGGAGAAAGAGACACGTGTGTACCCCCTCTATAGCCAGGCTCCTTCAGGGCTCCTTCAGGGCTCCTTGGCCAGCTATGATACTAACTGCTTGAGTCCAAAGCTTTATGCCTTCTATCAAAGCAGAGTGTAGGCTCACTAAATAGACCTCTCCTCTCTGGCTCTTTGTCCAACATGTAACGCTGCGCTGCTTGGTGAGCACACGCAGACCAGACGAGGCTCCTCCCGACAGATAAATGTACCTTGCCTGGAGGCCAGATTAGTCTTTGCCTTCTCATCTCTGGAGGCTGGTTAACCATTTAGCGCTGTAACCTCACCAGACTCTCTCATAAACTAGGACAACTTGTAAAGACATTTCAGTGGCATCACACATCTCTCAGTAACCGTGTGTGTGTGATCACACGCATCATGGAGCTCCAGTGGTGAACTGGTGGCACACAAATGTTTCGCTTATCATTAGAATTATAGAGACACCTGAGAAAGATGGTGTGGTGGAGGCCAAAGATCAACCTATAAAAGTCCTTTTCTGAAAGGAAAAGAAAAAAAGATGAAATGTTAGGAATGACAAAATGTAGTGGCCACAGACAGCTGCTCTCTCCTTATCCTTCCTGACTGATTCTACTCTAGTTTTGTGTTCTGCTAGTGTCCTTGTCACTACTTGTAGCATGAGGTGGTACCTGCAGCCCAATCAGGTTGAACAGGCAGTCTAGCTCCTCCAGGATGGCACATCCATACGTGCGGTCGCAAGAAGGTTTGCTGTGCCTCCAAGCACAGTCTCAAGAGCACGGAGGAGATACCAGGAGACCGGCCCTTACACCAGGAGGGCCGGACGGGGCCGTAGAAGGGCATCGACCCAGCAGCAGGACCGGTATCTGCTCCTTTGTGTGAGGAGGAACAGGAGGAGCACTGCCAGAGCCTTACAAAAGGACCTCCAGCAGGCTACTGGTGTGCATGTTTCTGACCAAACTGTCAGAAACAGACTCCATCTAGTGCAGTGGTCTCAAACTCAATTTACCTGGGGGCCGCTGGAGGCAGAGTCTGGGTGAGGCTGGGCCACATCAGGTATTCCACAAAAAAAGCTTTGTTAAAAAAAAAACAATCTTCTCAAACGTCATTATTAACAGTTCTTTAACTTGAATGGGTTCTTCTGAACATGGCCTATTGCGTCTCCCACTTTTCCTGAAATTGTCTGTGCTCGTCACCAACCTTTCTCTTCACTGCAGGCTTTGAAAAAGACATGATTGGGGCTGTGTGACAAGATATATATTCATTCCACTTGGTGTCACTCCGCAATAAAGTTGTGCCTGCTGTGTTTGTGTTGCTCTGCAATTACACCACCAAACCGCTAGTTGGCGGCGGCGTCTCTATGAGTTTCCTCTTCTTCTTGTACTACAAACAGAAACTGAGCGGAGTTGGAGCTAATAACTGTTGAACCACAGAACTTTTACATTACTGCAACGCCGAAAAGAGAAAATATATCTGAGTCGATTTGTGTGAACAAACATTGAAAAGATGGAGGCAGAGAGAAGTAGAACTTGGTCCTGGCCGCTCAGCATCGCTGAGAGACTGGACCAATCACAGCTGTTGCGGTCTGCGTCGCGTAGTTACATTTCTGGAGAGGTGCACGTCAGGCTACGGCGTCGATTACACGCAGAAGTATAAATCAAGCTTTAATCAAGCTTATGCGATGTTACACGGGCGCTGCCATAGTTGTTGTGAAATGTTTCTCTGCTTGCATCAAGCCCGGCCGATTGCCCGTCCCCGGGAGCCATATACCCCACTGTGATTGGTAGGTTCGTTCAGCTCAGGCTCGCGCAACAAAGGGACTTTCCACGGCAAACTGCCATTCACATAAAACTCGCGGGTTGAGGGCGCCTGGTTAGCTCAGTTGGTAGAGCGGGCGCCCATGTAACAAGACTTAGTCGTGACCGCGGCGGCCCGGGTTCGAATCCGGCCTGTGGCCCTTTCCGCATGCACTCTCTCTCTCCCCCCTTTCCAAGACTCTATCCACTGTCCTGTCAATAAAAATGAAAAAATGCCCCCCAAAAAAAAAACTTTATAAAAATTTTTTTTTTTTTAAAATTTGCGGGCGCACTAACATTAAACTTTCATATCAAGGTGGGGGCCACAAAATATCGTCTTGCGGGCCGCAATTGGCCCGCGGGCCGCGAGTTTGAGACCCCTGATCTAGTGGGACCTGTGCTCACAGCCCAGCACCGTGCAGCTCCATTGGCATTCGCCAGAGAACACCAGAACCGCAGGTGAACGTTACGCTGCCTGTTACATCATCCAGCATGACCGGTTTGGCGGTGGGTCAGTGATGGTCTGGGGAGGGATATCCTTGGAGGGTCTCACAGACCTCCATGTTATAGCCAACGGAACCCTGACTGCTGTTAGGTACCGGGATGATATCCTCAGAGCGATTGTCAGACCTTACGCTGGTGCAGTGGGCTCCGGGTTCCTCCTGGTTCAGGACAATGCCCGGCCTCATGTGGCCAGAGTATGTAGACAGTTCCTGGATGACGAAGGCATTGATGCCATTGACCGGCCCTCACGTTCCCCTGACCTAAATCCAACTGAGCACCTATGGGATGTTATGTATCGGTGCATCCGACGCCGCCAAGTACCGCCACTGATGCCCTGATCCAGGTCTGGGAGGAGATCCCCCAGGACACCATCCGCCGACTCATCAGGAGCATGCCCTAACATCATTTTGTTCTCAACAAATTATACAATGTACATCAGTAAAGATTTTACATTTGAATAATTTGTTCATCAAGATCTGATGTGCGATTTAAGTGTTTTTTGAGCAGTGTCTTTTCTGTTTTCCCTTGTAGGCAGAGCCTCAGCCTTAGACAATCACAGAACTCAGCACTTGCTTAGAATATCACAGTATTTTGAAGCACATGTCCATACCTGATGACAAATAGTCCCTCATCAGACTGATTCTCTTCCTCCTCAGGCTCCTCTTTAACCAAACATGAGCTTCCTTTCAGACTGTCTCAGTTTCACTATGCAGATTATCCCTCAAGGCCATCCCTTTGTTTCTTGGCTGTTGGTTTTGAATAAATCAGTCAGTTGGAAATTTGCATGATTGTTCCACATAAAAAAATGCCAGTTTGAAGTGCATTTGTGGTCCAGTCTTCGCAACCTGTGGGATGACTTCTTCTTCTTCTTCTTCTTCTTTATCTTCATTGAGACATCCTCATTAAAGCTGCCCTTCAGAGGTTTGGGGGTTCATCTGCCTCCAGGGCTCCTGCCCTGCCCCATCTGCTCATCAGCTGTCTCATCCAACCTTCGGGCAATGATAAAAGATTTACATTCACTTCTTCCTTGGTTCACAAAATAGTGTAAATTCCATCACAGAAGAGGGATGTTTCACTTTTTGCACTAATGTATTTTAATGGCTGTAAATCGTTTCCTGTTCTAAATTCATCGGATCACTTATTTTTAATCCTCAGTTTGGCTTCACATTGTCTTGTCTGAGTGTAGAATTTCAGATTTGTACCATAAAAGTGATGAAAAATAATGGCAGTAAAGCAATCAATGTCAAGAATGATGCAGTCTTTATCTTTTCTTCAGTTTGGCTGTGACTGCTATTCCAAACTTTCATCCTCCCTTTATGACATGCAATTATGCTTTTTTATCACTAGAAGCAACACAACGTTATTGACTTTACAGGTCCTCTAGTATAAAAATCCTATACTACTATAACTGTCTGATAGAGTCAAACTCAGGACTTTTACCCTGGAGGCATGGGGTACTATGGTATTATGAGAAGCTATGTTCTCACTTATTAGTTTCTAGTTTGTTTTTTTATTATTATTTTCAGTTTTCAGCCGAAGTTTGGTTAGGTTTAGGCACCAAAACTACTAGGTTAGATTCAGGCAATGAAACTACATGGTTAGGTTTAGGTAATAAAACTATTTGGTTAGGTTTAGGCAACAAAACTACATGGTTAGGTTTAGGCAACAAAACCACATGGTTAGATTTAGGCAACAAAACTACATGGTTAGGTTTAGGTAATAAAACTACATGGTTATGTAAAGGCACCAAAACTACATGGTTAGGTTCACGCAACAAAACTACATGGTTAGGTTCAGGCACCAAGACTACATGGTTAGGTTTAGGAAACAAAACTACACGGTTAGGTTCAGGCACCAAAACTACACGGTTAGGTTCAGGCACACAAACTACAAGGTTAGGTTTAGGCAACAAAATTACATGGTTAGGTTCAGGCACCAAAACAACATGGTTAGGTTTAGGCAACAAAACAACATGGCTAGGTTTAGGTAATAAAACTACACGGTTAGGTTCAGGCAACAAAACTACACGGTTAGGTTCAGGCAACAAAACTACACGGTTAGGTTCAGGCAACAAAACTACACGGTTATGTAAAGGCAACAAAACTACATGGTTATGTTCAGGCAACAAAACTACACGGTTAGGTTCAGGCAACAAAACTACACGGTTAGGTTCAGGCAACAAAACTACACGGTTAGGTTCAGGCAACAAATCTACACGGTTAGGTTCAGGCAACAAAACTACACGGTTAGGTTCAGGCAACAAAACTACACGGTTAGGTTTAGGCACAAAAACTACATGGTTAGGTTCAGGCACCAAAACTACATGGTTAGGTTTAGGCACCAAAACTAAATGGTTAGGTTTAGGAAAAATAGGCGTAGCATTATACATACTGTAAGGTTGGCCGAGTGGCTAAGGCGTAAAAACTGAGAAAAATTCCAGTTAAGCAGTCCAGGTGTATTAACAATAGTGGAAACCAATAATCCAGTGCAAAAATATGTACACCCCCTCCAGGTATTCCAGCCTTCTCTTTTATGAAGCTGGATCCTACTAAGTAATCTTGATAATAATTAATAATCAATCAAACAACAGCATAATAATATCTAGTCCAAAAAAAGGACATAATTTATAGTTAAATTATAAAACATTTAATATAACATTTTGAGTAATTATTCAAACTAATTAAAATTACATTACCTATTGTCAACCCCCCAAAACACCCCTCCAAGTCTACCGTACTTGGTACCTTCTTTGGGAACCCCCCTTACATAATCTATTGGTACGCTCCTGTTCGGTTTCGGCAGTCCAGGTCTAAACCAAGGAGCGCATCTACAGCAGAAAAGAAAGGGTGACAAACAATTTACTGAATATACATGTTACAATAAATGGAAATGTTCTATATCAATACTTATGCCTGTGTGTAATTCATTAATACATTTATGCTTTGTAACACTATGACCCCTATTTAAGAAATGTATTACTTTGTCGGCGGGCCTCCCGACATTTGAGAAGTACTGATGCTACGGTAACACTTAACATCGACACCTCCAAACCGGCTTGATTTAATATATGATGGAGGTGGCGTTACAGTTTGTGTGCGTTGCATCCTACTTTATAGGGCACGGGCTAACCCGTGACACACAGTACATACACATACAGTATCTAACGTGTGTCAGGGTCGGGTGCAAATAGCATGGTGGCTACAGACACCTGGGTGATTGTCTCTGCCATGCTATATACACCTGGGTGTAAATAGCCACATCGACTATTCTATTGTTGTTGGCTACTGACACCTGGGTGCTAATAGCATCTGCCGTTCAATAATCGGTCCAAAATACTCATGTTCTTTTGGACATGCAATTTTGGGTAATGGTTTTATGGGCAAAGTTTTCCATGACGGGGACAGTGTGTGTGTGTGTGTGTATGTGTGTGTGTGTGTGTGTGTGTGTCTACAGAAGCCTGAAAGATTAAAACAAAATAACAATAATAATAGTTAGTTACCACACTGGAGTCAGCTCAATTACAAAGTTCTTTTGAAGAAGCTGGGCACTCATCTGGACCAGCAACTTTCTTGGTATTTGTACTCTGAAATGTTTTCTTCGACAATGATGAGAATCCTATTGGAGGTAGCAGGTGTAATGGAAGAGGACCCGCTCCCTCTGTAGACATAAACGGCTTATTCTAAACTAACGAAAACATCAACTCTTATTTTCAGGTGATTATACACTAATGAAAACATAGTTAATCTATTCTAATATTATATTCCATTTCTGCCAGTAGATCCCCCTATTTGTTACACACTGGTCCTTAAAGAGACTAAATACAATCCCTTTGCCCCTTGCGCCTGTTATATCTCTGCCTTACTCCTGAATTAAGCAGGGATATTCGAATTGAATCCAATAACAGGGACCACACGTCTGCTGCTTAGCGCGTTCTCTTTATTTACCTTTCTTCTCCTCGTCTACCCATAATGCATTTCAACATTCTAACAGTGGCCTGTTAACCCTAGACATGACATCCCCCCTTTCCTTGGAATTAAACTCTTAGTTACAGAAAACAAAATCTAGGATTATATTAAGATCAATTTAGCTGCCACATCTTAAATCATATTTCAACAATATCCATTTTGCACTGTTCTGAAATTATCCCTTATAAAACATATTTTCCTTTTAAAGAAATCATTAATCACTACAGTATCTTCAAAAAACTTGAACTGTAACAAATTATTTTCTTTCTAGAAATTAAACAGTTCTATAACCTTCACTGGTTATAAACCACAAACAGTGTGAAATTCTTTTTTTTCTCTTTTCAGAATCAGGAACAATACGAAACTCTTTCTATTATGAAAACTCTTGAACAAGTTATTTACAACTTATTTACGAACATAATCAGACAATCTACTGGGTGTTCGCCTGACTCTTTGCGGCCTAGAGGGCATCTCGGTGTGCGCGTATGTGTCAGAGTCATTTTCTGCATTTGGAGTCTGAGCTACTGCAGTATGTATATCTTCCTCTAACACTTTATCCATTTCTGTGTTCTCAGCCCCTTGTGTTTCCTCCTCTTCACGAAATGTCCCTTGTCCCAGTTCAACTCCTTTATATTTCTTAACAAAGGTAGTGTTTCTTGCATATCGTGCTCCTGTTGGTGATTCCACTACGACCTTGTTTCCTGTCCTGCTGATGATTTTGTGTGGAGTCGCATTAAACGTTGTGGAAAACTTGTCGGTTTTGTCTTGCCTCAAGAGTACAGTGTCACCGACACTGACTTCTGACTGCTGCGCTCCTCTGCGTGTGTCTGCATACAGTTTACTCTTAGCTTTTTGCTCTGTATCACGATCACACACTTCTTGATCAGTGTGCATCTCAATGAGTTCTGGCAACTTTCCTCTGATCTTTCTGTTGAACAGCAATTCAGCAGGGCTTTTACCTGTTGTTGCATGGTTGATGCTTCTGTATACAGTCACATATTTTCTCAGTTCTTTTTTCCAATCCAGTCCCTCTGACTGTGCAATCCTGATTCTCTTCATCAGTGATGCATTCTGGCGCTCAACTTCTCCGTTGGCCTGAGCATATTTTGGTGTGGTTTTGATGTGAGTGATCCCACTGTCCTCGCAGTATCGACTGAACTGTTCAGATCTGAACTGAGGTCCATTGTCAGACTTGCATGTGACTGGCAGTCCATGTCTGCTGAAGATTGACTCAAGACTGTCTATAATCTTGTCTGTCGTGGTGGTGGTGGTCATGATGTCATATTCATAGTACCGGCTGAAATAATCCACTACCACTAGAATGGAATGACCTGACGGGAGAGGTCCCAGTATGTCAACAGCTACATCCCGCCAGGGTCCATCAGGTAGCGGTGTGGGTCTCAGCGGCTCGGGTGGGTCAGGTCTAGCCACTATTTGACATCCGTGGCAAGCTTTACAATGTCTCTCAGCTGCACTGTCCATGCCAGGCCACCACACTTTTGTCCTGAGATGCTGCTTCGTTCCCACTATACCCAAGTGTCCCTCATGGGCTAGTGCAAGTGCCCGTGTTCGTAGGACCTGTGGCAACACTATGCGTGTACCTCTCAGAACAAGATATCCTATTGTGCATAGCTCATTTGCGATGATTGCATACTGTTTGCAATTCTCAAAATGTCCAGTTGCTATGGCTTTGCGTACCTCTCGCAGCTCTGGATCAGCTGCTGATGCTTCTTCCACTTCTCTGGTGGTGAGTGCTTTTGGCGTTGCATTCACTGCCACAAATCTCACATACTCATCAGCTCCATGCTTGTGTTCAACCTGTTTCACTGTGTTTGTCAGGAGTCGTGACAGTGGATCAGCAATGTTGTTCTTCCCCGCTATGTGGACTACTTTGTACTCATACGGCTGTAGCCGAAGAACCCACCGCTCTATCCGTGCGCATGGTTTAGAGCGGGGACCATAGATCACTTCCAATGGTTTATGATCTGTGACTAGGTCAAACTGTCTCCCATAAATGTATGGATGTAGTCTCTTGCAGGCCCAAACTAGACCTAGCGCTTCTTTCTCTGTTTGAGAGTATTTACGCTCACAGTCAGTTAGGCTACGGCTCACATAGCATATCGGAACTTTAATACCTTTTTGGTTTTGCACTAGAACTGCGCCTAACCCCACAGGACTTGCATCCGCTATTACCTGTGTTGGCGCTTCTTTGTCAAAGTAGGCGAGGGTGGAAGCTCTAGCTAGCTCCGCCTTAAGGGCACTGAAAGCTTGGCTGTTTTCGAAACCGCATACTATACTAGTAGTACGTACTGATTTGGCCAAAATGTAGTATGTAGTATGCAGTATGCGAACAAAAGCAAAATCTCCAGTATGCCAGAAATACCCGGATGACGTACTGATTTGGAAAAATTCTCCAGTATGCATCGGACCAGTCTATCTCGCCTACTGTATCCCACAATGCAAAGCGCCGGAACAGCACAGGCTATGGGTATAAAAACAGCAGCCAAAAGCTGCTCTTTTTTTACGTTTTCTGTAGCCATTTCAACACTAAATTCACTTCTGAAAGTTTTTGAGGCGAGAAATCAACTGTGTAGATTATTAATATCGGCAGTTTTACGAAGTTAGATGGCGAATCGAACATTTGTTCCACCGTTGTCGGAGTTTAGAAGCTCCACAGAATACCGTGACAGCCAGCGAGCGCCTGTCCGGGTCGCTGCCAGCAAGCTGGGTAGTCACGCTCAGAGACCGCTATGAGCTGCTGGAGCTCTCTAGAGACCGGTCTGTAGACGAGAGGCTTTGATTTCCTTGTTGACGGATAGTTTGTTTAAATATCACAACACAGATGTCCATTATAAATTAACAGGAACCTGTGTTTATTTGCCTTTTTTCGAGTTAAAAAGCTCCACAATCACCCGCGGGCGTAGCTCGCTGGAGAGCCGGCCAGTGACGCTCACAGAGCGGCTGCAGAGCAGCAGAGTGGCGAGGGAAGATGAGAGGAGAGGAAGAGGAGAGAGAAGAGGAGAAGAGGAGAGGGAAAGAGCAGCTTCTGACGGGGCAGAGAGGTTCCTGATGAGACAACATGACACTTTTTTAACATTTCTCTAATATCTGGAGGGAGATCAGTCCTTTTGCTGTAACTGAAAAAGCAGTTTGAGTAAAGTAAACGTTGTGGATGAATGTTTTATATTTCCCGTCTCTCCTCGTTGATGATCCTGTTTGTCGGACTTCTTTATGAGCTGTCAGAATAAATAGTTTAAACCTGCAGTATCTTATAAAGTAAACAAGCACAACATAAACAACAAAATCAAAGTTGTATTTTTTGATAATATTGTAATAGTGGTACAAGTTAGTTTTTTTGTCCTGTGCTTTAAGAGCTGGTTTGAAGGCTTAAGCCTCGTCTAGCATACTGCTAAATACATCACTTTAACTGTCACATACTGCATACTACTGAGGAACGCAGTATACAGTATGTACTGTATACTGCATACTGCGCTCCTCAGTAGTATGCAGTATGCGGTTTCGAAAACAGCCCTTGTTTCTGTTCTGGCCCAAACCTGAAAGGCGTGTCCTTCCTTGTCAGGCTTCTCAGTGGTTCTGACAGGGTTGCAAACTGTGGGATAAATCTGCTGCTGTATCCAACCAGCCCAAGGAAACTCCGCACCTCTGTGTCGTTTTCCGGCTCCCTTGCTTCTGTCACAGCTCGCACTCTCTCCTCTGTCGGCCCGATACCTTTCTCCGACAGCAGAATCCCCATGAAAATCAATTTATTCATGTTGAATTGGCACTTTTCTGGATTCAGTGTTAGTCCTGTCTCTCTGAGCCTGTCCATGACTGCGTGTAGCCGTCCGTCATGTGTCTGTTGGTCATGTGCGTGTATGATCACGTCATCAGAGATGTTCTCAACTCCTTCGATTCCAGCTAGGGCGTTGGCTATCTCGTGCTGATATTGTTCACTGGCCGATGATACACCAAAGAGCAGCCTCTTGTATCTGTACAATCCGTTGTGCACTGCAAATGTGGTGATCTCTCGTGAATCAGGAGTCAGCTCAAGCTGGTGATAGCCCCATTTCAGGTCTAACTTGCTGAATATGGTTGAGCCATTCATGCCCTGGAGCACCTCGTCCACAGTGGGGATTGGAAAGCGTTCCCTCACTATAGCCTCATTAGCACGTCTCATGTCCAGGCAAAGTCTAACATCACTTTTTGGTTTTGGGGCGACCACAACTGGATTCACCCACGGGGTCGGCCCATTTACAGGTTCAATAATGTCCAAGTCCATTAATTCCTTTATTCTGGACTCTACTGCCCCCCTGAGGTTGAATGGTATGCGCCTGATGGGCTGGGCTACTGGCCTCACCTCTGGGTTAATGTGCAGCTTTACCTGTCTTGTTTTCAGCTTTCCTACTCCGCTGAATACTTCTGGGTACTGCTGTTGGAGTGTTTGTTTAATGTCAGTTACAGCAGAAATGTTCTCACCTATTCTCAGAACCCCCAGTCGTGTCGCTGTCTTTTTTCCCAGCAGTGGTTCGCCGTTTCCCTTGATAACAATGAACTCGGCATGTTCAGTTTTGTTTCCTATTAAAACGTCACATGTAAATGCACCCTTGACTGTTAATGGCTGGGTGGAGGAATATGCATACAGTTCCCTCTCAGTCTTAGGGATATATGAGTGACACTTTATGCGTTCTGATTTCAGTTTTTCCCATGCATTTTCTCCCATTACATTTCTTGTTGCACCAGAATCAATCAGCATTCTCATATTCACTCCCCCCACACAGAAGGTAAGTCTCTCTGGCATGTTGTCATCATTAATGGCAAAAGCAAAGTCATCATGTGTATCAACATTGTTTACTTTCTGTTTTGTTTTCGAACCTTTTGTGCGGCACATTTTTCCATAATGATCTTTTCCTTGGCACTTGTGACATGTCTGTCCGCGTGCTGGGCATTTCGGATCTCGGCCAAGATGATCAGTATTCCCACATCTGTAGCACTTTCCATAATTTTTATTTTCTCTGTTTGGTTTTCCTTTTGTATTCCAATTTCCGTACTTTCCCTTCATTTCTTTTTGAAGGACTCGATTCACTGTCTCTGTAGTCGCTTTCACAGACGTGCATGTCATGCTCTCCATTTGCTCCTCGATGCTCTCACAGCGCGAAGCTATCTCCAGTGCACGTGCTAGCGTCAGTCTGCGACCCTCTTCTAAAAGTTTTCTGCGTACATATTCAGATGTCCCTTTACTCAAAATGGCATCTCTGATCTGATTATCAGAATCTCCTCCATAATCACAGTCTCTTACAGCTTGTCGCAGGCGTGTTGCAAACTGCTGCACCGTCTCCTCTGGCTTCTGTTGCAACTTTAGAAATGCGTGCCTTGCTAATGCTGTGTTGACTTGAGGCACGAAGTAATCGTTCAGAGCGTCGACTGCCTCGTGGTAGTCCGTCGGCTCACCCGTGTCCGGTAATGTTGAGAAAACATCTTGTACGTCTGGTCCAGCTAGATGCAGTAGTAGTGCACGTCTCCTTTGCTTTGTAGCTGCTGTTGAATCTTCGGTTAGAATAAGTCCTTTACCGTCAGCATACAGCTCAAACGACGTTAGCCACCTCTTCCATCTGGAACCTAGCGTAGCCGGCTCGGCGTAGCATGCAAAGTTCTGAATTCCGGATTTCTCCATACTAACTAACTACCTAAACTTGTACGTTTAACTAGCTAAATAGCGTTCATCCTCGTCGCCAATGTTATATCTCTGCCTTACTCCTGAATTAAGCAGGGATATTCGAATTGAATCCAATAACAGGGACCACACGTCTGCTGCTTAGCGCGTTCTCTTTATTTACCTTTCTTCTCCTCGTCTACCCATAATGCATTTCAACATTCTAACAGTGGCCTGTTAACCCTAGACATGACAGCGCCTTACTTTGCACTCAGATTATGCACCGCTTAAAAGTGGAGTTGGACACGCCCTAAATACACTTTAGACCATATCCTATTGATCGTTTAAATAGGGCCCTAATTCATTGAAGTCATCAGAATGATTAATTTCCCCTGTGGATTACCCTTTTTTAACCCTTGTGCTCTACTCAGGTAGTTTGATCCAAGGACTAATAGTGAAGAAAAAAAGCAGCTCTCCAGTAAGTACATTTAATAGATGCTTTCAAACTCGTGCCAATTAAGTGGGTTAAAGTGGAACTCCAAATTTGATTTCACAATGTGATTAACATTTGGCTGGAGGAGTGTCCTTAACATGTTTAATCGTGTATCAGAGGTGTCTGATTGAGAGGTGTCTGGGTTGTGTTGCATGATGTTTGCACACCATCTGTGCTTTTGTTAGATGATGGCTGAGGGTCATTATTGTGCAAATTAAACAGTTCATTCTGCCAATTAGGTGTTCCTCTGTCATCGGAAAAATTAACCGGTCCATCTCCACAAAATATTACACTAAAATGAATAATGTTATGCATGTACTTGTTTGTTTTGTTTTTTACACGTTTTAAAACAAATTGTTTAAACCCTAACACAAATATTATAGATACAATAACTAGGATACAGAGCGTTACTAAGAACTGGAGTCAGGTTCCTTGTATGTTAATTGGTTGAATTGATTCAGATTCAGATTGATTCTGACTCTGAACATCATAAACAACCTCCATAAGAAAAAATAATGAACTTCATGAGTAAAAATGTGCACATCCAAATCATGCAATATTAGCAAATGCTGGCCTGCGGCCACATCCGGTCCGTCAAAGCTTCCCATCCGGCCCCCAGGATATGAATTAATTCAAAGCGACGGCTGCAGGTGCAGCCTGTTGAGCTCTTAGGATAGTCTGTCTGCTACTCCGACCTGGTCTCACAGGAAGGCGTATAAATGGCACGACATTACACATACATTCCATGTGTCATGAGGATGCATTTTACGCACGCAACAAAGCTACAGTAACGTTATTCCGACAGCCCAATAGTTCGAAAAATGCACCATTGGACCAAAAGCTCATTAGGCCGACAGCCCGTTATTCCGAATACATACACGCATTGTTCTGAAACCCTGTTGTTCTGAAAATACAAACTCTCCCTGCACCGCAGTCTTAATACATGGGCTTACCGGGGCTTGAGAAAAAAATAAAATAAAAGCAACATTCACAGCTCCGTGTGTAAAGTTGCAACATGTAATGGCAGCCCTTTTGGTGCCTATAGGTGAAATATGGATCTGGAGTCCCCCCCCTGCTGATTTGAGTTTCCCAACTCGTGGGTTACTTTCTAGGCACAACCTTTGAGAAGCTGTCATGTTGTCCATCATTATATACAGTCTATGGTTTCTCCCTACTTTATGGAAGTGCAATATTTAACGTAACGTACCGTAAATTTGTGAGCCTGGTTGGCTTTTGCCCTTTCCTATCCAATCATTGAAGAGAGGAGAGAGGAGATGGAGGAAGAGCCCAGTTGGTGGTGAGGCAGTTGAGAAGTATTTATTTATTTTTTTCCTTTTGTTTTATATATATACAGTGTATATATATATTTTTTTTTTTTCTCTCCTTTCTTATAACAAAATAAAATAAAATGTAATATGGATTAAACAATATGAGTAAAACAAAAAAAAAACTACGGATAAAATAAATAAATGAATGAAAAATAAATAGATAAAAAATAAAAATAAAGAAAACTTAAAAAAAAAGCCAACATAACTGGGCAATATTTAATCGTTCAAGTGCCCCTTTAATTAGCCTAAAGAGAAATGTTTGCTTGATTGACAGGTGTCTCTGCCTATTGCAATCAGTCTGGGTAACTGTCACTACTAGCTCCTCCCTCAGGCTTCCTCACTGCTGGGCTTTCTGGCTTCAGTAATATTATCCATCTCTGATCTTACTGTTTGTATCACTATATGGTCATGTTTTTTCCCCTTAGCATGCCTGAAACCTATAGGTCCAAACACCAACTGGACATCAGTTTGTGATAATAATCAGTTATAAATGAATTAATGCCAGTTAATGGAGCTATATCATAAATTAGCTGGTCATTAGTGTGACGCCATCCAGGATGTGCATCCATCCATAGACGGAGTGGAAACGATGGAGAGCCATCTGTGCAGCCGGGTCCAGTGGCTCCTGGTGTCCGGTAGAGGGCGCTGCTGAGGCCGGAGAGAGGCGGGGGGGCCGCCGCTGGAGCTGGAGCAGACCCGGGCAGGCAGGCAGGCAGGCAGGCAGGCTGGAGCTGGAGAGACGATGAGCCGCTGAGCAGAGCAGCAGAGCAGCACACAGACAGACACACAGTGGAGAGAGAGCTGCTGGAGAGGAGCAGGCTGCCTCATGCCGCCGGGCTTTACCGGGAATTAATCACCTGACTGTCCAGAGAGGACTACTCTGTCCGGTTCCGTGAAGGAGGAATTATTACAATACGACAACAAAATGCATCATTCTGGGATCTGGTTGCTGATGGCGGCTCTGCAGGTAAAACAGCATTTTATACCGACTGAGCTCCGACTGGCGGAGGCTGGGGTGGCTAACGGGAGGACACTGAGACACAGAGAGACAGAGAGACAGGGACACAGAGACACAGAGACACTGAGACACTGAGAGACAGAGAGACAGGGACACAGAGACACTGAGACACTGAGAGACAGGGACACAGAGATACGGAGACACGATGCTTCTGCTTAGTTCATCTTTATGTCTTTGCTCCTCTCCACTAGCGTGTATTAAGGGCCGACAAAAATCCGCTATATTCACATAGTGGCAGTAAAAGGCTGCTGATCCAGACCTGCTGCACACTCAGTCATGTACCATAGAAACAACGTTGTAGCTGATGGTTCCTCCGCAGCATCTAACAGGAGCTTCTGCAGAGAAAGAGGAGAGGAGAGGAGAGGAGGAGGAGAGGAGGAGAGCTCAGCTATGACTCGGTCCATGTCGCTGTGTTCACATCAGATGAGGACTTTCTAGTTGGTGCTGTGATCCGGTTCAGCCCTGATACCTAGTATGGATACAGTACACACACCGATCCCCGTTAAAAAGACGCCACTTGAATGTGTCCTCTTTCTAACGTTAACCGGGCTGCACAAGCTGCACATGTAATTCTATATAGACTACATTATGTAGCCTGCAGCAATCCCACATTAGCTGTAGAGATGTACCACCACCACTCTGTGCTAACGGTCACATCCTCTCTCCTCTCTGGATCTCTGTGCTGGCTCCTGGCCTGCTGTGTGCGTCGTGGTCACATGAACCTATTGTGAAAGTGGACGTTGTGTGATTGAGATAAAGTGTTGCACCACCACGACACTGTTTCTCTCACATGGTGTTATACCTGCAGGTGTTTTTTGGCACAGAGCAAGAAGAAGAAGAAGAATGGTCAGATTTTGGACTAGAGTTTGGTCTGCAGTGTGACAGAGAGAACAGGACAGTCTGACTGGTGCTGTTTAAAGGCCACCTGCTGTTCCATGAAGTGAGACCATCATTCTTAAAGGGGACATATCGTGCTCAATTTCATGTTCATGCTTGTATTTTGTGTTTCTATTAGAACATGTTTACACGCTTTAATGTTCAAACAACACATTATTTTTCTCATCCCGTCTGTCTGAATATACCTGTATTCACGCTCTGTCAGAAACGCTCCGTTTTAGCAAATTTCAACGGAATTACGTTGCTAGGAAACAGCTTCGGTCCATGTTTACATCCTGTCAGCTGATGTCATTCACATACCCTGCAACAGGAAATAAACTGGGACACATTTAGAATGTTTACGTTTAAAACAGTGAAACTGTCTAAATATTGTATATTTGTGACATCACAAATGGACAGAAATCCTGACGGCTTGTTTCAAACGCAGTTTCTGAATACGGGCTGTGTGTATTTCTCTGTGTATTTAGCATTTTGATACTTTCACAGTATTTATATATCACTTAAACCTGCTTTATGATATACAAGACATGAAAATCGCACCTTTTACAATATGGGACCTTTAAAGGACCATACCAACGTGTTCTTATTGTTTATTCCACTGACTGACTTACATGGAGCTGATGTTACCGCTGATGCCCGTGTTCAGCAGTGTAGGCTAACATTTGATTTAGTTTTTAAAGGAGGTTTCAGTCATTTCAGCAGTACCCTACACTAACTGAAAAAAACATGTAAATACATCAAAATGTACTTAGCAAAACCTAAGAAATCATAAAAACTATGGTATGCTTTGATAAGTGGTCAGTAGTAGGGGTGGGAAACAAAAATTGTTTCACCTATTTATCACAATTTTCTTTCATAATTGATTTTTTTAATGCCAGAATCGATATAATGGCTTCATTTGAATCTATGCATAGGTAGAAGTTACAGCTTTCATTGTTGTAGTCTGAGTAGCGTGACCTCATATGTGTTTCAAGAAAAACAAAGCTGAAGCGTGAAAGTAGAACGGAGGGTCTGAGTTCTGCGGGGATACGGATATTACCTGCACCCTCACATTTTAAATCCAAAGTACAAGCCCCCCCGGAAAGAGCCCCGGGCTTTAAAGCAAATTTTCATAGTGGCCAAACGGCGGTACTGCAACTTCCGTGTCCATCACGTGATGCCATCGGGCCCAAAAATACTTTTTCCCATAGACTTACATTGGGAAAGAGACATCTGTAACTCAGAGGATCATTTATTTTTAGGTGAATCAACTCCCCTGTATGAACACTCTACTAGTCCTTATTTAAATCATTAGGTCCTAAAAGTTGTAACATGCACTAATAGCTGAATCCAGAGTTATTTCCCTTCCTCCGTTCATGCGAATGAGACCCAGAACGAGGCTGGAGGGAGGGCCGGGAGGAGGAGTTAAAGGGGCGAGGGCTGGGAGGAGGAATTAAAGGAGCGAAGGCCGGGAGGAGGAGTAAAAGGAGCGAAGGCCTGGAGGAGGAGTTAAAGGAGCGAGGGCCGGGAGGAGGAGTTAAAGGAGCGAGGGCCGGGAGGACGAGTTAAAGGAGCGAGGGCCTGGAGGAGGAGTTAAAGGAGCGAGGGCCTGGAGGAGGAGTTAAAGGAGCGAGGGCCGGGAGGACGGGTTAAAGAAGCGAGGGCCTGGAGGAGGAGTTAAAGGAGCGAGGGCCTGGAGGAGGAGTTAAAGGAGCGAGGGCCGGGAGGACGAGTTAAAGGAGCGAGGGCCTGGAGGAGGAGTTAAAGGAGCGAGGGCCTGGAGGAGGAGTTAAAGGAAATGCTACCGCGCTGCTCTATGGATGCAGAAGATTGCACAAATATCTGAGTAATCTATCACTAGGCAGTCGAAGCATTTTGGCTTCATGCTCCACTGAGACACTCTCATGGGAATGAACGGGAGCCTTCGACGCCGTATCCAGTTCTCTTTATTCATCTATGCCAAAGTGGTAAACACTACACACACAGTCTGCGTGGATACGACCTGCACCCTCCCATTTTAAATCCAAAGTGGTAAACACTGCACTTCCAGTAAAGTATGGGTTCACACATTTCAGGAAAAGCAGAGCTAGACATCATGGCTAAAGCTACATGTTAACTTCTAAGAAAGGCCAAAATATTTCCGACAATAAATCTGAAATATGTCTGAAAAAAGGCAGAAAAAATGCCAAAGTACGTCTGAAATGTGGCCCAAAAAATTACAAAAAAGGCCAAAATATGTCCGAAAAAAAGGCCTAAAAAAGGCAGAAATATGTTCAAACAAAAGTCCAAAATATCTTCCAAAAAAGGCTGATGTATGTCTGAATAAAAGTCTGAAAGAATGTCTGAAATATGTGCTAAAAAAAGTGTGAAAAATGCCTGAAAAATAGGCAGAAAAAAGGCAGAAAAATGTCTGCAAAATATCCGAAAAAAGTTAGCAGGAAACGTTATCGTATCGCAGTAACGTGTGGTCGAGTCGGCCGTCGCTCTCGTCTCCGTGGTCAAATGGGCCGACGCTACAACTGTAGAGCCCCCATACACTGACATTTATGTTAAATGCATTCAAACGGCCCCGATGGAGCTGACCATGGATGGATTAAGAGAACGGAGCTGATGGGAGAGCTAGAGACCACCTTGGAGAAGTTCGAGGAAGTAGACACGTGGGACTATGTCCGGTTTTCAAAATAAGGTGTTAACAAAGGGAACTGTATATACAAAATACATCTATGGAAATAAGATTGATTGGATTATATTCACCTGAAGTCAGTAACACAACTAACAGAAACACTTCCACTGCTGTACAGGTAAATCATTATTACTGCATATTTCAGTGTGTGAGCCTCAAAGGCTGGATGGAGCTTGTAAATGTATCAATAGAGAGAACAGTTCTGTGCAAAAGGGTCGAAGGTCAGGTCCTAAATTAATCCCTTCACCGATGACTTACTGTACTTCCAGAACAGCAGGGTTAGCAGTCTCAAGGCTTACCTTAAATCCCCTAAAAGCTTTCAGATTTTGAGCTTTTTCAAAGCCTTTGATCATATGTTTTATAACCTTTTACTGTATGCTACTCTGCGTGGCGGTGGCATGTATGAGTATCAGGTGTAGTGACATGGTTAATGATTTAGTTCTACGTGATCTCTGTGTGTCACAACAGGCAAAACATTTGTAGAGATAGTAGTCACCCTGTTTCCCAGTCTTTAGTCAAATCAAGGGGGGATATTGGAAGTTGATAAAGGTTTGATTTTCACTATCCTCCCTTCTTATCATGAAACCCTGTCCATTGACCTTTTTCCCCAAGGGGGAAGTGCTATTCATTCATCTCACTGGATGTGTTAAAATGATAACTAGTGTTTGACTTGTATGTGGTGTATGCTTGAAGAGATAAGACATAATCAAGCAGGCGAGGTCTGGGAAAGGAGCTGAATCAGATGTGTTTAACTCACTGCCTGTATCGTGGATTACATTCTTACATGGTTGGAAAGAAAATCTGCAAAATTGTTGGCTCTCTCCACTGCACCATTCATGGACTAGTCGATCATCAAACCTTACATCTCCAGAAGTTTAGACCATCAATGAATTGTTGTAGTAATTTGGTTCTACATCCATGGTCTGTTGGACCCTCTTCTACATCCATGGTCTGTGGTCTATTGGACCCTCTTCTACATCCATGGTCTGTGGTCTATTGGACCCTCTTCTACATCCATGGTCTGTGGTCTATTGGACCCTCTTCTACATCCATGGTCTGTGGTCTAATGGACCCTCTTCTACATCCATGGTCTGTGGTCTACTGAACCCTCTTCTACATCCATGGTCTGTGGTCTACTGGACCCTCTTCTACATCCGTGGTCTGTTGGACCCTCTTCTACATCCATGGTCTGTGGTCTATTGGACCCTCTTCTAAATCCATGGTCTGTGGTCTATTGGACCCTCTTCTACATCTGTGGTCTATTGGACCCTCTTCTACATCCATGGTCTGTGGTCTGTTGGACTCTCTTTACATCCATGGTCTGTGGTCTATTGGACCCTCTTTACATCAATGGTCTGTGGTCTACTGGACCCTCTTCAACATCCATGTGGTCTATTGGACCCACTTCTACATCCATGGTCTGTGGTCTGTTGGACCCTCTTCTCCATCCATGGTCTGTGGTCTATTGTACCCTCTTCTACATCCATGGTCTGTGGTCTGTTGGACCCTCTTCCACACACACATTTATATATATATATTGGTGTTGTCACTGCTCTAGCTGCCGTTCCTCACTGGGATATCTCATATTCTCTAACCAGAGCTGAACGATGGTAATAAAATATGCAGTGTGATTAAAAAAAACAAAAAATCATACAAAACCCAAATTCACCTCTAAAAAGTCCTTTCACTGGTTTCTAATAATCATATCTTTAAAATGTATTTGTTTTACATGAGGAAATCAATGTGATCGTTGGGATTTCAATTACAACGATTGTTGTTTAATTTTAGGAAATCATGAGAAGAAAGTCTGAAATGTTTTCAGGTGAAATATGAATAATATTCCAAGGGATTTGTATTCCAAAGGGTATGGAGGTGTTTATACGTCAGATTTGGGATTAATAAAATATTTTTAATGGATTATATTAACATTTACTGAATAAAATTACACTTACCTCTTAATTTGTACCTTAACGTGACCTTAATTTTTAATTTCAGGGACAGATTCACACCAGCCATGGAGATAATTATTGGATTGTAATATATTATGTTATCTTTAATGGATTATATATGCATGATTTATTGGGTTTATAAAACTTGAGATTGACCATGAAAACCATCCCTAAATTTTCATCTAATTGAAAAATTAAGGCCTTTTAAGGTATAAATAATAGAGAACAAGAGGAAGCAGGAGCCCGACCCCAGAGAGGCTTTTCTCACACATTTCCACACTCAGGTTGCTGAGTTTAGTTTATTGTGGAACTGAAACGACCTTCCAGATCGTCAGTACTGGCGTAGTTTACACTATGTAAACCATTCAGAAGCTGCACGCGCACTAGATCATCCAGGGTTTTATATACTTAAATGGGATAAATGGACCAATAATATTTCTTTAATAATTCAATCATTATAATTACTTTAAATATTGCTTCCTACATGAGGCCCATTGTGTCTGCTCTATCACCTGAACCATGAGAGAGTTCGTGACATGATGTCAGGTCAACAGGTCATCATGAACCTGTTTTTTCTCTGACTAAAACATGTAGTGATGGCAACCTTGCCTCGTGGATGTTAAAACACTGTTATCAACATGTCTACACATAATAGAGGAGAGGCCCGTCACATACCTACTGTGGATGGAACTACCATATGGTCCATCTCGCAGGATATGGCGTGACATCAAGGCCTTTTACGCTTCGTCCACACTGGGAATGTCAGGAGCGCGTGGCGGCTGCGTGATTGACGCGTCAGGGGTTCACACCAGCTGCGTTTCTGCAGCTGCAGCTGCCAGCCCTTTCTTTCTACATAGAGTTTGCCTTTCATAATGGCCATTTAATTTCATTATAAATATCATTTATATTTATTTCAGACAGAGAAAGGTTAAAAAATGTGTGGTAATTTGTAAATAATAGTAATAATCCACAATTAAAACTCCAGACTATATCCATTCATGGGGCTCTCCAAGTCCGGCACATATTTTAAAATACAAGCCTTGTGTTAACAAATGCTTGAGGGCTTTTATTTTTAAATGAAAACAGGAAGTGTTGATTTAAAAAGAAGTCTTTACTTTTTCTCCGTAACATATTCTACAGATAGACATTGAAGCTAAACAGTCAATAGATCACCTTCACTGTCTGTTGTTGCTGTGAACCGTGCGGCTCGCGTCAAATATAGGCGAGACCTTGAATCTCTAGAAGAGACGCAGCCGAGACGCGTGTCTCGCGCTACTCAAACCTGTTAACACGGACGCCGGAATAAAAAACAACAGGTAACGCAGACGCCACACGCTGTTGACGTTCCGGGTGTGGACGAGGATCATAAAAGTACTGCAGAAAGGTTATGTATCCACTATACATAACAATAACAATAACATTTGTTTCATCAGTTAATCTGACGATTATAAACTGATTAGTTGTCTGGCCTATGAAATATCAGAAATTAGTTATAAATGCCCATCTACCCAATTTAGTATTAAAGCAATAATTTAATATTTTAAAGGGACTGTTTGTAACTTCTTACACGTATAAATCAATCCGGGTAAGAGTCCCATGCGCGCTCGCGTGTGGCTACGCTGTTCAGACTCAGACTACAACACAAACTACACGGAAGCACCAAAACCGCAAAGTTGTATCTAGTGAAGCCCGTCTGTTAAACAGTGTATGCTGTGGTCGGAGGACGCGGTGGAGACCGTAGCTTCGGTCTCCAGGGCCGGAGTCTCTGCTGTACTCTGCTCCTCTGCCTGCCTGCTTTCACTCACACACCGCACTCGTTCTCGCGCTCCACTCTCACGTGCATGCACGCACACTACACACTGTAGAAGAGTTAGTAGCTCTGAGAATATCTAGTGAATATACAGTGGACGTTTGTGCAGAAATAAATGCTGCAGTTCCTCCAGACCAACAGAGGTTTCCCGTGTCTTGTGAAGTGACGGGGCTCCGCAGAGAGAAACGTTACCGTCTCCGACCAAAACTCCGGTGTCTCCCCTGTTCCCTCCGGCCGCGGTCTGGAGGCTGAGGCAGGAAAAGCCAACACTAGGATCAGCATTGATTCATGGAGAGACCTTCGTCTGGTCAGCTAACATTACTGCCAAGCAGCTGAAATATAGAGTGATATTATGGTTTTAGCTGACGTGTGTCGCCTCACTGTTTTGACCGATGCAGGACGCTGACTTTCGCTGACTTAACGGCCACAGGTGTCGCTGTTAACAAGCAATTTCTGATTCTTACAAACAGCCCCTTTAATTATTACATTATTGTTAATTATTAATTATGTAATTATTACTTAGTAGCTACTCAGTGGACCTTGTGGTCACATTGTTTTCAAACACTATTTTCAAGCTCAACAGTGAATTTTCACGCTTGCCTTTTAAAGTCATATTTCATATTTCTACTGTGATGGGGTATATTTTTTGTGCTGGGACAAACCCCCCCACACCGCCTGCCCTGGCGTGACCTCTAGGTCCTCTTCCCGCTCTTTATCCCACTTCACTTTTTTCCCGCCCTCTAAATGTCACCAAGTGAAGCCTGTGTAACGTTACGCAGAAACACAGCATCCGACCAGACTCCTACTAAAGTGTTTTTCTTCCTCCTTCCTCGTGCTAATAGGGGAGGAGATGAAAACCAGCCACGCCAACCCCCCCTCCCCTCCCCCACCTCTTCCTAACATGTCAGGATGGGCAGCGAGGATGGGAGGGTTTAAAGTTTTTAGGTTAAGTGGAAGCAAATCACAGCACCCCTCTTGGCTTCATTACTTTAATCACAGAAGAACCCCCCCCCCCACCCACGCACACACACACACACACACACACACACACACACACACACACACTGCAACAGATGCCTTTATGCTGCTCTGTGGAGCACAATGTGGGAATAGTGCGTCTGTGTGTGTTAGTGTGTGGTTGGAGGTGGTGGTGGGGGGGGGTTATGTTAGGCCGGGGCTCAAACAACAGGAGAGACAAAAGTCTAGACGCTAATTATCATCAAAATTAATTGACCCAGTTGTCTGCCGCTCCTCGTGGTGATTAATAATGCTCTCCTGGTTTGGACAACAAACCTCATGAAGAAAATGTGGAAAACTGAATCAGCGCTCTGTGCTAACGGCTTCTCTCCTCGTTCATATTTCAGCATTAACCAGATCAGTTCATATGGCTTCGATCAGAGAACTCAGCTTGATAAAACAAATTAAACTGTTAGGTTTCCAAACGTGTTGTATTATTGGTAGGGTGTTAATAATTAACCGTTTAACCGTTAACCGACATTAATTATTTTAACAGATTAACGCTATCGGTTAAAACGGTTAAAAGAAATATTTAAGGTCCCATACTATAAAAAAGTGAGATTTTCATGTTGTTTTTATTATAAAGCAGGCTTAAGTCCTATATAAATACTGTGAAAGTATCGAAACGCTCAATCCACAGGGAAATACACACAGCCCGTATTCAGAAACTCTGCATTTGAAACAAGCTGTCAGGATTTCTGTCCATTTGTGATGTCACAAATATACAATATTTAGACCCCTTAACACAGATTGAAACATAAACATTCTACATGTGTCCCAGTTTATTTCCTGTTGCAGTGGATGTGAATGACATCAGCTGACAGGAAGTACACATGGACCCAAGCTGTTGCCTAGCAACACAATTCTGTTGCAATTCTGTCAAAATGCGCTAAAATGGAGCGTTTCAGACAGAGGGTGAATACAGGTATATTCTGGCAGACAGTATGAGGAAAATAATTTTTTTTTTGAACATTACAGCATGTAAACATGTTCTAGTAGAAACACAAATACATGAACCTGAAAATGAGCACGATATGGGACCTTTAATAATGAATTAAAAAGCTGAGCGGCTCAGAGGAGCGTCTCATCTCTTTAAGGAGAATAGCTGGTCCACCTTAACAGCCCACCTTAACAGGCGGAGCTGGAATTGCAGGATACAGAAAGTTGACTCCGGTCTCTCCAGCTCGCTTGAGCGGAGAGGAGGAGTTGTAGTTTCATAGCATTTATTCACCGACAAATAAACTGTAAACACTGCTACACCTACGTTCACAGCTAGAACGCCACCAACAACCTCACACTCACCGCCAACACACACACACAGTCTGTTGAACAAACAGCTAAAGTTACGCAGAATGTACGTGTGTGGCGGCGAGCATGAAGCCTCCAGCAATGCTAGAGCTGTTAACGTAGCACAAATACACACACTGTTGGACACTTGCTAAAGTTATGCCGGGCAGACAAAGTATCATTACGCCGGGCAGACACACAGCTGACAACCTGCTAAACTAAACTAAATGTGCGGTGGAGACTTTTACTTGGAAAGTGGCTGCATGTTCGCAAAACTACACGCAGCATCTAAGTTATCTATCTGCTCAGTTAACGCTCCCGTACAGTGAACTGGGGACTCAGTTGTCTGTTGTGCTCATACACTGCAGCTGGCGCACCGCTGCATGCCAGGCACAAATTTTGTCGGTTAACGAGGGTCGGTTATCGGTTGCACTACAGAAGAGTTAGTTTAGCTCTGAGAATATCTAGTGAATGTACAGTGGACGTTTGTGCAGTAATAACTGCTGCAGCTCCTCCAGACCAACAGAGGTTTCCCGTGTCTTGTGAAGTGACGGGGCTCCGCAGAAAGAAACGTTATCGTCTCCGACCAAAACTCCGGTGTCTCCACTGTTCCCTCCGGCCGCGGTCAGGAGGCTGAAGCAGGAAAAGCCAACACTAGGATCAGATCTAAATCATGTTCATGGAGAGACCTTCGTCTGGTCAGCTAACATTACTGCCAAGCAGCTGAAATATAGAGTGATATTGTGGTTTTAGCTGACGTGTGTCGCCTCACTGTTTTGATCAATGCTCGTTCATGTCTATATAGAGCGAGCGCGAGCAACAGGACGCTGACTTTCGTTGACTCAACGGCCACAAGTGTCGCTGTTAACAATTAATTTCTGATACCTAAAAACAGTCTCTTAAAGAAAATTTTTCAAAATTAGCATCCCAAATTATTGGCTTTACATTTCTCCAGTTTACAGACAGAGCTTTTGAATGAGGCTTTAGAATGCTGATGAAATACCCTCAAGGCCAACAGCAGAAAGAGTCAAACTTCTCAACTTGAAGAAAAATCATCAGAAAGCCACAAAAACATCTGAGTCCAGAGGTTGTGAGAGCATCACAATGTGATCTAAAAGTCATGCATCTGAATATTCTTTTTATTCCCTTCTTCCATCTCTCCGTTCTGTCCCGTCTCCAGGTTGTAGTTCTGGGTGGAGAGGCCGAGCAGGCATCGCCGCCATGCACCAGAGGCTTTACTCAGGAGGAATACATCATCCAACTTGACCAAGAGCTGGCAAAGGGACAGGCCATCTTCAACGGTCAGCACACACACACACACACACACACACACACACACACACACACACACACACACACACACACGGAGAGAGAGAGACTGAGAGCAGCGACGGCTCCAGCAATAATCCCCTGCTGTTGGGTGGGGGTTGTTTCAGAGTGCTTTAATGGAGCCAGAAGAGGACGGACTTGTGTTGAGACTGTCTGAGGTGGAGGGTTAGACTGGTATACTGAGCCAGAACTGTCCTCCTGTTAGGATGAATGTGGTCCCGTCTGTGCTGCCCTGATTACTACACTTATATCACAATGTTGTGATGAAACATACTGAGCTTCTTCTGATTGTTTTGTAAAAGCACTGATGAATGTTTTTTGTGACAAAACCGTATTCTGGAGACCTCATCGGGGGATTCCTCCTGGTGAAAGATGTTGTAGTGTGTGACCTCCTGTCACCGGTCAGTCATGTAGTGTGAAAACTACAACGACTTCAAGACACCTGATTACAAGACAGCAAGTTGTTTAGAGAGACCAGTACTGAGATCAGTTGCCACAGCCTGTGCCGTGCATCATAACATAGACCCAACTAATCGATGATGATTTCATTGCCAACTATTTTTATAATTGATTTGAATGGATTTAATCCATAAGTTGTTGCAGCCTTAGCGTCATTCTAGTGGAGGACGTCCACCTATTGAGCCTTTATTTGATTAGCTGAACTTTTACCTACTTATTGACCCTCAGCGGTGCTCTCCCTCCCTGTCTGCACTGTTCATTGATCAGCCTGCTGCTGATACCCCCGAAGCCCAGTCAGTGAATCTGATCACTGCTACCCCCTCTGACACACACAGTAGGGATGCACCGATACCACATTTTTTCAGATCGAGTACAAATACAAGTACAAGTACTTACATTTGGGTACTCGCCGATACCGAGTACCGATACGAGTACTCCTCTGTGCCAAAAGACCCTCGTTAAAAGCCAGCTGGAGGGTGTGAGCGACACACGGTAGGCTGGGGAGTCCTGCATACGAGGCGTTGCGCCGTGACTGGCTCTAGGTCGGCTTGGAAAGGCTCGGGGCGAAGGTGGCTCGCGGCCGCAGCTTTACAGCGCTCCCCGCCCGGACCACGCCGCACCGTGAACAAAGGGCTCACTGCGCCCTCTCTCCCCGCCGGGGAGGGACGGGGCCCCCTGCTCCCGGTGCGACTGTCGACCGGGCCGGACTGTCCTCAGTGTGCCCCAACCGCGTCGTGCCGCCAGGGCGGGGCACGGCACCACGTAAAAGGCGCCAGAGGTCAGCGCCGAAGTCGGCAACCCACCCGACCCGTCTTGAAACACGGACCAAGGAGTCTAACGCACGCGCGAGTCAGAGGGTGCAAGCAAAACACCGTGGCACAATGAATGTGAGAGCCGGCGCGCACCGGCTGAGGTGGGATCCCGCCCCCGCCCCCGCCCCCGCAGGGTCGGGCGCACCACCGGCCCATCTCGCCCACATCGTCTGGGAGGTGGAGTGACAGTAAAGTGGTATTGGTGCCGTTTTATCGGAGCCGTTTTGCGAGTTCGAGTACATGAGCACAGTATCGGACCTGATACCCGATACTGGTATCGGGTATCGGTGCATCCCTAACACACAGCATAGATGCTGGTTGATCCTGAGTCATCGGGTAAACCACAGGCCGTAACCAGGTGAACATATTACTGCTAGGGGTGGAATGGTACGCGTGATCGTATGGAAGCTTTCGGTACAGGACGTTCGGTTCGGTTCGGTATGCGACATCCCTTCGGTTCGCCCTGTGACCAAACAGCTGTTTATGTCTACTACTACTCGCACAAGCTGAACAGATTTTCTGGAGTGCGATCTTTACCCCTAAAGTTTTGGCAGCGCACCGGTTACTGTCTCTCAGCTGTAACATGCCAGGGGGCTTAGCCTGGATAGTCAGGCTCACCTGATAACCATCTATCAAAACATCTTTGTGCTCTAGTAGCTGTCGAATGTCTCTAAGCACATTTAGGCTAGTACTGTACTTAAGTACAATTTTGAGGTAGTTGTACTTTACTTGGGTATTTCCATTTATGTAACTTTATAGCCCACTTCTACTCCACTACATCTCAGAGGGAAATATTGTACATTTATGTGACAATATTAGTTACTACATTGCAGATTACAAACAAAATCAACTAATAAACTATGGTATACTATTAATTGGTATTGAATTGTTAAGTATATAAAGTTAAAAGTAGCTCTACCTTTATCAGCTGCAACATTAAAGTGATGAACACATTACTGCATCAATAATTATAACTCACAAAGCGGTAAACGAGGTCGGGTCAGGGTCA